>NC_139225.1:144889971-145194523 GCF_055691185.1 Crinia signifera | reverse complement strand
TTCTTATACGCAGCATGTAAAGGCCCCCATACATTAGGCGTCAGAAGGACAAGTCGGACCTGATTGTCTCAGCAGCTCCCCGAGAGGGCTCACACACAATTTGGTACTTGATGTGCCAAGTTTTGCACGTGATAAATTGTATGCGATTTATCACATGCAACTCCTGGGAGCTGCATATGGAGGGAGTCAGAAGCCGGGCGGTGGGGTGTTCGCAGAGTGCCGGGCAGGCAGGGGGATCCAGGAGCCAGCCAAGCTGCATAAAAAAAAAAACCCATACAAATGAATGGGAAGCCACTGATTGGCTGAGAGCTCTCTCATTCAATCAGTGATTAACCTAGTTTGGTTAATCAATAACAACCACATTGTCAAAACATAATATTCGCCACCACCTAAACTCAAGGTTGCCTACCCTCCCGGAAAGTTGGGCGACCCTCCCGGATATGGAGGACCCCTGCATTCCCCTGGAGTTTTAAATTGCAGTGAATTGCGGAATTTGCATTACTGGGGGCAGGTACTAATGATGTCTCCATCACCCCCAGAAGTGATGCTGACAGTCTCCTCTCCAGGGTAAAAGTCGGCAACCCTGCCTAAACTTCAGACCCAGAAGTCCAGTGACGCCGCGCATCGCAAAGGACAGCTCTTATCACAACAATATCTACCTTCAAATTTATGTTAAAAATGGTTAAGTATAGTGCAGGGGTGGGGAACCTTTTTTGTGCCAAGGGCCGTTTGTATGGGGAAAAAAAAGTTTGAGGGCCATATGTAAAAACGTCTCTTACAAATTGTCCTGCTGCAGCCGTCCCACGCTCTGGCGGCTGCCACTGAATAGGACTGAAAGTCTCAGGCTCTCCGGCTGCTGCTGATTATGAGGAATCTCGTAAGAACTACTGACCTCTCGCGAGAATTCACCTGTACTTGACTCCCGGCAAAGCCGCCGGGCGGTTAAGCGGGCAACTCAGACTGGCTGCGGGGGCCGTATACGGCCCAGGGCCGGAGGTTCCCCACCGCTGGTATATGGAATCGACCATGTTTAGGTGGACAATACCATGTTTTGGCCACTAGAGGTCTAGTTAGACGTCTATACTTGGTCGTATGCGTTTAGATTGACAGTGGTGGGAGATCGACGGAAGGGAACAAGGCAGACACAGGCTTCTCGTCTTTTTATGGTGCCCGTGGACACTGCGTATGTCTGCGCTCGCCATGCTTTGGGCACACTATTATATTCTACTCTATTTCCACTTGCATTTACTATGGTAGGAACCAAGTGGACGGGCACCAAAAAAAGTCGAAAAAACCCATGTCGACCTTGCTACTGTCAAGGTTCCCAACGTTGCTTACCTTCCATCGATATCCTATCACTGTCTATCTGAACGATTATCTTACTGGCCCTTTGTCTAACAGATCGTTAGAGAGAAACTACAAGTTTTAAAACAAAGTGGTCAAAGAAATATATATGTTATATTCACATGTGATATAATATATAAATTATAATGAATCAGTGGGACGTAAAACGTAATTATAATGTAACTAGGTGATTAATCGCGCCCTACGGGCGCTCTTCACACCGTCGTAAGGGGCTGCACCCCCTTATTAGTGAATGTTTGTATTGTGAGAAATATGGTTAGAATTGTATGTAAGATGCCTGTATTGCAACTTGAGTTATAGGTGAAATGTGTTGAATAGAGAGCATATGGTTTGGAAGGGGGTGTGTATTGTTTTGTTTAATTAAAAAGCGGTTACAGAGTAAGATGTACATTGATAGTGTGGAGGGTACAGTGACATGGACAGGAAAACAGGAGGCTGGGTAGTGATAGGTGTGTGTGGGCATAAGGGGGACTAAAGAGGAGGGTGGGGTACACTGTGCAGCTTCTGCCAGTGGGTAAGGGTCCAGCATGGACGGTGGCCCTGAGTCAGTGTCTCCTCCTACTGGGTGGGAGTTAGGGTGCATGAAAACAGGAGGCTGGGCTATGAGGCATGATAGGGGTATGTGGTAGCGTCAGCAACTCCCAGTGGTGGAAGTTACGGTTCAGGAGAGCAGGAAGCTGGTAGTGATAGGGGTGTGTGGGCATATGGGGGGGGGGGGGGGTGCCGGGAATCGCGGGAGGGGGGGCGCGGTGGGCTGCTGCAAATCGCGGGGGGGTCGCGGTGGTGGGGGTTGCCGCGAATTGTGGGACGTCGCGGGGGGTGTGGGTGCCGCAAATCGCGGGAGGGGGTGCGGGGGTTTGCAGCGAATCGCGGGAGGGGGGGTCAGGGGCCGGGGGTTGCCGCGAATTGTGGGAGGGGGGGTCGCGGGGGTGCAGCGAATTGTGGGAGGCGGGGTCACGGGTGGTGCCACGAATCGCAGGAGGGGGGTCGCGAATCACGGGAGGGGGGGTCACGGGGGGGGGCCGCAAATCACTGGAGGGGGGGTTGCAGGGGGGTGGCACTTCAATGGTGTCCATGTCACATGTCACGACACATGAGAATGAATATGAAAACATTCAAAAATTGAAAAATAAATCTTCAAAAACTCATGTCAACCTTTTCATTGTCGACCATAGCCATGTCAGTGTTTTGCATGTGCCATTTAATCCTGGGGTTGCCGTGAATTGCGGGGGGAGGTGGGGGGTGTCCGCAAATCGCGGGAGGGGGGTTCGCGGGGGGGTGCCGCGAATTGCGGGAGGAGGGGACGCTGGGGGTGGGTGCCGAATCGCTGGAGGGGGGGTCGCAGGAGGGGGGTCGCGGGAGGGGGGGGTCGCGGGGGGTGTCGCGAATCGTGGGACTGGGGGTCGCGGGGGGTGCCGCGAATCGCGAGAGGGGGGCGGGGGGTGTTTTGCCGCGAATTGCGGGAGGGGGGTCGCGGGGGGTGGGGGTGCCGCGAACCGCGGTAAGGGGGGTCGCGGGGGTGGGGGGACGCGAACCGCGGGAGGGGGGGTGCCGCGAATCGCGGCAGGGGGGCGGCGGGGGGCGCTCACCTGGTGGCTGTGGAGTAGGTTCCTGGGCAGCATGGGGAGGCAGAGGGTGTCTGGCACTGTGGGCTCACTGGGCTGGTTCTCTGTAATGTGAGTCAGTCATGTGAGTCAGAGGCTCCACCCAGCTTTAGAGACACAGTCACTCACTTTGGGTGACAGATGTAGCCAAATATATAAGAGACTAGGTGATTCATCGCGCCCTACGGGCGCTCTTCACACCGTCGTAAGGGGCTGCACCCCCTTAATTTGTGAACGTTTGTATATGAGAAATATGGTTAGAATTGTATGAAAGATGCCCTGTATTGCAACTTAGGTGTCCGTGAATCGCGGGAGGGGGGGTCGCGGAGGGTGCCGCGAATTGCAGGAGGGGGGGTCGCGGGGGGTGCCGCGAATTGCAGGAGGGGGGGTTGTGGGGGGGTGGATGCTGCGAATCGCGTGAGGGGAGGGATTGCAGAGAATCGCGGGAGGGGGGTCGCGGGGTGGGTTGCCGCAAATCGCGGGAGGGGGGTTACGGGGGCGGGGGTTGCGGCGAATCATGGTAGGGGGGGTCGCGGGGGTGTGCCGTGAATCACAGGAGGGGGGTCACGGGGTGTGGTGCCGAGAATCGCGGGGGTGTGTGTGTGTGCCGTGAATCGCGGGAGTGGGGGTTGCGGGGGGGGTGGGGGGGGTGTGACGCGAATCGCCACAAGAAAAAATCTACACAGAAAGGTCAACACATGTAAATGTTGACATAAGTGTGGCACTTCATTGGTGTCCATGTCGACACATGAGAATGAATATGAAAACATTCAAAAAATGAAAAAAAAAAACTTCAAAAACTCATGTCAACCTTTTTCATTGTCGACCATAGCCATGTCAGTGTTTTCCATGTGCAATTTAATTCTGGAGCTGCCGCGAATCGCGGGGGGTGCCGCGAATTGCGGGAGGGGGGGTCGCGGGGTTGGGTGCCGCGAATCGCGGAGGGCGGGGTTCACAGGGGTTCCGGTGGGGGGTTGCCGCGAATTGCGGGAGGTGGGGGGTCACGGGGGGTGCCGCGAATCGCGGGAGGGGGGGTTGCGGGGGGGTGTGACGCGAATCGCCACAAGAAAAAATCAACACAGAAAGGTCAACACATGTAAATGTTGACATAAGTGTGCCACTTCATTGGTGTCCATGTCGACACATGACAATGAATATGAAAAAATTAAAAAAATTAAAAATAAATCTTCAAAAACTCATGTCAACCTTTTTCATTGTCGACCATAGCCATGTCAGTGTTTTGCATGTGCCATTTAATCCTGGGGCTGCTGCGAATTGCGGGGGGGGGGGGGGGGGTGCCGCGAATCGCGGGAGGGGGGTCGCAGGGGGGGTGCCGCCAATCGTGCAAGGGGGGGTCGCGGGGGGGTTCTTTTTGCCGCGAATCGCGGAAGGGAGGTCCCGGGGGGTGTTTTTACCGCGAATCGGGGGGGGGGTCACGGGGGAGGGTTTGCCGCGATTCGCGGGAGGGGGGGTCGCGGGGTGGTGGTTATGCCGCGAATTGCGGGAGGGGTCGTGGGGGGGTTCTTTTTGCAGCGAATCGCGGGAGGGGGGGTCGCGGGGGTGTTTTTGCTGCGAACCGCGGTAGGGGGGGTCGCGGGGGAGCGGGTGTTTTTGCCGCAAATCGCGGGAGGGGGGAGGCGCGCGGGGGGGGGGAGGTTTTGCCGCAAATCACGGGAGGGGGGCGCTCACCTGGTGGCTGTGGAGTAGCAGTGCTGGGCAACATGGGAAGGCAGTGGGTGTCTGGCACTGTCTGTGGGCTCACTGGGCTGGTTCTCTGTCACATACCTCCCAACATGACCCTCTCCAGGAGGGACACAATGCTCTGTTTCTAGACTTCCCCTTAATGTATGATTGCCATCACCTGTTTTAAACAGGTTAATTTCTCAGAAAGGTGTTCAGCACAGATGAAGGCAATCACACATTAAGAGGAAAGTCCAGGAACAGAGCGTTATAGACACAGACACCCACTTTGAGTGACAGATGTAGCCAAATATATAGGAGATGGCAGCTAGGGTGACCAACTCATCCCTTTAATCCGGGACACATATTAATTACACAGGTTCTGTGGCTGGCTTTCACCTGGTTTTAAACTGCCACACCTCAAGACTCCATTTCACCTGGTTTTAAACTGCCACAGAACCTGTGTAATTAATATGTGTCCCGGATTAAAGGGATGAGTTGGTCACCCTAATGGCAGCATTGTGGAGGCACAGACTGATGGGAGGAGTCTAATAAAACAGACAATTCAACAGATTGTTCAGACTCCTTGAATCACTGACTGGGCAACAGCATTTGACATCGGCCAGGAACTATCGATGTTTACAAATCATCGGTGGTTAATGCCCATCCATAGTTAATTGCATCCTCTGCTTCTCACTATAGGCCAGATGTATCAAGCTTTAAAAAGTGGAGAGTGATAAACCACCAGCCAATCAGCACCAACGGTCATGTCAAAGGCTGGGTTTGAAAAATGGCAACTAGGAGCTGATTGGCTGGTGGTTTATTACTCTATATTTTATCACTTTTTGAAGCTTGATAAATCTGGCCCTATAGGCCCCATGACCATTATTCCAGACCTGACGGCTTGGATGGGGAGGTAAGAGGTGCGAGGGATTTGGCTGCATGTCTACTGTATTTAATCACTATAGTTAGTTCCAAGGACATAGGGGGGATGCTCTAACATCTGCGCCCCCTTACCGCCGCCCATTGCCGGCTACCGCAAACATAATTATCGCATATGCTGTAACATATGCGATAATTATCACAAAAGACAGCTCTTGCGTTAAGAGCTGTCTTTTGCGTTGACCCGGCGATGAGCGGCGGGTCCATGAGGCTCCCCCCTCCCTCTCTTACCCGGCTGGCCAGCTGCTGCCTGCTGCTGCTGCAGGGGGGGCTGGCTCTCCTCCTTTCTGCACCTGGAAGAGGATGTAAAGTGCAGGGAGGAGGAGGTCACAGGTCTAGCTGTGCTGCCCGGACACAGGTGAGGGGGGGTCGGTGCGAGTCGGCGGGGGTCGGCGGTAGGTCGGTGCAGGGCGGCGGTGGGTCGCGTTAGAAGCCCACAGGCTTCTATAGGGCATCTCCCGATTTTTCTGGTGATGCCCCCCGGCGGGGGATGCTCTAAGCAAAATGCGGTAACAACCCTGATAACAGAGTTTTTACCGCATTTTTAGTTTAGAGAATCTCCCCCATACTGTGATGTGAATGGGAAGATGCTGTCTCACAGGAACCGATGATCTTTGGCATATTGAACCTTGTTAGTTAGAATAGAATAGAATCAACTTTATTGGCCATGTGTGCTTGCGCACACTAGGAATTTTTTGTGGATTACAGTGCAGCATAAAGCCATGCAGTGTCTAAGTGTCAGTGTCCTTCACCTACAGGTATGCACAATCCTGCCCCTTACCAGTATCTCGCTCCCACTACGGATGGCCATCAATGATTTGAAATCATCGATGGTTTATGGCTAACGTCCAATATTTTTGTCATCGATGGGGGAGAACCAAATGGTTTCCCTTCATCGATGGCACAGCAAAACCTATGTTTTGCTTAATTTTTTTTTTAAGTACTGGGACACAGAGCATAGCTCCGCCCCTGACACCCATGAAGCCCCACCCCTGTGTTTTGTCAAAAAATGGATGGCCATCGATAGGTCAGTTGCACTATTGCCATTGATGGCAACGACGGCCATCCCGATCTCCCACTGCTCCGCACTGGGCTACATAAATCACTGCAATGGAGTCACATGACAAGCTGCCCCTTTATTTGGGGTACTCCCCCCTCACAACAGATAAGGAAATACAGCATTATAACAATGAGGGATCAGCTGCCGCTCACATAACAACAGTGGCTTCCCCGCAGGGACTGATGTAACGGGGTAGAAAACACAACAGTGATACTGGCCCAGCCGCTGCACACAGAGGGGCTGCTCTTGGCGGTGGCTCAGTAACCGGTGAAGCGGAAGTTGGGGTGTAGTTCGGGCTTTATGTCACACACCAGGGTCAGTAACCTTCTCAGCACAACCTCCTTGTTCTTCCCATGGCTGCTCTGCACCGTCTGCAGGGTCCGCCTGGTCCGCGCTTCAATTTCCGAGGATAGGTCCCCCTGGGTGCCCAGAGCCTGTAGAACAGAGACATGCACCACGTGCAATTTTATTTACAGCAGTTATGATATCTGCAAGATTATATTGCCCCTACACTATGCCAGCGCGCTGCCCAAGATTCCCACTGCAAAAATCAGGAAAAAATCTAATCTGCCCCCAAATATCCACTCCGTCCGCACCCCGGAGCACCGAGACTTTGCCCCTCAGCCGGGCACAAGAGGCAACATAAGTACAGTTATTTCTCCATTGATACAGGACTGGGACAAGGGATCTACAGCAAAAAGGTGGACAACCATTAGGTCGACATGTAAAAAGGTCGACATGCAAAAAGGTCTACAGTCAAAAGGTTGACATGGGGTTTTTCACTGCCCCTCTTCCAGTGCAACTAGCCAATGGGAGTCGGGGGGTGTGTGATGCTTTATTCTGGTTCCTGGGCACCGCAAGGCATCTGATGCACTCAGTACGGTCGATCCCTGGGGGAACCAGGCAACACGTGCATTACATACATCAGGGTTACCTACCTGACCTTCTCCATGCGGGAGAAAATGCTCTGTTCCTGGATTTCCATGTAATGTATGATTGCCATCACCTGTGGTGAAACACCTTTCTTACCAATTACCTAGCTCCCCACAGGTGATGGCAATCATACATTACCAGGGAAGGCCAGGAACAGAGCATTTTCTCCCACATGGAGAGGGTCAGGTAGGCGTCTCTGACATACATGTATGTTCATATGTGCTAAGCATATACTGGGGATTTGTACTTCGATACTGTGTTAAACGTTACCCAATCAGGAAATCCTATGTACTGTGCGTCTAAGTGAAATTACCGATATTTTACCGAAATTCAATTTTGAGGGGATTTGATTTGATATATATTCGATTTTACATTTGATTTTGCCTTTAGTAAATGTCCAAATGCAAATCACCCAAAATATGACCTAAAGTCTTGTTCAATCAATCATATAAGAAGAGATGTCTGTTTCAGGTACACACACACACACACACACACACACAGATATATATATATATATACACACACACACACACACACACGAAATACAAATGCTATAGCCATATCCGGCCACATACCGTACGTTGCTGACTCTGGAACTCCCTCTCTCTCTCCACACGATACTGCTCAATCTCCACCTGTGCCTCTTCCTTGGCCTGCTTCAGCCTCCGGGCCTTACCTGGAAGGGATAACAGCAATGTAACTGACTGATGTCTCTCCATAGCCTGATAATGGCCCAATGCATGGGGGGGTCACTTACGTTTCCTGGCCTCAGACACTCTCTCTGCTGCTCTCTTCTCTGCCTGCAGCAGCTGCTGGATCCCCTGGGACTGGCTGGTCATGGTGTGACTGTGCCCACAAAGTGATCACACCACCCGAATACTATGCTGAGCCTTTATTATGGAGCCTGGAATTCTCCTAACCACAGCTGTACCTGTGTCCTCTGTGCTCACTGCAGAGACTGATACACCCCTCCTCCTCCACCTCATCATCACCCTTCATCCTCAGCATCATCTTCCACCTCCCCTTTCACATACCAATAACAGCTCCCTGTATCCTTTCTCCCTCTGTCCTCAGCATCCCCTTCTCCCTCCCACATTCCACAGACCAATAGCAGCCTGCTCCTTCTTCCATGCTCAGCACCATCTTCTCTATCTGTAGCTAACTGCTACCCCATCCCTCATCTACAGAATCACTATCTTATCTGTCCCCTCTGTGTACTGTACCATAGCATACTGCCCCTCATCTACAGAATCACTATATTATCTGTCCTCTGTGTACTGTACCATAGCATACTGCCCCCTCATCTACAGCATCATTATCTTATCTGTCCCCTCTGTGTACTGTACCATAGCATACTGCCCCCTCATCTACAGCATCATTATCTTATCTGTCCCCTCTGTGTACTGTACCATAGCATACTGCCCCCTCATCTACAGCATCATTATCTTATCTGTCCTCTCTGTGTACTGTACCATAGCATACTGCCCCCTCATCTACAGCATCATTATCTTATCTGTCCCCTCTGTGTACTGTACCATAGCACACTGCCTCCTCATCTACAGCATCATTATCTTATCTGTCCCCTCTGTGTTCTGTACCATAGCATACTGCCCCCTCATCTACAGCATCATTACCTTATCTGTCCCCTCTGTGTACTGTACCATAGCATACTGCCCCCTCATCTACAGCATCATTATCTTATCTGTCCCCTCTGTGTACTGTACCATAGCATACTGCCCCTCATCTACAGCATCATTATCTTATCTGTCCTCTCTGTGTACTGTACCATAGCATACTGCCCCCTCATCTACAGCATCATTACCTTATGTGTCCCCTCTGTGTACTGTACCATAGCATACTGCCCCCTTATCTACAGCATCATTATCTTATCTGTCCCCTCTGTGTACTGTACCATAGCATACTGCCCCCTCATCTACAGCATCATTACCTTATCTGTCCCCTCTGTGTACTGTACCATAGCATACTGCCCCTCATCTACAGCATCACTACCTTATCTGTCCCCTCTGTGTACTGTACCATAGCACACAGCCCCCTCATCTACAGCATCATTACCTTATCTGTGCCCTCTGTGTACTGTACCATAGCATACTGCCCCCTCATCTACAGCATCATTACCTTATCTGTGCCCTCTGTGTACTGTACCATAGCATACTGCCCCCTCATCTACAGCATCATTACCTTATCTGTCCCCTCTGTGTACTGTACCATAGCATACTGCCCCCTCATCTACAGCATCACTATCTTATCTGTCCCCTCTGTGTACTGTACCATAGCATACTACCCCCTCATCTACAGCATCACTACCTTATCTGTCCCCTCTGTGTACTGTACCATAGCACACAGCCCCCTCATCTACAGCATTATTACCTTATCTGTGCCCTCTGTGTACTGTACCATAGCATACTGCCCCCTCATCTACAGCATCACTATCTTATCTGTGCCCTCTGTGTACTGTACCATAGCATACTGCCCCCTCATCTACAGCATCATTACCTTATCTGTGCCCTCTGTGTACTGTACCATAGCACACTGCCCCCTCATCTACAGCATCATTATCTTATCTGTCCCCTCTGTGTACTGTACCATAGCATACTGCCCCCTCATCTACAGCATCACTATCTTATCTGTCCCCTCTGTGTACTGTACCATAGCACACTGCCCCCTCATCTACAGCATCATTACCTTATCTGTCCCCTCTGTGTACTGTACCATAGCATACTGCCCCCTCATCTACAGCATCATTATCTTATCTGTCCCCTCTGTGTACTGTACCATAGCACACTGCCTCCTCATCTACAGCATCATTATCTTATCTGTCCCCTCTGTGTACTGTACCATAGCATACTGCCCCCTCATCTACAGCATCACTATCTTATCTGTCCCCTCTGTGTACTGTACCATAGCATACTGCCCCCTCATCTACAGAATCATTATCTTATCTGTGCCCTCTGTGTACTGTACCATAGCATACTGCCCCTCATTTACAGCATCATTATCTTATCTGTCCTCTGTGTACTGTACCATAGCATACTGCCCCTCATCTACAGCATCATTATCTTATCTGTCCTCTGTGTACTGTACCATAGCATACTGCCCCTCATCTACAGCATCATTATCTTATCTGTCCCATCTGTGTACTGTACCATAGCATACTGCCCCCTCATCTACAGCATCATTACCTTATCTGTGCCCTCTGTGTACTGTACCATAGCACACTGCCCCCTCATCTACAGCATCATTATCTTATATGTCCCCTCTGTGTACTGTACCATAGCATACTGCCCCTCATTTACAGCATCATTATCTTATCTGTGCCCTCTGTGTACTGTACCATAGCATACTGCCCCCTTATCTACAGCATCACTATCTTATCTGTCCCCTCTGTGTACTGTACCATAGCATACTGCCCCTCATCTACAGCATCATTACCTTATCTGTCCCCTCTGTGTACTGTACCATAGCATACTCCCCCCCTCATCTACAGCATCATTACCTTATCTGTCCTCTGTGTACTGTACCCTAGCATACTGACACTCATCTACAGCATCATTATCTTATCTGTCCCCTCTGTGTACTGTACCATAGCATACTGCCCCCTCATCTACAGCATCATTATCTTATCTGTCCTCTGTGTACTGTACCATAGCATACTGCCCCTCATATACAGCATCATTACCTTATCTGTCCCCTCTGTGTACTGTACCATAGCATACTGCCCCCTTATCTACAGCATCACTATCATTTCTGTCCTCTCTGTATACTGTACCATAGCACACTGCCCCTCATCTACAGCATCATTATCTTATCTGTCCCCTCTGTGTACTGTACCATAGCATACTGCCCCTCATTTACAGCATCATTATCTTATCTGTCCTCTGTGTACTGTACCATAGCATACTGCCCCTCATCTACAGCATCATTATCTTATCTGTCCCCTCTGTGTTCTGTACCATAGCATACTGCCCCTCATCTACAGCATCATTACCTTATCTGTCCCCTCTGTGTACTGTACCATAGCATACTACCCCCTCATCTACAGCATCATTACCTTATCTGTCCCCTCTGTGTACTGTACCATAGCATACTGCCCCTCATCTACAGCATCATTATCTTATCTGTCCCCTCTGTGTACTGTACCATAGCATACTGCCCCCTCATCTACAGCATCATTATCTTATCTGTCCCCTCTGTGTACTGTACCATAGCATACTGCCCCCTTATCTACAGCATCATTACCTTATCTGTCCTCTGTGTACTGTACCATAGCATACTGCCCCCTCATCTACAGCATCATTACCTTATCTGTCCCCTCTGTGTACTGTACCATAGCACACAGCCCCCTCATCTACAGCATCATTATCTTATCTGTCCCCTCTGTGTACTGTACCATAGCATACTGCCCCCTCATCTACAGCATCATTATCTTATCTGTCCCCTCTGTGTACTGTACCATAGCATACTGCCCCCTCATCTACAGCATCATTATCTTATCTGTCCCCTCTGTGTTCTGTACCATAGCACACTGCCCCCTCATCTACAGCATCATTATCTTATCTGTCCCCTCTGTGTACTGTACCATAGCATACTGCCCCCTCATCTACAGCATCACTATCTTATCTGTCCCCTCTGTGTACTGTACCATAGCACACTGCCCCCTCATCTACAGCATCATTATCTTATCTGTCCCCTCTGTGTACTGTACCATAGCATACTGCCCCCTCATCTACAGCATCACTATCTTATCTGTCCCCTCTGTGTACTGTACCATAGCATACTGCCCCCTCATCTACAGCATCATTATCTTATATGTCCCCTCTGTGTACTGGATTCTTTCTTTTGGGATTCTGGAGTCAAAATACTGACCAATAGCGTTGCCACAGCCAGTGGCCCATATATACACTGCTCAAAAAAATCAAGGGAACACTAACATAACACATACTAGATCTGAATGAATGAAATATTCTAATTAAATACTTTGTTCTTTACATAGTTCAATGTGCTGACCACAAAATCACACAAAAATTATCAATGGAAATCAAATTTATTAACCCATGGAGGTCTGGATTTGGAGTCACACTCAAAATTAAAGTGGAAAAACACACTACAGGCTGATCCAACTTTGATGTAATGTCCTTAAAACAAGTCAAAATGAGGCTCAGTAGTGTGTGAGGCCTCCACGTGCCTGTATGACCTCCCTACAATGCCTGGGCATGCTCCTGATGAGGTGGCATCCACCAACTCGTTGGTGGATGGAGCGAGACATGATGTCCCAGATGTGCTCAATTGGATTCAGGACTGGGGAACAGGCGGGTCAGTCCATAGCATCAATGCCTTTGTCTTGCAGGAACTATAGCAGCTGCCTTGTAAGCGTCTGGTATTTTTATGTTTTCAAGCTCTACTATAGAGCGAAACGCGTTGGTGGACCCTTCTTGTGACCGACAAATACGAGACGCTTACCAGACAGTTGCTATATGCCCTGAGAGACCGGACCAGCCTCCAGACCTAATATTGGCTACTACACTGGGAGACAATTTCATTTCCAGCCCACGATATACCCACATGGCATCAAAGAACGGCAGGAGACCAAATACTCCTTAAAGCCAAGCTGGAACCTCCCCTTGCCTTCCAGGTCATTCCCAATTGAGGCATCATAGGAACGGATCCAAACGGTCACACAATCATCTTCCTTATCCAGATCCATGTGGTTAATTCAAATACGGTACCGTATGGACACTTTTTTTAGTCACTTCATCAATTTTTTATGAGCTAGAAAATCCTTTTTTAAACATATTTTTCTCTTTGTAATGTTGGGCCATGATTTTCATGTTACAAAATGTACTTTTTAATATGTGCTGCTAATACATGCTAATATATGTATTAAAAAATATTTGTAATATCTCATAAAAGGTACTTGCACCATTTCTTAGCAATTGAAATTTATCATCACTTTATTAATTGTAAGGGCAGTCAGTTTGTTTTCCTTTTTGTATCTCGTTGTATGGGAGTGACACCCCCGTTTTCCTTGCACTGCAGCTACTTGCAACCCAGCTCTAAGGTCTGCGCCCCTTTCTGATTCATTTGATATCAGTTCCTTTTCTTCCTAAGTGGACAGTTTGATTTCACAGAAGTGTGATTGACTTGGAGTTACATTGTGTTGTTTAAATGTTCCCTTTATTTTTTTTGAGGGAAAATGCTCAGTACCAGAAGAATTTTGGATAACGGATTATTCCGTATTTCAGAATATTTTTTATATTTCAATGATGTATCTTAAGGTATCTTGCCTTCATTTTGTACAAACACATCATACACACAAATATATTTTATTAACAAGGTTTCAAAACATGAAACAAAGTTTGTGTCCTATCTCAGGCACTGAATTTGAATGACAATCATTTTATTGCACATATTTAGTGCCAGTTACATGCCATGTCCTCAGTAGTGCTATTACAGATGTCCCCAGTAGTACCAGTTACATGCCATGTCCCTAGTAGTGTTGTCACATATGTCCCCAGTAGTACCAGTTACATGCCATGTCCCCAGTAGTACCAGTTACATGCCATGTCCTCAGTAGTGCTATTACAGATGTCCCCAGTAGTACCAGTTACATGCCATGTCCTCAGTAGTGCTATTACAGATGTCCACAGTAGTACCAGTTACATGCCATGTCCCTAGTAGTGTTGTCACATATTTTTTTTCACTTTCTGGATGTATGATTTTCGGAATAATTTGGATAACGGATATTTGGATAAGGAATAAACCTGTACTAAGCACATCAGTCAGAAATCTGCATGCAGGATTAGACATACTCTTCTTTGCAACAGACCAGTGCACGACCTTGACGCCATGTTTCCAGAAAGCCTTAAATCAGGACAGTCAGGTTATTACTCTTCCCAAGTATGATCCGGCTACAAATAGCACTGGTTACAGGAATCTGAGTGATGAGCGAGCTTGCCAGGGAGAACCAATAGTAACATCGGTCTGATACTATAGCGGACAAGGCCACGATACCAGTTAGTACTTCCATATAAAAACACCAGCAGTTGTCATACTATGGGTCCCGCCCTTCTCTGCATGGGGTCAGGAGTCTGAAAAATCTGTTATTTTAGACTCATATTATTTTTTGCCTCCACAATGCTGCCGTGTATGTGCGGTCTGCTGACTACACATGTGATGTGATGGGTTATGGTATATTAGACTCCTCCCATCACTCTCTGCCCCCACAATGCTGCTATGTATGTGCTGTCTGCTGACTACACATGTGATGTGTTATGGTATAATAGACTCCTCCCATCACTCTGTGCCTACACAATGCTGCCATGTATGTGCTGTCTGCTGACTACACATGTGATGTGATGGGTTATGGTATATTAGACTCCTCCCATCACTCTGTGCCTCCACAATGCTGCCATGTAAGTGCTGTCTGCTGACTACACATGTGATGTGATGGGTTATGGTATATTAGACTCCTCCCATCACTCTGTGCCTCCACAGTGCTGCCATGTATGTGCTGTCTGCTGACTACACATGTGATGTGTTATGGTATAATAGACTCCTCCCATCACTCTGTGCCTACACAATGCTGCCATGTATGTGCTGTCTGCTGACTACACATGTGATGGGTTATGGTATATCAGACTCCTCCCATCACTCTGTGCCTCCACAGTGCTGCCATGTATGTGCTGTCTGCTGACTACACATGTGATGTGATGGGTTATGGTATATTAGACTCCTCCCATCACTCTCTGCCCCCACAATGCTGCTATGTATGTGCTGTCTGCTGACTACACATGTGATGTGTTATGGTATAATAGACTCCTCCCATCACTCTGTGCCTACACAATGCTGCCATGTATGTGCTGTCTGCTGACTACACATGTGATGTGATGGGTTATGGTATATCAGACTCCTCCCATCACTCTGTGCCTCCACAATGCTGCCATGTATGTGCTGTCTGCTGACTACACATGTGATGTGATGGGTTATGGTATATCAGACTCCTCCCATCACTCTGTGCCTCCACAGTGCTGCCATGTATGTGCTGTCTGCTGACTACACATGTGATGTGTTATGGTATAATAGACTCCTCCCATCACTCTGGGCCTCCACAATGCTGCCATGTATGTGCTGTCTGCTGAACACACATGTGATATGATGGGTTATGGTATATTAGACTCCTCCCATCACTCTGTGCCTCCACAGTGCTGCCATGTATGTGCTGTCTGCTGACTACACATGTGATGTGATGGGTTATGGTATATTAGACTCCTCCCATCACTCTGGGCCTCCACAATGCTGCCATGTATGTGCTGTCTGCTGAACACACATGTGATATGATGGGTTATGGTATATTAGACTCCTCCCATCACTCTGGGCCTCCACAATGCTGCCATGTATGTGCTGTCTGCTGACTACACATGTGATATGATGGGTTATGGTATATTAGACTCCTCCCATCACTCTGGGCCTCCACAATGCTGCCATGTATGTGCTGTCTGCTGACTACACATGTGATGTGATGGGTTATGGTATATTAGACTCCTCCCATCACTCTGTGCCTCCACAGTGCTGCCATGTATGTGCTGTCTGCTGACTACACATGTGATGTGATGGGTTATGGTATATTAGACTCCTCCCATCACTCTGTGCCTCCACAGTGCTGCCATGTATGTGCGGTCTGCTGACTACACGTGTGATATGACGGCCTTCTGCAGTAACTCCTGTCATTCATTTTATTGTCTGATGGGATCCCAGAGCAAATAGTTTTTATACCTAGTACAAATCAGTACAATTTGGAGGTAAATTTTGCTCAACTCTAGAACAACAAAAGAGGAAATTATATTAAATACACAGTGTTCAATTCTTTTAAAATAGGATTGCGTTGTGGCGGGTAGGAAGCAGCGACATAAATAGGAGGGTATAATTTGTATAGGGCAGCAGGACGTGTCTACGTTGACAGTCAATAGGTTGACATGGCCAAAAGGACAACATTAAAGATGTTGACTTGGGGTTTTAACTTTTTTAGTGTCTATGCCGACATAGGTCAACATAGACACCACATAACACTGCGTGCACTCGCCATGCATTGGACGCGGTGCGTCGCTGTGCCCACTGGGATAGTAAAGTATGAACAAGTCAGGTTTTTTTTTTACTCGTGTCAACCTTTTTCATGTGTCGATTTCTTGACTGTCGACCAATAGCGGTCAACCTTTTGACTGCCGTCCTACACACTTGACTAATGACCACATCCCCAAACCTTTGACTGCCCGAAGACATACACACAGGTAAGCTGTAATTGGGCTGATATCGGGGGTGTGGCTACACCTACTGACAGATGCCCTTTGTATACACATTTTACTTACCCCTGGAGGGTGTCGCTCTTTCCTACCCATTTACACCAATGCCATTCTCCAGCAGTACACAGAGAACATCTGCCACCCATGTGGAAGGGGTGTGTTATGAAGTTGGCACTTGGCCGTCATCATTGGACCGGATACAGAATAGAAGAGCAACATTCATCAATATAGGACACACAGGATCAGCATTGTATTCAGTCATCTATTGTATACTTGAACATGGTCAGTGACGGGGATCCGATACGTAATGCCGGCGTTTGGAATCCCGACACTGGAATCCCGACCGCCGAAATCCCGACATGGGGGGGGACGACGTGGATCGCTCCCCCTTGCGGGCTCGCTGCGCTCGCCACGCAGCGGGCCCGGTGGCTCGCTACGCTCGGCACGCTATTTTATTCTCCCTCTATGGGTGTCGTGGACACCCCAGGAGGGAGAACGTTTCGGGATTTCGGCGGTCGGAATTCCAGTGTCGGGATCCCGACCGCCGGCAAATTGACCGCATCCCAGTGACGGAACCTTCTGTAAATAGGTAGAACATAGTGAAAGTGGAGCATAACGTTACCGGTGTTGTGCTACCGCCAGTGTAAGTAACAGCTGCCAATCACACAACTACGGTGAAGAACGTTGAAAAACTTCCATTAAATTCGAGCATCCTGGTATCAACCTCTTAAGGGTCTTGCTAAATGTAATGGGGCCTACACCCGCAGAGATGTTGCTGAGCGTTGCTAGATCGCTCAGCACACAGCAGCGTATAAGCGATCTGTCAGGGTCAGTGTTCTCCGGTGACAACACTGGCCCTGACCAGCGATCTAACTCTGTGCCGCACATCGCTATACCCCTACACATGGAGCGATGTAGGGGCATTTTCTAAGCGATCAAGTCAAATTAAGTCCGATCGCTTAGAAAATTCCCAGAAATTGCCCCATGTGTTGGCCCCTTTACAGACAGGTGCCAGACAGTTTCGACAGTCGGGATCCCATCAGTCATTAGCCAGACATCCAGATTCAGACTGTTTAAACACCGACATATGGGTTCCCGATGGCCACCGGCTATTCTCCCTCGAGGGGGTCCACAACCCCCCGTAGAGGGATAATAGAATAGGTGACGAGTGTAGCGAGCCACCGTGCCCGTAGCGTGGCGAGCCCGCAAGGGGCTTTGTTGCGCTCTGCGTCTGGCCAGTCGGGATCCTGACTGTCGGAACCCTATACCACACAGTTACAGACTGGTATTTCCTGACACCTTCATATGTTTGTTTTAAAGAGAAGAAGGAAAAAGACTCTCTTTTTGTCGGGGCACTCTTTATACAAAAATTTTTTGGGGAATAATGAAAAGAAGGTTAATAGAATAATAGTTTTGGGGTGACACGGCGGGTCC
Organism: Crinia signifera; assembly: GCF_055691185.1. NCBI lineage: Eukaryota > Metazoa > Chordata > Amphibia > Anura > Myobatrachidae > Crinia > Crinia signifera. Next base: position 145,176,191 of record NC_139225.1, on the reverse strand, counting down.
TCAAATATGCAAGGGTTGTAAGGTTATAGTAACACAATTATGATATGTTCAGGGAATTCCCCTGATGTGTAATGAAAATTTAATTAGATAAAATTTAGCTTTTAATTAGAATATCTTTAAAATAAACACTAGACATGGACACACGAACAAGTAACATAAAGAGGTTGTGAAAAAGAGTTTTTTATACTTATTACCCCAGAGTTTCCGAATATCTATGGGATAAGATCCCTCTGATATAGTTTACAGAGGATGCGCTCTCTCTTACAATGGAAAGCACACACTGGGAACAATCACGTATACAAATCCTGTGTTAGGAGAGAAAATGCTGTGGCTGTAATGCCTGCTGTAACTATGAGACATTCAATACATAGTTATTGTTAGGACTACTAATGTTGCAATCTCCAAGCAATTATATTCATTTAAGTTGCATACATTAGTATCACTAACAGTACTAGCAATTAACGTGTGCGTGTTTGAACTGATAGTCCAATTAAATTAGGGATGATCAGGTTAATCAGATAGAGAAACTAATCGCAATAACAGTACTTTTGATCATGATCATTATCACGGTTATAATAGAAGTACTGTATTTATAAGTATAATAGTTTTCACAACAAGTTTATTTTTAAGCTTCGCGAAATATAAATTGCTATAGTAACTGTTATCGCCAAAATGGCAGTAAGATAAGAATTGCCTAGAATGATTGGTCTCCACCCTCAGAAAAAGGATAGAGAAAAGAAAAAAAGGGGGGGGAAAAAGGGGAAAGAACAGGGAAGAGAGAGAGTTATGAGACTAGAGAGCCGAACAAAACTCCTAGGTGACGGTTCACCGACTGTATATACCTGTAGTATGGCAGTGAACACAATTGTTCATATTCAGGTCTCCCAGAATGTTACTGGTCGTGCTCTACCATACCAGTTGCCACTTGTTGTATACAGTGGACCTTTGAAGGTATTGTGGGAAGTCAACCTAAATTCCCTGTTGATCCCCTTTGAGGTGGCTGCTGCCCAGCTATATATACCTGTAACAATTTGAGGGGTGCAATGATTTCCTGCAGTGGGGTCACCCCCTCTGTTTACTCACACGGCCCAGGTTTTGTTAGCTTCCGTCAGCATGTTTTCATGTTGAGGGGCTTTTTTAGGTATTGCGGGTGAGCGGACCTCAAAATTTGGCCTAGGGGTCTGGGAGGGATGGAGGCTGCTACCCAGCTACATATACCTACAACAGTATTCTGGGACTCATGGGTTTCCTTCAGAGTGGTCACCCCCTCTGTGTACTTGAATGGCCCAGATTTCTGTCGGCTTCCACTAGTGTCACTTGACGCTAAGGGGCCTTAAGGTATAGCGGGTGAGCGGACCTCCCAATTTGTTGGCATAAGAAATAAGAGAAGAAGGGGGAAGAAAAAGGGTTGAGTGAAGGATTGTGTACAGACAGGCAGGTAGCCTCAAATTGTAGATGTCATATAGTTGTTCAGTTTTTTGGAACATAGGTCTGAGTATTACGTTCAGTATCACACGTATATGTTTACCCAGCTGTTAATGAAGTATAAGAGGATATATGAAAAAAAGAAGAATGAGAAGGTGGGGAGAGGAAAGAATGAGGGATGGAGAAGAGCAGAGAAGGGGAGACCAAGGTTACCTCTCTTTTCACCCCGGGGGTCAGGTTCTATGACCTCGCCCGGGTATGCCTACTGTAGGGTCACTAGCAGTGTTTTATAACTGATCCACCAGTTGCTGGGGCAGGATTGCGTCTCCGGAGCCCGCTATGGCTCAGCGTCTCAGGCAGGCTGCTATAGTGGACGTTTGTTAGTAAAGATTAGCTGTAGTCCGGCGTGTCTATTTTAATTAGGGCTGCAGCGGGAGTGTGTCCTGGGAGCCTGCTACGGCTTAGCGTCTCAGTCAGGCTGCCAGGGCAGGAAGGTGTCTCCGGAGCCCTGCTACGGTCCAGCGTGTCGGCTTGTGTCAGATGCTGCTGCGGGTGGCAGGCGGCGTCTTGCGGCAGCGTGTCTCATACACGCCGCTGTCGGATTTCACCGCCCTGTCCTATACGATAGTGTCGGCGGCGGTAGTGAAGTGGGAGGTATCTGGCGAGACACCCTCAGGTATCCAGGTGTCTCTAAGCGCTGCCGTCAGCGTTTCTATTCCACAGACGATCGTTTTGCCGTTAGGGCTTTTCCAATGTGTGTGAAGGTAGAGGAGGTTTGTTGCACTTAAATGGCATGCTATTACTAATAGATCTAGTGTTGATTGGTTAAAAGGGGGGAAGGGGGAGGATGCTATTTTCACCTACACCTGGTTCCCTGGGAGGGAGGGGTGTGTACGCCATACAGGTTTTCAGGGAAAGAAAAGCTTTATTAGTGGATTGGTTTGGTCCGTATTGAAAAGCTGGAGAAATGTTGCAATAGGAGTATTTAAAAGTAACATAACATAATGTGTAACGGGTAGGATCCCCAATTAATAGGGTTAGGCACTTAATTCTATATACACATGCGTGTGAGAGGAATTCGTTTTTACAATATATATATATATATATAAAGAATTTTTTTGATACTTAGAAGGAGAGAAAGAGGAAAAAACGGGCATAATATCTGGAAGAGAAATGTACTGACAGGGTGTAATCATTTTAGTAGTGTTGGCTTATTGCTGAGGAAATTTACTCAGACTCATAGCGGCAACTGGTTGGTGAAGACATAAATATATGTCCTGTTGTGTTGATAACTAGAAGAGATGAAATATGATTGGTACTTTGAATGGCTTGCGGGTACTTGATAAAAGAGAGACCTATTTTTGTCTCTGATAACAGGTAGGTGGTAGAGCCAGGGGAAAGGTGTTCCCTGGTATGTTCTGGACCCACTACCACCTCTGGTGAACAGAGCCCTATCATTTATGTCGACAAAAATTGGTGAAAAAGCATGATTGAAAATGAGTTTGTCTGAGTCAAGACTTGAAAACAGAACTAAGCTGGGTGTCATAAAGACCTATGGGTGGTTTATAGGGAGAGAGAGTAATAACAGATGAGGGTTGTAGTCCCGAAAAATATTGTGGTATTGGGGGTTTATTGGGTATCTAGCCGTGTTTTAAAAGTGGGTCCAGACATACGGTATTGTACCAAGATTATCGAATTTGCTAAGTAACCGTTAGCTCTCTAGGTCTGCTCCGATTAATGTTGGGGATATTTTTTGTGGATTCGAACACACTACACCTTACTTATTATAAACTCAAAACACCAGTGCACTGGTTTATCCCCATCCCCTCTTCCTTTATAGTACACCTTCATATGTTTGATAAGCTACAACCAAATCTAAAACACGTTCTTTTTTTTTTTTTTTTTAAGTGGTAAAACACTTACATAGGCAAAATCAACCTGGTTTTGCAGTGTCAATGATTGCCGCTTTAAAAAAATAAATAATAAAAAAAGAAGAATAGAGAACTCAAACTCTCTCCTGTCCCGATTCCCACACGCTATCGCATCCCTCCCCCCCCCCCCTACATGTTAATTAAAGGGACATTCACTTCTGCAGCGATTCGTGCCATGGGATTATTACACACTTATAAGATATGTTCTTTTATATTACTAATCAATTAAGACATCTCATCAGGATTCCAGTTTTATTCAGGCTGAAAAAGAATAAACCTGATCCATTAATTCAGCTCCATACTTACAGGAATACAAATAACTTATTATAAATCCATATTTCTCTTTGATTCTGGCAAATTGGTTTAAAAATGTACAGGGGGGTCAAAATGTAACAAAGATCCCCCAGAGAAACCCCCACCATGTTCAAATCATATAATACACATATTTACACACTCATTACAGATTCCCCCTCCCCGTCTCCCCTCGAATGATTTGGGGATATACAAAAATACCATTCAAGTGATCATTCCAATAAATAAGGCATCAAGAATCCTCGATTTGTGTAGGCAGAACGCTGCTGAATGTGCCCCGGCCTTTACATCGGAGCACGTACCAGACACCAGCAAGATAGGGTCGTCATAGAACAGAAAAGTGTGAGCACAAGGGGCGAGATGTACCAAGCCCTGAAAAGTGATAAACCATTAACCAATCACAGCCTGTGACATGGCAGTTATGAGCTGATTGGCTGGTGGTTTATCACTCTCCATGGCTTCGTACATCTGGGCCTAGGTGAGAGAACGATAGTAAATATTAGTGATGAGGAGTGGAGCTAGATGAGCTCAGACTGATCTCTTATGAAGAGAGAGAGTGCGCGACAGGAGTCTGGGAGTATAAAAGTAGTCACTTTATAGCAACAAGTCTATCGGGCAATGCCGCAGCACATTCAGATCCAGCAGCCAATGAGAAGCCGGGTCAGACGTGTCCGTACAGGTTGACCTTCACAAAAGCGATGGACTCCGTAATGTCCTTTCTGCCCTTCTCGTAGATAATGAAGAGGTTCTCGATGTCCTCGATGCTATGCGACAGGGTGGTCAGGGACGAGTAGCCGCTGGGACCTGGCCAGATCTGGATGGACTTCTGGTCCCATGAGTCCCCGGAATTGGAACTCCAACGCAGAGTGAGGTTTACCCCTGAGGAATGAAGGTTGGAGAATTAGAGGTCAGCGAGGCAGATCCTGGCACAAGGCTGCAGACCGGCTTCTCACATCTATCTATAGTTATTATTTATATGGTGCCACAAGGGATCGGCAGCAGCCAATTACAGAGCACACGAACAGCCCTACCACCGGGCAATGTATAAATGATGAATCTAGTCAGATCGCCAGGGTTCAGACCGGAGAACACTGGCAATGACCGATCGCGCAGTACACATCGCTGTGCGCTGAGGGATCTTAGCCATCTAGCATCGCTCAGCAACATCGCCACGTGTGTAGGCCCCATTACAGTACAATAAGAGGACAAGTACAGGGAGTAGAACCATAGCTGCAAGAGCAAACGTCACTTAAGTAAGAGAAGGAAGAGCGCATGAGGGGAGGGGATATGGTCATTAGGTCGACCCTAGGAAAGTCGACAGGGCACCTGAAAAGGCCAACATGGCTAGGGTCAACAAGCATTAGGTTGACAATGAGAAGGTCGACATGAGTATTTTCATGCCCTTTTTTTGAGCCGACAGGCAGTATTTCGTGCCTTACATCCACTACAGCGTGGTGGGAGAATAAAATAGTGTGCCGAGCGGACGCGGTACACTTAAGGGTTATTCAATCTCCCGATGGGGGAGATGACTGCGGGCCCTATTCAATGCAGTCTTCCCCGACCGCATTGAACAGGGGATCTCGGCAGAACGAGCCCGACTTCACAAGCGGCCGGGCTCGTTCTGCTGAGAAAGGCTGGGAAGTGAGGAGCTCCCGGCTGCAGCTCGCCTCTTCCTGGCTGCAGCTCCCCTTCTCGTCCCGCGGCTGGCAGGACATTGAATATTGCCTGCAAAGTCCAACGGGACAGGGTCACAGCTGTCGTGCCAGCTCGACAGCCGTAACCCAAGATTAAATCCCCCCCCTTAGGCTGTGTCCATGTCGACAAAAATAAAAATAAACTTATGTTGACCTTTTGACCGAGCAGATAGTGAGTGGGGGTGGAGTGGCAAGTTGTGGGCTAAAAACCTGTCACAGCTCAAAGTGAATGTACATTACAGAAGCCGTATATTCACAATATACTTCATTTTATTTATTTTTCGAAATTTCTCAGTTAGAAACTTTTGGCCTAGGGATGCCGTGAGATTTTTTTATATATATATAATATTCTAGAGCGGCGCGATTCAAGAAAGTTAGGGAACCACAGGGTTAGGGTGAAGAAAACAAATCTTACTTTGAGCCTGGTTTGCTGGATTAACAAAGTAGGTCATTCCATCCTTGTATAAAGCCCCCGCGGCCACGGCTGGGTCTGGCAAATTCTCATCAAAGCGGACGTTCTCCAGTGGCAGAGTGTCACAACCGTCAGTAGACTGCACCACAATCCGACAGCGGCAGTGATAAAAGTACTGATTCCGGGCGTTTATTACCACGGTGCCATTTGGGAGTTCATAGGGCTGAAATGAGGAAAGAACAAGACGTGGAAAATCATTTCGTTAAATTATTTGGATTGTGGGTGACAAAGGCTGAGCAGAGAAAGAAGGGTTTGTGAGAAGAGAGGAGGAGTCTAATGGGATACAGTAGAACAACTGGTGGTAAAAGAAGCCACGGCTCGGGAAGCTGAAGGCTCCAATGTCTCCACACAAGTGGTGGTAAAGGAAGACACGGCTCAGGAAGCCAATGACTCCAACACAACTGGTGGTAAAGACATGACTTGAGAAGCTTAAGGCTCCAAAGTCTCCACACAAGTGGTACAGCCAAGATTACCTGACACTCGTCTGGACTAAAGTCCCCCAGCCTTTTTGTTTGCTTGAAGGGAAGCCCCTCTAGGTTACCACCTTTTTTCCAAGATTTTCCATGGTCATCGCTTAGAAGACAGAAGATCCCATCCTCGTCCAGGGTTCCATGACCACACACAATGAGACGCCCCTTCTTTGGCTCTAACTTTTTCTGCATTGATAGAATTGACGAGATTAGAGGAAATTGATAAATTCCAAATCCTGGAAGTAGTGAGAAGCTAGAGAAGGACCTGTACAGATTCCCCTTCTGCCCTCTTTCTGAGCAGGTCTATTCAAACGACCTTTATGGTTTTCACCTTTGATCACTTCCTACAGAACCACAGAAACCCTTTTATTTATTGCACTGGTTTATCCAGTTACATTTTCTCTCCAGCCAAACTTTCCATTACCCTAATCCCACACACCCTGCCCATCTCCCTCATGTTCACCTGAATTCCGTATCCAGGACCAGGGGAAAACATTTTGGTACCAATCTCACGGGAGAGGTTCCTTGGGGTGCTCCACGTTATACCATCATCTGAGCTGTTCGTGACCATGACACTGGAAACGTCACACTGGAGGTAGTGGGCACACAACGTGTACACCAGGAAGATGTTTTTTGTCTCATCGTCCACCACCACTGCTCCTAAATTGAGTCCATCTGGAGTGGAACCATCATCCACAATGAAGGAGGTGGCTTGCCATGTGTAACCTGTAAATATAAAACCGTAGGACCGCAATGAACCAGATCAGGGGAGTTCACACATTAACTTCATCAGGTCAGCAAGTCGCCCCAGGATGATATAGAAATGTATACATTCCACTAACCAACTATGTATGCTCTAAAATGAATAACAAATAAATGTATAGCACATAGGTGGACTCCATTCATTTCTCTTGTAGAAGGGTTGAACTTTTTGGATTATGTACTAAAGCGACTAATTCCCAGTGGTGGTGGTGTACCGTAAGGGTGCACAGTGCCACACACAAAAAGGGCAGGGTGCATTTTGGGGTTTTAAAAAAATTGGCAAGGTGCGGCACCCTGCAAAACAAGTTTCCACTGTAGTAACTCTTGGTAAAGGCAGAAAAAGTTTAATGTGACCATGTGAAATCATCAGAATAGTTGGTTAATTTTCCTAGCAAGAATTTCAATGTGCTCACCCTCTTTTGCTTATATGGTGCCCCACTGACAAATACCCACATACAGAAGTCTCGGCTACTACAAAGTGTCTGCCATGTTGACATTAGTGCGCATCTACACCCAACAACTTTCCTCACCGCCATCATGTGACCTGCGGGTGGCGATAAACTTCGCTCCTAGATCAGAGGCAGAATGTTTCCTGGCTTCAGAAAATGCCAGGAGGTGCCCACGAGGGGTGTAGGTGATCAGCGGGATGCGGAACGTATCAACTGCGCCAATCACTCGCCCACTGACCCACAGCAGCTGTTCCATAGTAACCACCGGGGAAACCTTTTTTGGGAAGATAGAGAGGGCAAAGTGTTATAAAACATTTATATAATACATATCCAGCCCTGCACCAAACACATACAGGAAAGAAATCACTTAAGTGGTGGTTAGTGTAAGTCTCTGGACTTTGGCCGTGCAGTTTTAAAATTTTTGGTAATATTTAATCCTAAGTAATATAGTACTATTACACTAGTGTTCACTCTAGCCTCCTGCATCTTTCTAAACCCGTGCAACTCCTCTTCCCTACCTGGGATGTCGCTCTCTGCTGTGAGGCTTCTAGCACATGTTTGGTTTGCAAATCAGTGCTGAAATACAGACCACATTGTGCTAGAACCACCACAGAGCGCGTCACCCCAGGCAGGGAAGAGGAACTGAATGGGGTTTCAAAGATGCAAGGTGCTAAAATGAAGCGAAAACCATTACACTACTGCCAATTTGGGGGGAACCTGAGGGGAAATCAAGAGTCTCATGTCTTCAGGAAATGTGGACAAGTTTACAACAAAGGGTCGGCCATCACAATAGGTGGAGTGAGGGGGGCAAAGGGCATAGTAACTTGTTTCACAATTAATCCAGTCACCTCGACGCCAGTGACACATGGGCGGGAGGGAATTGGGGTGAAACATCACAGAAGCGGGCTGTGATAATGCAAACTGAGGCATTTGCCAAAAGTTGGGCATTATGAATATATGGCGGCCAATATTGAACTAGTTAAAAGCATGTCAAAATGACGGCTTATTCCCTTTCTGCTCCTACCTCCAATCTGTCCTCGCAGCTCCCTCTGTCCATATCCAGCAAGTATGAAACAGATCAGTGTCCGTGCAAAAATTGCTTTCACTTACTGTTAGGACATCTTTTAGCACACAAACGAGTAATTGAGGGCTTTGAGTGGTCACTGGCGGTACTTCATCTCACGGAGGCGAGGAGAGTTAGCCTTTTATATGGGGGGGGCATTACTAGATGGGGGCATTACTTTGAGCCTCCTACAGCAACACTACTGTACTTTAAGTTTTATTGCCCATTTTATATAAACTAGTAGTCAGATGTCCGCTCACATGTTGTGCAATGAAATCTGGTTTCAAACCACAGAATAAATTCGGCAGTAAGAGACAAGATTTTCCACATGGATTTTCCTATGTCTCATTTTCCACATGAGACATAGGACCACATTCTAATTGATTTGGTGCAGACACAGGTACATTCATGTACCCTACACAGCGGACAGGGGGTGCTGGGCGGCTCCATTAGCTGGGTGCAGGTGCGGGGTCGCATGTGTCAATCAGAATAAAGGTCCATAGGGTGAGATGTTCTAAGCTTCAAAAAGTGATAAAATGTATAATGATGAATTAAAACAATGACAGTTAGGGGCCAATTGGTAAACAGCTTGTGACATGGAAAATACTAGCCGATTGGCTGGTACTTTATCACTCTCCATTTGATCACTTTGCTAGCTGAGGACATCTGGCCCAGTGAAGGCTCAGACGTAGGCAAGAAAAAGTGAACCGTAGAAGTAACCTTCGCGGTTAATGCAGATCATCCTGAGGCGCATTCCTCTGCATGGGAACAGCTGTAAAACAATGACCATTCATACGGGTACACAAAGTACAGTACACGCCTCTAAGGCTCCACGGGCAAATAGAAGTGCACTTTGTTCAGTCTGTTGACAGCTAGATGTTATGAAAACCGCTTGGCCCACACCCATGTGTATACACCCAGAAGAAACGCAGATGATGACGCAGTAGCCAAGATAAAAGCATAACTCTAGCGAGATTGGAGAGTCTACAGATTCACATCAGGAGGTACAAACAGTAGTGAAATGCTTCCACCCAGACAACTAGTGTGTGTGCATCCCTTATATCAACCAAGAACAGCTCAAACACAAAGTGCAACACGCCATTTCCCAACACAGTGCAAACTGGGCACAGGGGTGACATCATACCACCAGTGGTGACATCACACAACCAGTATCAGTGACATCACACAACCAGTATCGGTGACAGGAACACTGACCCCAAATTTGTGAACTTTGGTTTTGCACCTCCCCCGCTTCCTTGCTAGCTGTTAGGGAGAAGGAATGTTAGGCAGAATTAAAGAGCACATATTTTAAGTGGTGTTAATCTTTCATTTTGCACATCACACGGAAAGAGGGGTGGAAAGGAGAACAGGTCTGGCAAGTCGGAGATGTGTATGGGGGCCTTAATAATGCATGGTAATATGGGGTTCATGTAATATGGCCTCGAAGTTCCCCTATAGATCAGTGATGTACCCATAATGGGAGTCTAGTTTCTGGTATGAGGCTCCGACAATCAGGACTCCGACGTACAGTATATTGACGTCGGATTCCCGACAGAGGAGCGGGCGCTACGATGCCCTTTATGGGCTCAGAGGATTGCTGATGTCGCCACAGGTTCTATTCACCCTCCACGAGGGAGAATTACCCATGTCAGGCAGGATCCTGCCTGTCAGCCATTTAACAGTCAGGATTCTGATGACAGTATACCGACCATCAGAATCCTGACTGACGAAGCGTCATCGGCACGTGTTGCTGGCTAAAGAGGAGGGGACCCAGATGAAGACTGCACACAGACCTCCTCCTCCTCCTCCTCCCTTAAAGCACCCCTGTTGTAGCTACTACATAATACAGGGTGCTTCATAATTCCCTCTGGGGTTAGGGAAGGTTATAGTTAAACCATTATGAATACAGCAAAACTAAAAAAAAAAGAAAGTTTCATATCAGTATAGAGCGGGGGTCAGGGAAGTTTTTTTCACCTTTTACCCATAAAAATATTTAGATACGCCGACGTTACCCCCCTTGATTAGAAAGGAAGCAAATCCTATATATTTTATTATTTGAATTCAACATTTTATTGAATATATTCAGAATTTCTTTGAAAGCTTCAACTTAAAAACATCAGACTTGTCCCGACCCAGCACAAACTGTGCTCTGCCTCCTGTGCGTATATAAATATAATCAGCCACTGGAGGGCAGCAGTGGATCAATAACAAGAGACTGCGGTAATAATGGAATAATAAGGGCGATGCACCCAAACTAATCAATTGTAGTACATTAATATCAAACACTTTTTATGAATGGGGAATGGAGTCTGCACTAGGTATGGAGTCTGCACTCTGCTTCTCACCCCAGAAGATATGTTGCACTGGCCCCAGAGGTGGTGCCTATCACCGTCCAGCAGATGCCCTTTCCCCCACAGCAGAGTGTTGGAGGGAAGATTGATGTGCCACGCATGTAACAAGTAAAGCCGAAGCGCAGTCCAGGCTGCGGATCCAGATGTCTGGGCACCGAGCGAGTGACATCTTGCTGTGCCGGGGCTCATTACATATGCATTATGCATATGTAATGAGCGGCTGCCAGGAGAGTGTAATGAGGGAAGCCGAGCAGGGATGCTCACACTGACACCGAGACACAGCGCGACCCGTCCATTACCCCCAGAGATTTCAGTTTTACCCCATTTTGGAGTCATTTACCCTGGTTCCCCGAACTGTGGTATAGAGAATCACTTCAAGTTTTTAATTAAGGAATTCACTGGGTGGCAGTACTTGTAGGACTCCGTAAAAGCACAAACGATTGGTAGGCAGCTTTCAGCAGAAAATGGCACTTACAGTTCTACATAAAGCAGGCATGTCCAAACTATGGCCCTCCAGCTGTTGTGAACTTACAAGTCCCATCATGCCTTGCCACAGTTTTGTTATTAGGGAATGCTAAAACTATGGCAAGGCATGCTGGGATGTGTAGTTTCACAACAGCTGGAGGGCCGCAGTTTGGACATGCCTGACATAAAGCTTATGGTGTTAGAATTTGACAAATGTGAGTCCGTCCGTTGACAGTACAGCAGTAATTTTGGACAAAGTACCAAACTGAAGCACCTATAGACAAGACAACTGATGCGTGGTACCACATGAAGGAGTTTGCATAAAACACGCCATACCATTGCTTTTTGTAGACCCGCAAACGCCATTTTCTGTTAAAAACTTTTACTGAGTCCTACAAGCGCTGCCATCCAGCAAATTGCGTCATTAAAAACTTGACACATGATTCTCTATAGAGATAGGAAGCTTTATTTTTTTTGCTGTATTAGTCATAGTTTTAAAACTATAACCTTCAGAAGTTGGAGGCAAAAAAAAGGGGAACAGTTTGCTGCAGGAACAAACCATGTTGCAATGCAGGGGAAGCAAAAAGATCAATTTATTTATTTAGCATGCGTGGAAATTACTGTCTGCTTGTGGACATAGAGAAGAAATCCTGTCCCCCGACGAACATGCAGTCACTGACAAGTTCATCACATTTGAATGCATGTTCAGAGGACAGGGGTTATTAATGATCCACAGGAGCGTGCACAGTTAACGATATAGGGCCAGATTCTCTAAGCTTCAAAAGTGATAAAATGGAGAGTGATAAACCACCAGCCAATCAGCTCCTGCCTGCCATGTCACAGACTGTGTTTGAAAAATGTCAGGCAGGAGCTGATTGGCTGCCTGTTTATCACTCTCTATTTTATCACTTTTGAAGCTTAGAGAATCTGGCCCTTAGTGAGAACACTATGATATGCACAATAAGGCGTAGGCAACCTGTGACTCTTCAGTTGTTGTGAAACTACAAGTTCCAGCATGCCGTGCCACCATTTTAGCACTCCCTAATAATAAACTGCGGCAAGGCATGCTAGGACGTGTAGTTTCATAACAGCTGGAGAGCCACAGGTTGCCTACACCTACTATATACAAAGCTATTTAGGCTCTTTGGATGCGTTGATTTACATCAGCGCTCCATTTAAGAACTATACCACACTTTAGCGCCATTCTGCACATACACATCCATACATGGCGACAGTCCTACCCCTTTCAGACAGAAAAGTCTGAAAATCCCGGCAAATACACAGCATTTTAAATGCCATGTCATTTTGCCAGGAGCAGCCTGACCCCCCTTCACACAGAAGAACAAATTACCAGGTTGAAAATTTCTACTGAATAACAGTTATTTCTTCTGTGTGAAAGGGTCAACCCAGGTCATAAATCCCGTGTCCTCGACCCTGGTCAATTCCAGGGTCGGAGACACGGGATTTACAACACGGGTGTGCCCTTTCACACAGATAAAGGACTCGTGTTATTCATGAAATTACCAGGTGGAACTGCTTCACCCGGTAATTTCGTTTTCGGTCTGAAAGGGGTATTAGTGGTACGGTGTCCTTTGCTTGCAATGAGAAGCCAGGAAAAGCCTTTACAGTATCAGCAAAGCTCTGGGATGTGCAGACGGACGGCTAACATGCATATTATACTACTGTAAGCAGTGATAGGCTTCCACCAACAATGCAGAGGATACCGCCATAAGTTAGCTCTGTCCCCCTTAAGACCTGCAAAGCGTATTAGCATCGGTTGGTTGGCAAAAGCATTGATGGTCCTCCATTGCAGTTAGACAGTAGGGAGAACACACAGAGACCATGACGGGTAGCAGTACCTGGTTTAAGGGAGCACACCAGGCGGTGGCCAGCAGCAGTGCCAGGGAAACAGGCAGCCAGCAGATGGGAGCCCTGTGATCCATGGCTGTCAGGCTCGGCAGCCGCTGCGGGGACACAAACAGCGCCGTATATTACAGCAGCAAGGCGCTTCCGGGAACCTCCAGTGCACCCAGTCACGTGAGCTCGGTCAGCTGAGCGACGCATGAGTCACGTGATGGTGGTGGTTGGACGGCCCCGCCCCGTTCCTGGCAGCAGCTGCTAGTGTGTGCTGTGTGTGGCGGTTGCTTGTGGTCTCCGAGTCCAGCGCGATAGTGACGCCATTATCTGTATCACCCAGCCGCCTCATATCACTCATCATGTGCACAGTGTCCTCCTGCCATCAGATTGGCAGATGCCGGGTCATTATAATGGGGCACATCTCTAACTCATGTTTATCACATGTTAACCGATTGATTGGTCTACAGTGTCTAGGTTGACATTGACAAAGGGTTGACACAGGTGTCGATATTGACGTGAACAACATACATACCTCCCAACTTCGGCAGTTGAGCAGTCGGGACGCTGCTGCTGCGCGCCCCCATTTTGCCGCTATGGGGGCATGACCCTGAGGCTCTGTGAGCCTCTAGCCATGCCCCCAGCCCCCTGGCTGCGGGAATAGACGCTGTGCGCATGCGCACAGCTTTTATTCCCCGCTGCTTAGCAGCTGACAGGGGGGACTCCCAACAGCCCCCCCACAACGCGGGACACTGCCGCCCGCGGGTGGGACAGCCCCTGACAATCGGGACTGTCCCGATAAAATCGGGACTGTTGGGAGGTATGAACATACCCTCCAGCATCCGAATGGCAAAAACTGGTGCACATACGGAAAGGGGGTGTGGTCATTGGAAAAAGGGGTATGGTCATTGGAAAGGGGGGGTGGCCAAGTCCACTTTCCAAATGCGTATTGGCGTCAGATCACATCATATAACCGGGTCCCCAGGGTGACTCGGGTATACTGTTAGCGGCACTCACCCGTGTGCACCCTGGGGCCTCCTAAGCCGCCCATCACCTCAAATCCTGTTACAGTGATCTGTGGTGTGTACTCGCTTTACCTTCCCCAAGGAACGGAGACGAGGTGCAATGGTTTTGGGGAGGACTCACTGACCAGGGGGCGGACGGTCCGTTGAGTACCCCTGCGGCGCACCCTGGGAACTGTAGTCTTGGCAGGCCAATCACACTCTACGAAGACCAGCCGGCAGTGTAACAGTAGGAAACTACAATTCCCAGAGTCGGAGGGGCCGCATATCAAAAACCGGTACAATCGGTACAGTTAGATTTAGTTGGACCATTGAAGAACGGTACTGTACTGACTAAATCGGTACAGTTGGAGGGTATGGAACATTTGAAAAACTCATGCTGACCTTCTTATGCGTCATCCTTTCCCTTGTCAATGTTGACCTGCATGTCAGCATTTTGACAGTGACAACATTATGGTGTCGACCTATTGCCCCTGGCCCGCAGCATGGGATGGGATGCAGTACACTAATTGGGAAGGCTATATGTGGAAAGATTTTTGGGTGAATCTCCTGGCGCTAGTATGATTTCTGGGTCGCTAATCGGGAGTAAGGGGATATTTTCCCAAAGATCCCCAATATAAGATATGGAAAAAAGGTTTTGGTTTTACTCCAAATATGGCGCCCCTTTCTCGGTACAGAATCTGGATAGAAAAAGGAAAATATGTAAAAACTATACTCTGCTTTTGAACGTGCCCAATCAATCGTATGGCTTTTCCTCCTTTCCTTCTCTGATTCCTTTGACGTTTCCTCGATGTTTTTAGATATGAAAAATAAGAAACATGCAAAATCCAATGTGTAAAATACGTATAGGTAAAGTGGTGGCAAATTACTCCAATTTCATCACGTGAGCTTACATCAACTCACTAGTGGTAAGCTGAGACACACACGTAAAGGTTTCTTTTTATAATGGGATGTCGTACCACTAATCACGATAGATAGTATTTCTCCACGTATATAATGGTTTCTTTAAGACGGGTTTTTTTTCTCAAAAATGGATTTTTATTGGGACAATATGAATAAAAACTAATCTAAACATAGACACCACAGCCAGGGTTCTAGGTAGAGGCAGTGATGAAGTGTAGTCTACACACAAAATTCCAGGAATCCGGACCTAAAAAATGTGTGGACAATCACCCATCCACTTACCTCTTCCTTTCCAGTCGGGTGTATGAAGGTAAAACAATAAGTAAGCACTATTCCAGGTACCTGGAATAGTGCTTACTTATTGTTTTACCTTCATACACCCGACTGGAAAGGAAGAGGTAAGTGGATGGGTGATTGTCCACACATTTTTTAGGTCCGGATTCCTGGAATTTTGTGTGTAGACTACACTTCATCACTGCCTCTACCTAGAACCCTGGCTGTGGTGTCTATGTTTAGATTAGTTTTTATTCATATTGTCCCAATAAAAATCCATTTTTGAGAAAAAAAACCCGTCTTAAAGAAACCATTATATACGTGGAGAAATACTATCTATCGTGATTAGTGGTACGACATCCCATTATAAAAAGAAACCTTTACGTGTGTGTCTCAGCTTACCACTAGTGAGTTGATGTAAGCTCACGTGATGAAATTGGAGTAATTTGCCACCACTTTACCTATACGTATTTTACACATTGGATTTTGCATGTTTCTTATTTTTCATATCTAAAAACATCGAGGAAACGTCAAAGGAATCAGAGAAGGAAAGGAGGAAAAGCCATACGATTGATTGGGCACGTTCAAAAGCAGAGTATAGTTTTTACATATTTTCCTTTTTCTATCCAGATTCTGTACCGAGAAAGGGGCGCCATATTTGGAGTAAAACCAAAACCTTTTTTCCACTAATTGGGAAGGGTCCCAGAGCTACAAGATAAAACTTGTCATCCAAAATTATGAAGAAAAAAACCCTCATGTCAACCTTTTCCTCTGTCAACCAATTTTATGTCCACATTTTGCTTGTGTCAAGCTTTTTAACTTGTAGACCTTGTGAACTAGGCATGCTGAATAAACAGCCGTCATTCTGCACCATGGGCCTTATTCTGGTTCACTCTTTCTGACAAAATCCTTCTCAGTTGGACAAAACCATGTGCACTGCAGGGGGCAGATGTAAAATGTGCAGAGATAATTAGATTTGGGTGAGTTATTTTGTTTCTGTGCAGGGTAAATACTGGCTGCTTTATGTCTACACTGCAATATAGATCTCACTTTGAAGTAAAACCCCACCCAAATCTAATTCTCTGCACAAGTTACATCTGCCCCACCTGCAGTGCACATGGTTTTGTCAGACCTAAGAAGGATTTTGTCAGAAACAGTGAACTAGAATAAGGCCCTATGTGACAGTTGTATATTGTTCTCAGCTAGTTGTGTGGTGAACATATAGAGCTAGGATTTTATACAATAGACATAAAAGTTAAATCTCCTCTAATATAGTCAGTTGGATTCCGTTAATGCGGACCGGAGCTGTCATGCCTGTTAGTATCTCCCCATCATCTCCTGATCTATATCACAGCTGCCAACTGTCCTTATGTCCTACAGTATATAACTGATGTAATACGCAGACGTATCATCACAATACAAATACACAGTATTACACACTGAGCGATATATAGCGAGTCTGTAGTCAGATGTGCACCATACTTACCGACTTCTTTTCTCTCCTCTCCGAGAGAAGCCTGGAGAGGAGAACAGATACTGCTGCTAGGAGTGCTGGGACTTTGCTGATGTCAGCAAACCCGTTGTGTATTTTTAGCCCCGCCTCTTTGCCATGGACCCCCAAACTCCCAGACTTGCCTACCTTCCCGGGTGGGCCGGGAGGGGGACCCGATTTTCAGGAGCCAGCCTGCCACCTTCTACCCCCTAATACATCCACACCACCCGCCTGCCACCCTCTACCTCCTCACACACCCGACCAGCCTGCCACCCTCTACCACCTAACACCCACACCACCAGTTTGCTACCCTCTACCTCCTAACACACCCACACCACCAGCCTGCCACCCTCTACCTCCTCACACACCCGACCAGCCTGCCACCCTCTACCACCTAACACCCACACCACCAGTTTGCTACCCTCTACCTCCTAACACACCCACACCACCAGCCTGCTACCCTCTACCTCCTAACACACCCACACCACCAGCCTGCTACCCTCTACCCCCCCTAACACACCTACAACACCAGCCTGCCACCCTCTACCTCCTAACACACCCACACCACCAGCCTACCCTAATCTACCCCCTAACACACCCACATCACCAGCATGCCACCCTCTACCCCCTAACACCGACACCAGTAGCCTCCTACCCTCTACCCCCTCACACACCCACACCACCAGCCTGCTACCCTCTACCTCCTAACACACCCACACCACCAGCCTGCTACCCTCTACCTCCTAACACACCCACACCACCAGCCTGCTACCCTCTACCTCCTAACACACCCACACCACCAGCCTGCTACCCTCTACCTCCTAACACACCCACACCACCAGCCTGCTACCCTCTACCTCCTAACACACCCACACCACCAGCCTGCTACCCTCTAACCACTAACACCAACACCACTAGCCTCCTACCCTCTACCCCCCCTAACACACCTACAACACCAGCCTGCCACCCTCTACCTCCTAACACACCCACACCACCAGCCTACCCTATTCTACCCCCGAACACACTCACATCACCAGCATGCCACCCTTTACCCCCTAACACCCACACCAGTAGCCTCCTACCCTCTACCCCCTCACACACCCACACCACCAGCCTGCCACCCTCTACCTCCTAACACACCCACACCACCAGCCGCCTGCTACCCTCTACCCCCCAACACACCCAGACCACCAGCCTGTCACCTTCTACCCCCTAACACAACCACACCACTAGCCTGCCACCCTCTAACACACCCAAACCACCATCCTGCCACCCTCTACCCCTAAACACAACCACACCACCAGCTTGCCACCCTCTAACCCCTAACACACCCAAACCACCATCCTGCCACCCTCTACCCCCTAACAAAAAAAAACACCATCCTGCCACCCTCTATCCCCTAACACAACCGCACCACCAGCCTGCCACCATCTAACCCCTAACACACTCAAACCACCATCCTGTCACCTTCTACCCCCTAACACAACCACACCAGCCATCCACTGTCTACCCCCTAACACAACCACACCAGCCATCCACTGTCTACCCCCTAACACAGTGGTTCCCAAACTTTTTTGAATCACGGCACCCTAGAGCAGGCATGTCCAATGTTGGCCCTCCAGATGTTGTGAAACTACACATCCCAGCATGCTTTGCCACAGTTTTGCTATTAGAGAATGCTAAAACTTTTGCAAAGCATGCTGGGATGTGTAGTTTTACAACATCTGGAGGGCCAACGTTGGACATGCCTGCCCTAGAGCATCAAAATATTTTCAAGGCACCCCAAGGCCAAATGCTTCTTATCGAGAAATTCAGAATAAAAATATTAAATGAAGTGCATTGTGTTCATGTCACAGTTATCTGGTGAGGGACAGGATTTGCTTCTGTTTTGATGGGCAGCCACCAGCACTGGTTTTGCCCCGCAGACCTCGCCCGGCTTTGCGAGTGTGTGGGGAGGGAGGGCCGGTGATGTCGCTGGACCATGGGAACGCTGGGCATTCCTATGGGTACACAGGCCGGCCAATGCCTGCATGTGTCATAGAATGTCAGTCACCCGCTCCGTCTCCATCATTGCGCTCGTGAATAAAAGTCAGTTTTCACTGGCTTCTATTTGCGAAGGCAGCAGAAATCCATCTATGGTCAGCAACCATCGAATGATTTCTCCTGCTACCGGAGGCATGCGAAGGAATGTGTGCTCATACACATCCCCTCTATGTTACCAAGGGGATGCGGCAGGCGGGGGGGGGGGGGGCTATTCGGCTGGGCGGCATCTCATGCGCTCGGTAAGCTGCAATATTTAGCGCATTTAGCGGTGAAACGCGTAGGTTCTTGCGCCCTTATTGAACTTTTATCAGGACAAGTCACCCTACTTCACCCAAGTGTCTGTCACTCATTCACATCCAGCGGAGGCTTCCCACTGTACCACCACTGCACCAGTGGCACCCACTCTCTTCTACTCACCGCGGCTCAGAGACTCTCTGGAGGAACGCCACCTCCTAAGGGGTGCCGGACGGCTCCCCGACAGTCGGGATTCCGACAGTCATTCCTCCGATGTCGGAATCCCGACTGCTCCCTCGTGGGGGTCCATGACCCCCATAGAGGGAGAATAAAATAGGTGGCGAGCGCAGCTCGCCACCGTGCCCACAGCGTGGCGAGCGCAGCGAGCCTGCAAGGGGCTTCATTGCGCTCCCCACGCTGTGCAGTCGGGATTCCGACGTCTGACTAATGACTGTCGGAATCCCGACTGTCGGGCTACTATACCACACCCCTCCTAAGGACACGGTTTTACATATACAGAAGTGGAAGAGAACCTTACCTCGCATGCACTGGAAATTGTTTACAATGTCCACAACAACTTGGATCGACCTCCCCAGTACTGGTAGATAAGAAGGGTGACTATCCGTATACTCATGTTATTGCACTGAGTGTATCTTACCATTGACTTTTTAAACAACTTTTTATCATTATTTACCCCATTTGAGTGTATTGTCTATATTATATGTCATATTAAATCCCATTAATTTTATGAAATTTATACATGTTGATGTATATCTAGCGCAGTTCTCACCCTTCCTGTACCTACCGGTTTACCATTGGGAGTGACTACCCATTTTCCTTATTACTGCTGCTTGGACTAAAGCACTCTCATATCAAAGCACATTCCCCGAGATCTTGATATCTAACTAGCTTACCAAAGCCAATCTGAATCAGGGCCAAAGAGAACATAGATAAAGAGAACAAAGATAAATGCTTGACAAATGACAGCAAGTGCCTAACTGTCATTTGTCAAGCATAGCCTGTAACATGGCAGTTAGGAGCTGATTTGGCTGCTACTTTATCTCCGGTCAAGGCTTTAGTACATAGACAACATTATCTCTCCACACTTCCCAAGGCTTAGTGCCTCCAGCAACCAATCCCGTTATAGCTGTCATTTCTCTATGGCAATCGTTTTATGACCGATCATTTCCTTTTCTCTTTTGATCAGTGTTTAGTCCACATTGTTAAGGTGCCCATAGACTAGGCGATATACATGCCATTTGGGCACTTTGTATGCGATTGCGGCAATCGATCGCATACAAAGCGTCCAAATCACATGTACTTGACAGCAGGTCTGTTGCGACGCGCAGTCCCGTGTACGTCGCATTGGAGCCTGCGCGCCAGACCACCAGCAGGCTTGGCTGGGATCGCATGGGATATATCATATGCAAAAAGACTGCATACAATCTATCGCATGCGATTCTGCTGCCCGAGTAGGTCCTGGGCGACTCAAGGGTGGTGGTAGGCAGACGCCTTCTCCTAGGGGACAAGTTGCACAAGTGTATGGCCAGCATTAGATCTCTCTTCCTTTCTGTCTTCTACGTATCCCTTCCTTTACCTTTCCTACTTTCTTCAGGTGACCATTGTGATGCGCCTGCAGACTTTATAGAATAAAGTTTCAGAAAGCTGGACAAACTCTGCACATACTCACATCATGAAATACTTTAATAAATTATATTATATCTATATAGAAATATAAATGGCACAAATTCATTGCAGAATGGAATACAGGCATGTCCCACATCTGGAAGGGGGCTCATTCTGTATATAGGTCCCATTGCTCCGGCTCGGAACTAAAGGCTGGGAAGAGGCGCGACGCTATGTGTCAGATAAACGTAGGAGACTTCCCGAGGGTGTAGGGATGCTGCAAGCAGAAAATAACAAGATGAGTTTGTATCGTGTGTACTATGGGAACGGAGTGTTGAGCATGTAATACCCCGGCACTCACCAGTCCACAAGTCCTGCCCCTATGATATCATGGATGTGATACTCCATTCCCAGTCGGACAGCGGGGGGCGCTTTACGAGTGGAGAGATCCGTGAGCAGGACTTCTTTATAGCGAGATCTGCTGATCTGGTTAAGAATGGCCTTCCGCCCTGAGCGACAGAGGAGGAAACCAGGGGAGAGAGAACAATCAGCCAGGTGACTGGAGATCACCCACAGGTATATGACATACATCCGTTACCTTTAATAAAATGTGAGATGAACCTGCCGGCACCAGGGATGGACAGCCACCAGCTCCCAGCATCTCTCACTGTGAGCAGCCCGGCGTGCACCAGCTGCCTGAGGGGAAAATATACTCGGTCACGGTAAAGCAAAAAAGGAAAGTCATTGTGTGTCTGGAACAAACCATGTTACAATGCAGGGGGAGCAAATACAATTATTTTGTTTGTTTCTGTGCAGGGTAAATACTGGCTGCTTTTGCATGAAGCCCACGGATGTAAAGCCCCGTTCACCCGGCTGAGTGAACACTGGCGATGACTAGATTTTGAACGCATGCAGTCAAGATCTAGTCAGGAGATCCTGACACGTGGGACTGAGCACCGCAGTTGCTGGGGGGGGGGGTATGCACAGGGGGTTATGTGTATACCCTCCAGCCAGTCAAATCGCTTATGGGGCCTACACATGGGGAGATTTTGCAGAGTGATCTGTGCAATGTAGATTGCTCAGCAAGATCACTCAGCACCCAGCAATGCTGAGCGATCTGTCAGGGCCAGTGTACACCGGTGAGAACACTGTCCCTGACCAGTGATATAACCAGATTTATCCAGTATGCTGGATATTAATTGCTGGCCAATAGCGATGCGTGTGGCCGCACATCACTATGGCTATGGCCCCTACACACAGAGCAATGTAGGGGCATTTTATAAGTACATCACAGAAGCCGTAGCCATAGGAAGACTGGTGAATGGTCAGACAGGGTGTCAGGTGTTTTGCATTTATCCTTGAACTGTTCCAGACCAGCCATGGACCCCGTTGGATTTACCTTACCGTGGACACTTAACACCAAAAAGGACCCCAGTACCATCTTTGGGAGTGCCATTTCCGGGAGTCTCCCCCACTCTGGACGGTGACTCGGCCCTATCAACAACTTGGGCCTCGAGTCCCAGGGAGCACAAGCTACACCCCGGTGTGTCTACAGGTGGACGGTAACCCCCATCCATTATTTATGCATTTGCACAAAATGTTGTCTTCAGCACAATAGGAATGGACAGTTCTGCAATTTGATTTTACCTTCTTCCCCCCAATTTCATCATACCAGCACTTGGTCACTTTATTAATAAATGTCATATTGTTTTTAAATTGTACAATCAGTCCAATCCTTTATTTATTTTTGTTTTTTATTTATTTTTTATTTTTCATAAATGTATTTCTTAAATTCTATTAACATCTACCAACTTACAGCGCTGCTACATCCCAGTTGTTCTTTTTATCCAGTTTGGGCCTAACTAACCCGACATACCAGCAGCTGCTAGTGTCACAACCCACGTCACAGCGCCACCTACCACCCCCCCCCCCTGTGGAGGCATCTTTTCTTTCCAGTGTACTAGAGACGCTGGGCTGCAACTTTAGCAGTACAGGAATTTATTTAAAACATGTACAAAGAAGAAGACGAAGCACAAACGGAACTCGGCGCAAGGAAAATCTGTGAACACTGCATCGCACCAATACATACATTTGTCACCCATCAAACTGATCAGTGCTATCTGCCACAGTGATAATTTGCTTGGTGTGAGACCTGGCACGCTTAGAGAGGTTGTATGGTGAAACCACAGTGTATGAGAACACATCTGTATGCTGGCTCTAAACTAGTTTATAACCTGGTTTGCATAGTCACAAACACTTTTATCATGGCTACCCTTAGAACACTGGTTCTCAAACTCAGGGGCAGATTTCTTAAGCTCGGTGAAGTGATAAAGTGTCTGGTTTTTATCACCGGCCAATCAGGTCCTACCTGTAATTTTTCAAACCAATCCTGTAACTTCACAGTTAAGAACTGATTGGCCGGTGATAAAAACCCAGACACTTTATCACTTCACCGAGCTAAAGAAATCTGGGTACTTATGTAATATCTGGGCTCCCATTTTTCTTATGAGACCGTGTCCGCTCGCCACGCTTCGGGCACGGTGGCTCGCTGCGCTTGCCACACTATATAAAATCAACTCCATGCGTAGTTGGATAGTAGGGGTATGAAAAAATGAGGTGCATTTAACATGGGAGCCCAGATAATACATAAGTACCGAAATCTGCCCCTCAGTCCTCAGGACCCTCAAAATATTATGTTTTCTAGGTCACCTACCTAGACCACCTAGCTGGGGCACAGGTGCAGTCATTAATAACTGCCACATTTTCCAGACCACCTAGCTGGTGCACAGGTGCAGTCATTACTAACTGTCACATTTCCCAGACCACCCAGCTGGTGCGCAGGTGCAGTCATTACTAACTGTCAAATTCTCAAACATGTACTGCATTCATTCCTAACCGCTACATTTTACAGTTTGGGGCCATGAGGACCGAGTTTGAGAACTTTGCCTTCTATATTTGTTTGCTGGGCGCATTGGGTCTTCTCTGTGGCGTGATGCCAGGAGAACCAACTCCATGGTAACTGCAGCCTAATTTAAATTTCTCTCTACAATCGCCTCTTGTTCTCACGTGATCTCTCCATCGCTGAATCGGTGCTTCTCCATCATTTCCTCCCTGTTGTAGCTGATCTTAGAGGAGGCAATGAGGCCGGAGTCCAGGAACTTGCGGACAATAGGGGCTCCAGAACTCCCGTCAGCACTTTTGATGACAGTTCGACGCAAGTCCTCGATCATAATTACTAGGAAAGTGTCGGCATCAAACCCTGGCTGAACCAGGCACACCTCGCCTTTCTGCTGCAATGTGCTCTGCAAGAGGTAAAGGAGAAGGTCTAAGGGGGAACGTAACAAGCCTTGGAGAGAGATAAAATAGAGGTCACCCCAAGCAACCAATCTGCTTCTGACATTTAGCAACCAATCCGCTTCAGACATTTATCTAGCACAGTCTTTAACATGACATCCAGGAGTTACTCCACTTTCTCTCTTTGTATTGCTTGATACATCTCCTCCCAAGTAATGGACTCAGTTCAACCACAACTAGACTGCCACGGACTAGGCCAATAGAGATAAGAGGTGTAAGACAGGAATTAGAAAGGATACTCACCAACAGTCTGTCTGCAGTGGTGCGGTCTCGTATGAGACTGTACATTTGATGCCTCAGGAAAATAGGCGGGAGAGAGTCATTGTAGAGTTTGCGTGGGAAGAGAGTACACAGGTACAGTACAGCTTCTTGGGGCTCCTCTGTAAAATCTGAAAGTAACAGGAAACAAGAAGACACAAGCTGAGAGCTTCCGTAGGACTAGATAATGCGGATGAACTGATGCAGACGGGCCTTTTACTGGACCACTGCAGTGATCCCCACTGATGTACTATAGCTGAGGGTCTGCGTCAGGAAAGGGTCTGCTGACATTAGATTCTAGGGTTTACTTCTGCAGCAGCATTACAACTGAAATCAGGGCAGCTGTCACTACAGTGTAGCTATGGTCCCAAATTATAACAACTGTATAATAAGGGTGACCAAGAGACGTAACGATTCCACGGCCTGACTTATCACGTAAGATTGTGCCCACATAAGCAGATATTTATGCCTTATTCTGTAACAACATAGAGTAACCAGTGTCAGATTTCTCACAGTAAAATCTGCCACTTGTACCAGTGACTTCCCATAAGAAGCTCTCCCAGCAAATGACAGCCAGACATGCAGGAATATTTTATTTACATGGGTCTGCCAATCTGCCTGCAATAGCAGAGAGAGCTCTTACCATGGGAAACCACTCCCCTGCTATAACATCAGCCCTATCTGGCTTCTATGAGCTGCAACCAGTGCAGTCCCTAGAAGCCAGCCTGCTTAGCAGCACCAGAGTTAAGCCCCGCCCTCAGCACCACTGGACCCAAGCCCTGCCACTCAGTGACATCAGCTATTAATCAGCATGAAAACAGGGAGGAGAGGACTGCAGACACCCCAGCCACACAGGTGATGAACCGCCACTGATAGTAACATTTAAAATATTTTAGATCTCAGTCTGATTTCCTTTTTTTTTTTTTTGATCTATAACATCCTGCTGCCGTCAGCCCCTCGCATAAGAACTCTCTGCCTGAGACAGACCTCTGGTCATTACCTGGATAGGGTGAGGGGATCACATTTATTTGCAGTTTCACAGTCTCATCCTCTTTTCTTTGTTTCTTCACTTTGAAGGTGTCACAGATCAGCTTCCGCTTGCGGTCCATGGAGGGGAAGGGGAGAGGGGTAAGGGAAGGGGGACACCTTGATTCCCTGGCAGAGAAAATGTGAAGGGAGACGATAAAGTAAATTCTGAATGTAATTAGTAGGCGTGACATAAATATGCAAGTATATCTTCCATAATTATGTACCACGATGAGACATCGCTACTTATAGCTATAAATAGAGTATGTCCCTATAATTATCAGAAACCCGGACGACTGTAAGTCTGTGTGTGTGTGTGTATGTATATATCATACAGTACTTGCCTACCTGGCCCTCTCCTTCAGGGAGAAAATGCTCTGTTCCTGGACTTCCCTGGTAATGTAGGATTGCCAGCACCTGCGGTGAAACACCTTTCTTATCAATTACCTAGCTCCCCGCAGGTGATGGCAATCATTGGAGACAGGATTATATGCTTTGCATATGTATTTGCATATTTTGCCCATTCTCACTGGTTAGCGCATATTTTACCTAAAATCTAGTGATGGTGCATATTTTTCCAAAGGGGGGCACTTCACGTATTAGGGCCCCACCCCCTTTCCCCCCGTGAATCATGGCACTGCTTTGCCCTGCTGCTGCTGGCCAGGTAGAGTGTGCAGGCCAGGCCAATATGTGCGCAGTGTGGGGGACCTTGGATGTACGCTACGTCTGACACTGCTCTAGGGTGCCAATCAATTTTACTAAAAGTCAGTCGGGGCGGATGCTGTCATAAAGCTCCTGAAACCTTGCCTGCCCCTGGCCTGAGACTTTGCGCCAAGAGAGAGACTTCTGCAGCAGAGCAAGGTGGAAACGCCGGGTCACAGTGAGTATGTGGCGCAGGGAGGAAGCCTTCCACCGCGCCGCCCTCACATGCTATGCTGACATTAGAGGGTCTGTGTAGTTTACAAAATCTTACTACCGAACATTTGGAACAGTACCTGATTGTTTACATTTTCAGGAGTAACAAAATGTTAAATAATTGTTAATTATCAAATGTTATTCTACTTGTTACTAATTGTATGCTGATTTTTAAATAAGTTAAAATTACTTTTTTATTATTTTATGTAGCATATTTTAACACTTTTCATGTTGCATATAATCCTGTCTCTAGTAATCATACATTACAAGGAAAGTCCAGGAACAGAGCATTTTCTCCCTCATGGAAAGAGTCAGGTAGGCAACTGCTCCCAGGCAGTTTTCATCAGGAGCAGTTGAAACGGCTGTCAGGTCTCTACAGCTGTCATTTTTTGCAATGATGTGTTTGCAATAAAAGCTATTTTGTTTTTTCACTTACATCGCTGAGTGCTGGCTTCAATTCGTTCTACACAGAGGGGGTAAGTGCTTTTGTTCATGTATCTATGTGCCCTGCACCAGCTCCGTTATTTCTTGAACATTTAGGAGTGCCTAACCTGCAAAAACCTGCTATATACATACACATATATACGAAGGTAGCGTGCTACAGCATAATTTTCCATTCCAAGCACCCGGTGCCCTCCTTAAGAAAAATACATGCACAAACGTAGGTGGTACACACTTCTACGGGGTACATTGACCAAAGTCAAACTGCTGAAATACAATATAATGGGGCCTCGGTATCATGTATATAAAAGTCAGTGAGTGCAACCTATGGTCCCGATTCAGACCTGTTCACTGCCTGGCGAGCAGTTATCAGCCGCCCCGCCAAACGCACGGCCCTCCACCGAGCCATCTAGATGTGTGTGTGTGTGTGTGTGTGTGTGTGTGTGTGTGTGTGTGTGTGTGTGTGTGTGTGTGTGTGTGTGTGTGTGTGTGTGTGTGTGTGTGTGTGTGTGTGTGTGTGTGTGTGTGTGTGTGTGTGTGTGTGTGTGTGTGTGTGCGCGCACACACACAATGTATAGGATATATAAAAATAAAGTGACAATAAAGCAATATCTCAACGGTATTGTATTGTTGTATACATTGCAATATTTAAGTACAGAAAAAGTCTAAAAAAAATCGGGAAAGTTCGGAGGGACTTGAGTAAGGATAGATGAGTGTGATTCAAGTATTGCAGCTCACCAGCTGGTATAAGAATGTAAGTCCCCCATCCCCCGCCTAGTAACACAGATATGCTGGTACTTTCAGTTCCCCAACAGTTCGAGCTCTCACAATTACCCCCATGACCCAGAAATTCTACATTGCACCCAACTCCGATATCTCCTCCGCACTCCCGCACAGACAGGTTGCCACTGCCGCAAACACAGCAGCCTACAGAATCATGTCTCCGCCACCGCACACTCAGGGCTCAGCGAGCGGCCATTTTCCCGAAGACCAAGTCTCGATACGATTAAACCTATGACGGGCTGCCGAAACCG
The DNA here is from genome assembly GCF_055691185.1 of Crinia signifera. Classification (NCBI taxonomy): domain Eukaryota; kingdom Metazoa; phylum Chordata; class Amphibia; order Anura; family Myobatrachidae; genus Crinia; species Crinia signifera. The sequence continues at coordinate 145,148,322 of NC_139225.1, read as the reverse complement.
AGGACATAAAGTTAGAGAACGTGTTCCCTCTAGTGTAGGAAGTAAATGTATGAGGCGGAAAGGAGCGGTGTGTGAGTGGGACGGTGGTAGTACATCCGGGGACTTTGTGCATCACTTAAAGGGGTATAGAGGAGATATGGAGGCAGATACACAGACAGTGAGGGGCAGTGCAGGTGAGGACGCGCCCCTAGGCCATTGTGGGGGGTTCATTAACTGTATTGTATTAGCCTGGCGTATTGTGACAATGACCAGCAATGTATATATGTATATATGTGTGTGTCCATGGTTTAACAATTATTTGTGACTTAAGGCTTCGTGGTTGTAAGGATTGGTATTTATTGCCAAATTGGGCAATTTAAATAATTGTCTATAAAGTATTTCTAATTTATTATTAGAAATAATTACTGGCTTGCCCTGTCAGGATATGATTATTATTTCTTAGCATTCAGAGACTGTGATTGCCAGCAGAGACCACTTGCAATTTATCCACACACCACCCCCCAATGTGACCGCCATCGGTGCAGTTGCCAACCAGAATGATCCCCAGAGTGTATATCCAAAACCATGTTCACTGCTGTCATTCGCTGAATTGTCCAATCAGGTGCCGGACGGCTCTCCGACAGTCGGGATTCCGACAGTCATTCCTCCGACGTCGGAATCCCGACTGCTCCCTCGTGGGGGTCCTGGACCCCCATAGAGGGAGAATAAAATAGGTGGCGAGCTTCATTGCGCTCCGCACGCTGTGCAGGCAGGATTCCGACGTCTGACTAATGACTGTCAGAATCCCGACTGTCGGGCTAATATACCACACCCGTCCAATCAGATGTACATAACTTCCAATGGGACTATTCCACAGCCGATGCGGTGTATTCATACGTGGTGTTGCCATGTGGCCATGACATTGCACCATTGTTCATGTGTGTACCCAGCTTAAGATATTCTCCTGGGTTAGCAAGGAGCATCGCGATTGTGTTTAACCTTTATGAACATTCTTTCTTTCAGAGAACCCCCGTAAGAGAAGCCTTGATCAGGATCCCCAAGCTGCCCCACAGACCAAGTGTCCTCACGTTTCCACTCAGTCTTTAAGGACACACCACTCCCTCTACCAGGGTCCCTTCCCATTCTTCAGGCTGCCCTCTGAAGTTGGTTCTTTTTCACTGGACGAGAAGCGTTGCTACCATAATGATGCCAGGCGCAGGCGCTATTTTCGACCCCCTCCTGGTGCAGACTGGAATGGAGCTTCACTTTCATGGGACGTGATGGAGGGATTTGACCATCGCTATGTGCGTAGGAATGAAGATGAGAAAGAGGGTCTTCTGCATATTCTTACATGGCTTAAAGAGAATAGAGGACTTCTGGAAGCAACCACCCGTGGTGACAGCAAGAGGTGCAAAGATACGGGTGGAATTGGGTGCTGGGATACTAATTGCCAGTTTGTTTGTATGAGAGGAGTGAACAGATTGTTGTGCGCTGAATAGATGTTGGTTTTGCAAAGACCAGGACAGGAGTGCACAATAGAGATGCCGTATGGAAGAAACACATGGAGTGAGGTAGTGATTGGTAATGCACGAATAAACAGAATCAAGACCCAATCATATTATTGTTCATTCGAACGCATTTACAAAACCAGTGCAGTTCCTCTTTCCTGCCTGAGGTGTCGCTGTCTGCTTTGGTGCTTCTACTACAGCAGTGGTTCCCAAACTGTGCGCCGCGGCTCCCTGGGGTGCCGCAGCGATGTCACAGTGGTGCTACCGCTGTCTTTTTTTTTTTCTTTATTATGTGAGCTGCTGGGCAGCGTGTATGGAGCCTGGGGTAGTGCATGGAGCAGAGCGGCTGCCTGTGCCGAGTCAGCGGGCCGGGCAGTGTGTATGCCGGTAAACCGGCTAGCAGGCGCCGGAGGGGTCAGTGCAGGAACTGATACAGAGGTCTAGATCCGCCTCTGGTCTCCTGTGACACATGTCCCGGCAGCAGGATGACCGGGCGGCAGCAGCAGCAGGACTGAGCTGGGGGGAGCAGAAACAGATATCGGAGATAGAGCCGCTATCTGGGGGGGAGCCCGGCCATGCTGCTGGCCAGTGCATGAAGTCTCCTCAGCCTGCTGCCCTGCCATCCTCCCCCATCCAGAGCCCACTCCTGCTGCTGCCACTGCTAAGACTGGCCACTGGTCATTCTCCAGGGCCCAGACCAGGTGGGCTACATCACACAGTGGGGCTGACACTGCCACCCTGGTCTACAGACGGGGGAAGAAGGCTGACCTGCCCCGGTCTATCCCAGTAGTTGTTTCATGTGCTGGTGCTACCCAGGGCCATGCACAACCTGACCGTCTGCGGTAAGTACTACCAACATGCCGGGGGGTGATAGAGAGGAAGCTGGGAGAGCTGGCTACAGGACATGGTAGGATGGGGGTAGTAGTAGTAGTAGTAGAACAGGTGCATAGGGTCCAGCTGTAGGGTATGGACAAAGCACTAACCCCCATAATTAGTTCCACTGCAAGTCCCAGGATATAAGTCTAATGGAGCACTTGAGCACTTATAGTTTAAAAAAGTTTAGAATGTTTAAAATGTTGCATTGATTCATATGCTGGGAATTGTAGTGAAACACTATTTGTGTGATGAGTCCAAGTTGGGACATGGAAGGTGATGAGGAGAGACTGAAGGGGGGAGGGTCAAGATTAAACAGTAAACTGCCCACCCAGAAGAAAAGGCTAGATCTACCCCTGATTGCAGGAAGCAGAGTGGCTGCTTTTGCAAAGCCGACGTGTCGGGCAGTTTAACTACTTTAAAAAAGTGACAGCTCAGTAATTATTCTGGCTTAAGGGTGCCTTGAAAAAATCATGGAGACCCAAAGGGTGCCTTGGACTGAAAAAGTTTGGGAACCACTGTACTACAGTCTGGTCTGTATTTAGATGTACACCACACTATTATAGAAACACCACAGCAGACAGCGAAACCCCTTGGAGAGGAACTGCACAGGTTTTGAAAGGTGCAGGGTGCTAAAATAAACACTATATATGGTGATTACAGTACAATGGGGGTAATATTTTACTGTATGTCTTTCTACCTGTGCAATTAAGTGTCATACTGGTATATTTATAACCAGGCATGTCCAAACTGTGGACCTCCAGCTGCTGTGAAACTACACATCCCAGGATGCCTTGCCATAGTTTTAGCATTCTCTTATTGCAAAACTGCGCCAAGGCATGATGGGACTTGTAGTTTCACAACAGTTGGAGGACCATAGTTTGAACATGCCTGCTCTAAAAAAAATAAATGCATTATTTCAGTAAAGTATTTCTGTTCTCCAGACCAGTGGACCGAGACTTTGTCACCTGGCGCGGTCACCTCACTAAGATCCTGTGCACCCCATATGAAAATCAAGAAGGCTGGATTCTGGCAGTGACCTTGTTCAAGGGCACCCTTTACATCAGTGAGAGAGAGACCGCGGCTGCCTGCAAGAAGAGGAAAGAGCGGACCCAGGAGCAAGAGAAACTCATGTACTCCGGCTACAAGTTTGAAAGCTACCTCTGTGCTGGTGTGTTCCCCCTGTGCCATCCTCCCACTTGTGCTGCAAGGTCTGGCATTGCTGGAGCCAGTGCAGGCTACTGCACATCTCTGTGTGGATTGGATCCTGATTCTGGCTAAACACACAAAATGCTTTTGTTTAAGAAAAATATTAGTTTGTGTCCATTTATCGTCATTCTACTTTATGCATATATAAATAGAACATATTTTAATTTATCTTCTTGGTAGATTCTTTGACCGGTTCTCTCCTTTTTCAGATTCCCCTGACGCCGCTCCCTGCCCCACCGAAGTGATCAACACGAATGAGGCCTATTGCAGCGTCTTGCTGGGGCGGCTAAAGTCACACTCACTCCTCCTGTCCGGAGAGGTGGACTGCTCCGATCCATCCAGTGCTAACGCATCTCCTCCATCCTGCTACGTGGAGCTGAAGTCGAGTGCTGAGATCCGAAACCCGCACCAACAGCGCAGCTTCAACAGGTACTACGGTCACCATGACAGTCACGCCATAAGACTGTATGTAAATCTGTGTTTCGTTGCAGTTTTATGTAGAGCCTGCAGCGGGTGTAATGTATGTAAATTACCATTTAAAGTATATTCTATGAATTACCAATATTTGTAGTGATTGCTATATCATGGCAAAATGCAGCATTAATAGGCACCATTTAACAGGCACAAATATGGTGTAGTATATAATCCATCACTGTGCTTACCAGTATATGACCCTGTGTGGCATCTCATAGATATGTGCCACTTCCCACCAGGTTCAAGCTCCTGAAGTGGTGGTGCCAGTCGTTCCTCCTGGGGATTCCACTCATCGTTGCAGGCTTCCGGAATCCACAAGGGAAAATAGTGTCTCTGCAGAAGTATCCAACGTCAGAAATCCCTCATCTGGTTCGGGTAATTTAGACATTGAAGCAGTGTTTTCGGTTTTCCTATTCCCAAGTGATGCAGTTCAGGCCAATTGAACCCAGCTCTTTCTGGTGCGATATAATGAACGATATCGCTCATTTTGGGCCTTCCGAGTGATATTGTTCATATTATCGCCCAGAGTGTATGATATGAACAATGCACACTCCTGCAGATCGTTAACAACAAATCCTACCCCCCCCCCTGTACATGTGTAGATGAGGGAGAACATCATTAATGAGGGCATGCTGCAGAATGTCGTGCTGGCATTATCAAGCGGGTGTGCACCTATCCTGGCAATCAGCCGGGTCCCAGCGGCCGTTGATTGGCAAGTGTATATGGGGCATTAGTGACACAGGAAGAACTACATTATGTTCTCCTTACTCTATCCCTACTCTGACATATTGTTCCGTGATCTCAAGTCGAAGTCTCTCGTAGGTTCCTGTTGGAAGATGAAAGTGGCTCACCATGCTTTAGGCAGATTACAGTTCCAAATCCTAGTCCACCTGGCAATGTTTGGAGAGTTAGCAAAACAAAATTGTGCAAAACACATGTCGACCTACAGCCCAGATTCCATAAATAACCCATTAATGCTTTTGTAGGGTGACCAGCAGGGCTGGGATCCTGCCACGTGCATGAATTTCTGCAACGCTTTTCTATCTCACATCAAGAAAGTGGTGAGCACTGATGACCCGAGGTGAGATCTTTGTATTAAGAGCAGTTGTAAAGGATGGGCACTGCCACTGTTGTCACAGATATTTTTCTCGTCCTAGGGTGGTCTACGTGTTTTCCTGGGAAGTAGGTGCAGATATCACCTTCACTGTTGAAACCGATCCAGACTACCTTATTCTGCCTGACTGGTATGTCCAGGCCTTAACACAGTGATCCGGGACTGCTGAATCGTTGTTGAAGGGGAAGTAATTAGAATTCTGCAAGGCATAAAGTCACCGAACCAGGCTCCCGTCCGAAACATGAACCATCGTGGATTTGTGAGAGCTGGTGCCTCAAGTGTAACGTCTCCTGCGTAGAAGCTTGGGATAAAACTTACACTTTGTTCTCCGGTGATGGAGGACGTATTAGTTATCCGTGTGAAAGATGAACCAGGGGCTGGTCCTCGTTTTTTAAAGGATGCATAAACTGGAGCATTCAATACACTTTTGTAACCGTTTTAATTTAATGTAATTGGGTGTGTAAGCTGTTTGCTAAAGTATTGATTTCTTTCATTTTACTGTTACAACTAAAATATGTATAGCCTGTTGTACTAAAGTTTTGCGTTAACATTAGTGCTGGCATTGCAGTAGATTTACATATACTCTTAACTTTTTGCAAAAACGAGAATATTCATGTGTTGTGTAAAATTCAGTTTCTACTTTCCAGAGCGAGCAGGAACTGCAGTACATGTAAGATGTGCTCCCTGGTTGGTATTAGTCATCACTAGAGGGCAGTATAGATGAAGCTCAAACTCCTCCACCTGAAGAAGTGTATGTGAACATGTTTGGCTGCCTTGTTCCAGTGAATATGTCCAAATCACTCTAATGTATACTGATTCTGTAGGTCTACTGTTTGCGATCAAACTGTGCATTTCATCCCACTATATATGCATAAATGTGTAAAAAAAAAAAATCACAAATATTTTTGATAAATAAGCCTTTTTATGTGAGTACTTTCTAAAATTACTACATGGGGGCAGTAAATCTAATTACTTACATTTCTTTCTCTTTTTTTTTTTTTTTTTTTTTTTAATATTTGGTCACCCAAAAAAAAAAATCTCCGTAGATGATTTGGTTCAGTGTAACCAGTGAGGTTTTGGCCAGTGCAGCCACATTTTTGTGTGGTATTCAAGGATTTGGATTTGCCTGCCTGAGGTTAGGTGAAACAAATCCCAGCCGCACACCCTGGATTATCTGGTCTAACTGAATAACTCCAGGCTAAGCAATAAAAAGAGGTAGCAGATTGGTATTTTACTTTTAAAGCTACCTATTGTAATTTGAGTTTTCCATTTTATGTTTTGACGTGGATTATTAAAGGAGAGAGAAAAAAAGTTCCTTGTGTCCTACCGGGTCAACTTACATGTTACCCTAATACCAATACTGTAGTCTGCTCAATTGACACTGAATGGACCAGATGAGATTTTAAACATTTAATCTTAAAGGAAATTGTAAGTGATCCTTGTTAAATATTCAGGAAAGTACAGAAAAAACAGGGCAAGATGTCTATATTACCCTGAAATATTTGTGAAAAATCAATGATTAGGACAGGGATCAGGTGACTTCTAACCCCCCCCCCCAAAAAACAAAAAACAAAACTGAACACTCTACAATGGGGAATGTCATTTAGACTTTATGCAAAGAGCCTGCTTTCTGTCCTGCCCTTAATTGTTTATTTAAATGTTATACACCTATATTCTGAATCACATTTCAGCTACAACTTCTTGATGTCAAAATGTAGATCAAGTGGGGTCAGGTATCATCACATTGTATGACACATACACCTCACCAATGGCTGAAATGACTCGTCTAGTAATAGACGCCTTACGGACTGGCCATTCACAATTTGCAGCATCTACAAGGAATTCGTACGGCGAATCGATGCCGTAAAGTCCAAATAAACAAGTGATGCCTGGACCATGTCTCTGAGATATTGAGGCCTGCTTAAATGCTGGGAGGACAATGTACTGGTTCATGTGAAGTTTGGATACTACCTTCAGAAGAAAATAAGGTTTTGTGTGCAGAACTACCCTATTACATTGGAAAATAATCAGTAAAGGTTTACCAGAAAGATAGACCAACTAAAACTCTACTGGCTGAGGAAATAGCCAAAGAAAGAACAACTTTAATGTCAGGTAACGTAATTCCACTCACTCAAGAGACCCAATTGAGCCTTCTGTAAAGCATCGAAGACTAAATATAAGTAACTGGAGGACCATAAGGAGGTTGAATATGTAACGGGAGGAAAGTAAGCCAGCCTTCCTCAAAAAAAAAGGATTGAAAAGACTGATAACTGCACCAACAGGAGAAAACAAAATAAACGAAACACGAAAACCTCTGACTTCCATTATGACAATTCAACCAGGAAATATATATATATTTTTTTTCCATACACAATGATAAATCCCTGAGGTCACTGGCTTTGTGGTCCAAGTCCTGGTTTCAATTCACTTACAGGAAATCCATTTAGCTCTCAGAATTTTGGATTCAAGAGCCAAGTCGTCAAAGCCAACAGATTCAAATTGGGGCAAATATATGGCTCTTAACAAAAATCTGGGTGTAATGCAAGACAGATCGGATCCTCGGCCACCATGTCCCAAAAGAACTGGTTCCCGATGAATTTGTTGAAATCACCCGAGAAATCTTGAACAGAGAAAGATGCATCCCCGCAAAAAGGTCAGGAGACCTGTCATAGCATCCACTAGAATTGCCCTTGGATTCTTTGACCGAGCCCAGAAACCGGAAGCTTCTTGTCCAGGTGTGAGGCCATGATGTCTGCTATCTCCTGTCTGGATACAACCTCCAGATACGTCTCCTGGTGTAATTTCTATTCTCTGGGATGTATTGTGTTGTGACTTAGAAAACCAACTTCCCAATTGTCCACCCATGGAATCCAAAGTCAGTTAGCTCCTTGTGTCACCTTGCTTGTTCATATAAGCCACTGCCATAGCATTGTCCATCTGAATCCAGACAGGTAAATTCTATAAAAAGGATTGGACCTTTACCCATGCCAAAAGAATCACCCTCAATGCCAAAATGTTAGTTACTTCTCCCGTATTGTAGGAAACAATTATTGTATGTTCTGAACCAAACAAAAATGGGATTTTGTACTTACCGTTAAATCCTTTTCTCCAAACCCACAGGTGACATTGGAGTTCACTGTGAGGAATAGAAGGACGAGTAACTTTAAGAAATTAAAGAAGTGTGGCTAACTCCTCCCCATTTACTTCCCCTTCCCAGCCAGTCTAAGTAATTGTGCCCGGAGGGAGCTGGATGAAAAGCACTTCCAAAGAGGAGGTTAAACTGCACACATCCTAACATACAAGAAAGAACAGGAACAGTGAGATTAGAAATTTTAAACAGAATAACCACAATGACAAGGGCATTCCAACAGAAAAACTAAGAGGAAGGTTGCCTGAATGCACAGAAGAGCAGCGCTGGGAGAAAAGGATTTAACGGTAAGTACAAAATCCTGTTTTCTCCTTCATCCACTAGGTGACACTGGAGTTCACAGTGGGAACATCCCAGAGCTCACATCACACGCGGAACAGCGTTGAGATCCTCCCAACACGAGCTGCTAAACTAAGACGCCTGGCCCGCAAAAGCGTCAAAACAGTAAAACAGTAAAGGTTCTCTGACCTGACTAAGTAGCGGCCCTACAGAGTTTTTGAGCAGAAACCCCTCGTGCAGCCGCCCATGAGGGACCAACCAAACACGCTGAATGCACTGTAAGAGAGGAAGCCACTTGTAAAGCCGCCACATATGCCTGCCGAATAGTAAGGAGAAATCACCTAGCAAAACCAGGTTTCATTGAATCATATAGTAATAAACAAAGCATCAGACTTTCATATGGAAGCTGTCCTGGAGACTAAGATCTTGACGGCACACACCACATTCAGAGACCCAGAGTCGGAATTGTTTGGAAAAGCAGGTACAACAATCGGTTGAAAGGAGTGCACAACCTTCAGAAGGAAGGACGACTGTGTCTGAAATTCCGCCCTATTGTCATGGAAAATTAAGAACAATGGAAGCCAGGACAGTGCACTTAAGTCCGATACCCTGCAGAAGCTAAAGTCAGGAGTAAAGCCCTGTACACACGGGGGAGATATATTGCTCAGTGTCTCCTTTTCATCAGTGACCAGAGAAGTCACCTCTTTTCTGGTACACAAGATGGTGGGAATTACCACTGAGGGAAACCCCGCACTCCTGAGAATAGACCTTTCCAGTAGCCAAGCCGTTAAATGAAGCCTCCCTAAGCCCGGATGGTTGAAGGCGCCTTGTGACCGCAAGTAGTCTTGCAGAGGCCATGGTTCATCCATGAAAAGAGACGTTAGACCGGCGTGGCCAGTCTGGTGCTAGGAGTCTCTCTGCGAATGCACTGTAGAACTCATAGGAACATTGGAAATGGAAGGAAGAGGTAAACAAACTAGGAACGTGAGTGCATCTACCCCCACCGCTGCAGGATCCCATGTCCGTGAACAATACAGGGGCAACTGATTGTTGTGGCGAGATACCATCAAGTGTATTTGGGAGACTTGAGGATGAAGTCTCCATTCCCCCTGATGCATGTTGTGCCGACTGAGATAATTGGCTTCCCAGTTGTCTACACCGGGAATGAATACTGCTGAGATAACCTCGACGAGATCCTGGGCCTAGAGTAGAATCCGACTGACCTTCATCGCGGCACGGCTGCCCGCCTTACCTTTTTTTTTTTTTTTTATGTACACCACAACCGTGACATTGTCGAATTGTGCTCTGATGGATCTTCCCAGGAAAATACCTGTTGCCTCCAGCAACTCATTATAGATCACGCATTGTTCGAGGATGTATATTGGGAGAAGTGCCTCCTGTGGACTCCACTGGCACCGGAACTGGCATCCCAACGTGGCCACTCCCCAACCTTGGAGGCTGACGTCTCTGGTGAGGAGTCAAATCCCAAATTTCTTCCATTGTAGGAGGTTCTTAGTGTTGAGCCACCAAGCTAGGGAGGGTCGAATTGGAAAAAACTCTACTTTAAAAAGGCACTGCCTTAAATATGTTTAAACTCCGAGGGATACATTTACTATGGATTCAAAAAATTAAGAGGTGATGTTGCCCATAGCAACCGATTTCTGTCTGTAATATTCTAGTATGCAATAGAGAAAAGATAGACAGAATCTGGCTATGGGCAACATCACCTCTCCATTTTTAGAAGCTTTAGTAAATTTACCACAGAATCCACATTCCATGATTGAAGCCACAAAAACCTCTCTGGCGTAAACCTCCAAGGCCGAAATATGGGGCTACACTTGAAAGCTATCTAATATGGCACCTCCCACATAAGCCGAAGTGTCAGTAATATGCTCAGTGGAGGAGTTAGCTGCAGAAGAGTCCCATGACTGGACTCCCACAACCAACTGAGCCATCCAGGATTCAACAGCCTTAATCACCCAGCCACTAGCCAAAATAGGTCACAAGGAGCTCCCAGAGGGAAAAAAAATGGATCTTTAAGAGAAAAGGCTTGTAGCCCTAGCTGATCTATTTATAGGAGCATCGCAGCATGCAGTCACAATGCTATGTTGCTGACCATCAGGCTGATAACTTCAACCACTGCCTCTCCCTAGCCACCCTCTGACTCCCTCTCTCTGCCTTCCCAGTCACACTCTACCTCTCCCAACCACTGCATCTTTCTGCCACTCAGCCTCCCCATCGCCCTCTTTTACACACTGCCTCCCAGCTACCCCCAAAGCAGGACTTCATAAGGAGCTGGTCTCTGTTATTGTGTAAGAAATTAAGTAATTGCATCAATTCACTTCTGTTTTGTGCCTTCACAACGCGGCCATTCATATCGAGTCTGCTGACCACACACGTGACAGCCACTCTGCGGTCCTGTAATAAGTTTTATTGTTTGATCGAGGCCCAGAGGAAACCCCTGGTCTAGTGTGTATGCACTATGGGAGGGGGTATTCGGACCTGAACGCTGGGCAGAAAATTCACAGGCTAGACGATTATCGATAGACGTGTGGGGATTGTAGCATGCATGCGTGTGGCCATTCTGCATTAATAGGAAGCCGGCGTTTGGGGGGATGGGGTGTAACAGTCTATTTTCTGGGAGTGTCAGGGAAAATGCAGGCTGCCCTAAGCATTTTCAGGGAAGGTGATCAACCTGTTTCTATCGCACCAGCCGAATAGGTCCTGGGTTACGCACAGACTGCACACGCTAGAAAAATCGGTACTTATGTATTATCTGGGCTCCCATGTTAAATGCACCCCATTTTTTCATGCCCCTACTATCCAACTACGCATGGAGTTGATTTTATATAGTGTGGCGAGCGCAGCGAGCCACCGTGCCCGAAGCGTGGCGAGTGGACGCGGTCTCATAAGAAAAACGGGAGCCCAGATATTACATAAGTACCGAAAAATCATTTGTTTGTGAGTGAGTTGCAAATGGATTTACAGCTAACCTCCAATCTGCGATATTTTCGCAGCCTTGCACAGGGCCGTATTTCACACTGGTGAGGCGGTGGCTATTAGATCACAGGGCTCTGCAATTTAGCCGAGAAGGGAACAGGTTTGAATAACCCTCATATCATTAACGACACCCTGAATCAGGCCCTATATCATCAATGACCGCTATACTCCTGGAATTGGCCACTGAAGATACCTATTGCTAATTTTTTGTCTTTTATATATTTGCTATAATCTTCAAATATACGCTGCCTAGCGAGCGCGTCTGAATCAGGCCCTTGGTGTCAGGTTTCAGCCAGGCCTCTTTTAAAACCTCTGCAAAATGGGAGGATTCTGAAAAAAACTGATACTGGTATCTTAAGTTTTAAAATGAAGCTGAACTGTTAACTGTGGTATTATCGTCCTGTAACGTAAAGTTTGATGGACTGCATCAATAAATAGATCTATTCCTGATCTGGGGAGGGAATCCCCCCTCCCAACCAGACGTATCTTCCCAGAGTCCATTTCCCCTTTTCCTGCGATGAGCCAGCACATTTTAATGTCAACACCAGGAAAATCAAAGTCAGCTTCCTACATACGCCATCATTTTATTTAGATGGGTCCTAAATGCACTTGCCCAAATCATACCCGTTTAACATCGCAAAAAAATAAACCAGGCCAGACCCGGGTTGGTGACGGGTCAACCTGGGACAAGGTGCAATGTGTGCACACCACACCGAATAACCGGGGTCGATCACACACATACTGGCATACCTGGTCACTAAATAAAAGCACACTTTTTTTATTTTTTTTATTTATGACATGGCGTAAGAGGTAACAATATACAAGACAGTGACACCACTGGTCACTTATCCACTGAACAAAAAAAACATTCCTCAATGTATAAACCTAGAACCAAATACTGCACAACGCCAGGGCTTTTTTTCTGAAAAATGATTGATCACAGATGTGGCACTCAAAATGACGCTAGACTGACATCTATTAATTGGGTAAAAAAAAAAAAATTGTGCAGTAGCAACCTGCACTTTTCAAAACACTGGCCGCCTGACTGCCAGTTTTGCAATACATATTAAATTAATACCGCACACCCTCTGAAGCCATTACCCTCTATGCATCAGAGGTGAACGGAGAATTCATAAAGCAAACTTCTGCTCATAAAAACATGAAAGTGGATCCAGATTAAAAACCAGCCATGCTCATTGTTAAACAGGTTAGCCGGTGACTGCCTTCCTCGGTCTGGTTCAAGGAGGGACAACGGTGAGCACAGCATTCGGCAGCAACTTAGGAGACATTGAAGCAGGAATCTGGTCTCATCGCGTCTGTTCAACTGAGAGAAAGAATAGACGAAAATCAGAATGGGCAGTAAATGCCATAATGTGGGAAGGAGATGTAGGCTGAGAAAAGCTGACAAGAAAACAGGAATGGACATGAAAACAAACTCACTGTAGGAGGAGATATCGATCTCGTCGGGCAGCTCGCTGATGTTGACCTCGAAGCGATCTTGAACCTCGTTTAGGATTTTTGCATCACCCTCATCGGAAACGAATGTGATGGCTAGACCCTTGGTGCCAAACCTGCCGGCACGTGCCACCTGGTGTGAGAAGGGGAATGTAAGAGGAAGCATTTGCAAAGGAAGGAAGAGAAAATGACTTAGAAGAAAAGGAGAATGGGCCAAAGACCACATAGAAACATAGAATTTGACGGCAGATAAGGGCCAAGTGGTTCTTATCTGCCGTCAAAGTCTACGTTTCTATGTAACATTCTCAAGGAAGTGAAGATCATCAATTTATACAGACCCTGTGCAAATAAGTATCGGAATCCTCTGGCATGTCATAATTGAAGGCAATGTTGACTCTTTCAATGTCCATCCCACGACCAAACAGATTAGTGGCCACCAGGATTCTGCGCTGGAAATCTTTGAATTGCTGATACCGGGAGAGCCTGTTATTGAGGGACAAGGGTCAGTAGCAAGAATGAACCCTGATGTTTCTCAGTCCTCCCCTTTTAGCCTAACACAGCCCCTCACTCAGTCATATCCAGGTCCGTATCCTAGTTGCGCCTGTCATGCTAGTCCAATAATGCACACCAACTTAGTTTTCACCTGTAGTCCTGGCCCATCCTGACACGAAGATGAAGCCCCCAGACCATATCTCCCCAGACCCATATCTCTGTCTCTATTTCTCATCTCACCCCAATAATACCACACCTAAGCCCGTCTACTACCTCCTGTCCTCTTACAATTATAGAGCATTCTGTCGCCCGATCCCAACCCTCCTAGCACAGCTCCCAGTGCCCACCTCTCCTCCTGTGGCATCCCACGGTGGATAGCAATAGCCGGGAAGTTCTGCTCCACCAACAGCTGAGCCAGGGCGATGCATCGCTGAACGGACTTGACAAAAATGACCACCTGAATTGGACAGTGTTAAACAAATAAGCAAGCCTTATTGTAGGAAATGCATGGAAATGAAAAGGAGAGGAGGTAGCGAAAAAGGCCAAACCAGTGGGTGCATAGAACCATTTCTCACAATAAAAAAAAAAAAAAATCACATATTTCTAAAGTACATCAAGGGAAGTTCCACCAATTAACCCTTCGAGTGCAAATTAATTTGTCAAAATTGGTGTGAAAATTGCCAAGCAAACATTTTAATTCATCATAATGACCTGTAATGTTACCTTATAAAAAGGAAATATCTTTTTTTTTTTTTACACAATTATTTGAATTTATATAACAAATGTGAGACGCTGGCATTTATAGCTGATATTTTAAGCATCTCTAGGCACTCAAAGGGTTAAATCTCACATTTGTGGTTTTGTCGGAAATCCAGACTTAAAGACCTGTTTTATGAAATTTCCACAGAAGTAAATGCTATTAAAATCCATCCTATATCTTCCTCTACAGACATCCGCTTTTCATCCAACTGGTTACTTTGCAGATGGTTTCTGCTGCGCACTTTGCAGATGTATCTGACTAGTTTAAGGTGTGGATAGCACCAATTGTACCACCTACAGAAGTGTCCTTATACACCTTAGCCTTAATATGCCATGTAGTGTGGGCTGCCAAGTCCCATGCTATTTGCACCAAGAATCTTTTTTTTGCCCAAATTTGCCACCGGGTATTCAATCATGTCTGGATTTTTCGGTTAGCCAAAAAAATCTGCACATACCTATTCAATGCTTCCGTTTTCAGACGGTTTTTCTGCCGATGCAGTTTCACTTTAAGAAGCCGAATCTGCATCGGCAAAAATGGGCGAAGGAATAGTTGAAAATGGATGCAACACGTTGATTGGCGAGTCATTAACTGATCCACTTGTTTACCAACCGTGCTGTTTCTCACCCCCCCCCTCCCTAACAGTTGAAAAATCGACACTTGAATTGAATAGATCGAATGCGAGAAAAAAAAAGTCATCAGATTGACCACCCCCCTTAGTCACAATGCGACAAACCGGTTTCATTATAATGCACTGGTTCATTTGAAATGATCAAAGCACTTCAAATACACATACACAAGGCTCAGTCACACATCAACGTACAAGTGTCAAAGCAAAATAATCAACGTAGCCTTGTGAAGTGGTTATATTGCATCGTATTGTGATTAGTAAGCAAATTTGTGTGTAAAAGATGCTTGGCAAAAGCAGAGTCTCACGGGTCTGGCATCAGGAAAGCTAGTTTGACACAACTGTGGCAAAATTGTACGAGGACACATCTGTAGATTGTTTCTAGGGTCACCCGAGGCAAAGATGCCTCCAGAGTGTCAGCACTCACTAATCGAGCTAAGCAGAATGCATTTAGTCATAACCTGTTTGACAGCAAATGGATCTCACAAATGCATCCGTAAGAAGCCCTATATTACTGGAATAACTGGTGCTGGTATAACAACCCTCGCTACGGAATTCATTTTACAATCATTACAGTTAGAATCACAATAGTTAGAAAAGGGGTGGTTCAATAGTGCTACAGTAAAAAGACAGTCAAAGGGTTGACCCCAAATGGTCGACAGGTGAAATGGTCGACAGGTACAAAAGGTTGACACAAGTTGTCATTTTGTATGTTTCACCATATATGAGCCACGCTGCACTCAAAATAGGTTTCTAGACCCAATCTTAATCCACGTAGCGGTTAAATGAAGAAAGAGTGGATTTAAAAAAAAAAACCTTGTTGACCATGACGTTGTCATGACGACTTTTCGACTATCTTTTTACTCAGTGTCGTATCTTCTACCATTGTAAAGGATCAAATTTTTTTATTCGGTAGAGCTCAGAGATGGGTTCCAAAGCCTCTCTGCTTACTACAGCATGTTCTAGGGGACTCAGATTGCCATGTTACTCTGTAAAATGTTAAATCATTAATAACAGTCTACTTTTTTCCGCTCTATTTTTTCATAAGATTGTTGCTTTAAAGCACAAGAACATAAGAACTATAAATATATTTTCATCACCAAAACTTATGAGATAAGAGAATATAAAAATGACGGTACTTGTGTATTATCACGGCGCATCACAGACCATAAGGCATGTGATGCGATGTCCTGCGATGTTCCCCAATGTCATACAATGTTAAAATTGTATGGAATTGTATATGGTATACAATGCGATGTGATTATAAATTGTATAAGCACCCTAATTTACAATGTTAAATGCACGGCCACGCCACCCCCAGTATGAACGTGAACCCGAAGCGTGGCGAGCGGCGGCGGTACGCGTCCTACGACCTTTTCATACCCCACTATCCACGTCAGCGTGGAGTTGATATTATATAGTGTGGCGAGCGGACGCGCATAACTTCACAAGTATACGCATCCCCTCGCGGGGCTCACCACGCTTCGGGCTCGCTGCACTCGCCACACTATATAAAATCAACTCCACGCCGATGTGGATAGTGGGGGTATGAAAAGGTCGGAGGACGCAAACCGCCGCCCCTCACGGGCTCACGTTCATACTGTAGGGGGTGGCGTGGGGGTGCATTTAACATTGTAAGCACCCATTAGGGTGCATATACAATTTAACATCGTATAGGCGGCTCGCATCGCAGTGCATCGGTTGTATGGCATGCGATGCAATGAAAAATCGTGCGACTTAATATCGGGGGCGCCGTGATAATACACAAGTACCAAAATGACAATTGACAATAAATTTGAGTTCTATTTTCAATTAACCACAAGTTAACAAGAACCAGTCACCCAACACTGTGCAAGCAGCTTGTTTATAGACAGAGCCACACCATGAATACCGTATGCTGTATATCATCTCCCAAGTGGCTCAGTAATGACTGGAGCGGGTCCCACCTTCACATAAATCTATTGTCCGGGCATATTACGTCTACTGCCCTGAGACCAGCAGTGTAGGTACAACAGAGCCCAATACACAGACCTGATCCTACGTGATGTTCAAACAAATCATCTGCCTGGACAACAGAGGCCCGTGAAGGTGGACATCTGGCTGCTTCCACAGTGAACAGGCAACAGCTACCCTTTAACCATAAACCATTTTCACCTGGTTGAATTCCAACAGGTCCAGGAGGTCAAAAAGTTTGCGGTTTTTCTCATTGTCCTTGAGTTTGACGTAATATTGCTGCAGGCCATGGAGGGTCAGCTTGGTCTCATCATCCACAAAGATTTCCATCGGCTGGAGGAGGGGGGTGGGAAATTAAGGGTTAAACAGTAAGGGGAGTGGTCGCTTTCCGGGCATACCTTTCAGAAGTCCTAGTACAGGGTTGAGCACTGGATCAAAGTGGATTCCTATGATGAAAACTTTCCTGGGCTAAGATGGGAATCTCGCACAGACCAAGAAGCCAGAGAATCGGACACCAAGGGTTAACCCCTTTCCCCACACACACAATTTCTCAATCATTTTTGGAATCCTTATTTAGCGAGGAACTAGTACTATTTTTCAGTGATTGGTCATCCACATGGAAAACTGGCCAAATTATGATGAGTAAATTTTTAATAGGAGACTTTTCAGCCAACAAAACTGTGGCCCCTCGAACTCAAACATCGGTCATATTAGGCGAAGTGCTTGTTCTTAAGGGCCTAATTCAGGACAAATTTGTTCTTAAAACGGGCCAAACCATGTGCACTGCAGGTGCAGACAGTCAGATTTGGGTGAGTAAATTGTTTCTGTGCAGGGTAAATACTTGCCGCTTTATGTTTACACTGCAACTTACATTTCAGTTTGAACACACCCCACCAAAATCTAACTCTCTCTGCACATGTTACATCTGCCCCACCTGCCTTCAAGTGTGAATTAGGCCCTAAAGCCCCATACGGACTAGGCTTTCTGAGCGGTGTGGTTTATAAAATATTGTCTACAACACTCCACAACATTAATAATGCACTTGCCAATGCCGCCCCCAGGACGGGTAGTGTGTGTGTGTGTGGGGCTTAAAAACAGTGCCTCCCAGCATACAGAATGTGCCAAGTGCCCAAATTGCCCAAAAACAAGCACTGTTTGTAAGATGGTTCAGCTGTCATCCATGCACATTTTGCACTGGCAAATAATCACAAAAGCAAACTGGTCATGCGAGATACCATCTTATCCCTAAGAAAGGCAGAGCACAGACAACATCATTTTCCAAGCACATTACATAAAAGACGACCAACCACTCGCTCAAGGTGTACATTTTTTTTTTTCTTTAAAGCGCACTACCCTTCAGGATTACCCAACCTCTTACAGACGACCCAGACAGATAATACATGCAGCTAATTTCAATGGAACTCTGCCGCTTCTGAAACATTGGACCTACAAAGAAGGGGGTGTGAGCTGGAGGGCCAATCACAAGCCACAGTCCCTTGTGATTGGCAGTCGCACCCCACACACCCTACAACCCTGTGGTTGCGACTAAATAAAAAGTCTCAGAAAAAATGGCTGCATGGAGCACTCTCCGGGGTCTGGCAAGAGGTAACGGGCACAGTAGGAAACAAATTATCCATGTGGTAGAGCAGCTTTAAATACGCATTCACAGCACAGGTCAATATTCCGCACTGCCGTCTACATAGCTCTTCTAAAGTGAAAATTCCACCATTATAAAAGAGGATGTAGGTCAGCAGCTCATGTCACTCCATACTCTGTAAGGTGGGTTACAACACCAAGGGGTTTATGCCCTTTAAAATACATATCCCCCGTGAGGTAGTGGAAATTCCAAATAAACTTGTATGATCTGCTATTAAACAACTCTACAAAGCAACCATGGGAGCTTGGTGGTTAACAATTTATCATAGCAGGAGCTGCAGTATGAAAGCCCAACAGTCGGGATTCCAACGGTCAGCATACCGACATCAGAATCCCAACCGCTTGTACTCCAACAGGGGAGAATAGCCCCTTTCAGTTGGGATCCTGACTGTTGGCATTTGAACAGTTGGGATTCCGATGTCGGTATACGCCGATGTCAGTATACGGATAGTTAGGATCCTAACAGTCGGGCCGTCATCCGTCAAACCGCTTGTGTGATCTCAAGGGTTGCTTGAGCAGCCAATGGTATCGCAGATGATCTCAGCATTGGATCACAAATACATGCAGAAGGGGTCTACTTTTACAGGCGCCTCCTGCTGCATTACCAGATCTTCCACGTAAGCAGCAGCGATGATGCACCCGCCCAACCTTATCCGATCAGGCCCAACGTGCAGTGTTTAAATGACATACTATATGTCCCCAACATTAATCGCAGACAACAACTGCTGTGAATGTGTACTGTATGTGGGATGTAAAGCAGAGATGTGATTGGTCAGAAGTGAACAAATGTTACACAAGCGGTTTACGTTCCACATACCGAACAAACAGGAGAACTGCAATTAGTGCAATAATTAATATGGCCAAGGAATCAGATACAGAATCAGCTACGTACATAAGGGCCTGACTATATTGGCTTACACCCACTTGTACATCCTGCACATTACCCTGGCTGACACCCCCTTACGTTGTTTCATGCCCATAGCAACCAGCTTGGAGGTAGCATTTTTCAAGCTCAGTCTATAAAAAGGGTACTTATGTAGTATCTGGGCTGCCGATTTTGAAATCGGGTCCATCGCATGCGATCAAAATCGCATGCGATGCGATCGACCCAATTTTTCCATAGAATTCAATGTTAAAATGGACTGACTCCATTTTAACATGGAATTCAATGGGAAAAAGGGGTCCTTTTCATACCCCTACTATTCAAGTGGGCATGGAGTTGGATATTAACCTGTGGCGAGCGTAGCGAGCCACCGAGCCCGAAGCGTGGCGAGCCCCGCGAGGGGACGGTATTCTGTGTCCGCTCGCCACGCTTCGGGCTCGGTGGCTCGCTACGCTCGCCACAGGTTAATATCCAACTCCATGCCCACTTGGATAGTAGGGGTATGAATAGGACCCCTTTTTCCCCATTGAATTCCATGTTAAAATGGAGTCAGTCCATTTTAACATTGAATCCTATGGAAAAATCGGGTCCATCGCATCGCATGCGATTTTGGTCGCATGCGATGGACCCGATTTTTAAATCGGCAGCCCAGTTACTACATAAGTACCATAAAAAGTTAAGACAATGGCTGGTTACTATGGGTAACGTCTTACATTGCTTGATACATTAACCCATATATCACTAACAGCCTCTTCATGGATAACAGCGACCGGAACATGCGCAGCCTTTCACACTTGTGCAACACACAGAGAACAGGAAGCCACGTAGGTAAGTAAATCTATACATTAATCCGAACTCGTGGATCTTAAAACAGCAATGCATCAAAAACTGCTGTTAAAGTCCCTCTAAACCTGAAATACAAGCTGCGAGGCATACAGTAGCCGTGTGTCAGCAGAACCCCCCACCCAAAGAATTAGATTGTGGGGGGACATTTACTAAGCGACAGCTTTTCCAGCTCCCGAGTGTGAAGAGCAGGAAACGCCAGTACTACTGTGTGACCATTCACGTGTACTGGTGGACTGACACCTAATGCAGCCGGACGAGCTTGTATTTTCTGTTTAGAGTCCCTAGAAATGCATGATAAAATCAGCATGACCACGCTGTAATTAGCCTGCACACCCTTAAGGCAAACATGGCAAAATGTACACCTTTACATACATATATGTATAGAAATATGCGCGGACATATCGTATCAATATGCGTGGACATATCATATCAATATGCGTGGACTAGATTTACACACAAAAACAAGGGAGAAAGTGTCGTTTATGCATAGTTCTATACAAATAGGTATCACAGTAACCCACACAAATATGCAGATAATACACACTTCTGAATAAAGGAGAGACAGACAGTAGGAAAAGGGGTGTCCCTATCTAACGGTGGGCCCTATTCTACACTTACGATGGGTCCTTCACTGATAGGTAGTATCTATCGGGAACCACCTTCTGTTCCAATACAAACTAACTATAGGTAGTCTCTATCAATGGCCACCTTCTGCACTAATCATGGGAGCCCCAATCTTCTACCCCAACAGGTGCCTCCTACGTAACTAGTCGCCCTACATTATGCAACTTCTCAGAGGTGAGAAGCCCAATAGGATGCCCCTTAATATATCGTACACGGTCCCTTCTGCACACCTTAGATCGTATGCGATTCCGTTCCCGCTGCCGGGAGGAGGGGCAGAGTTGGAGACTGGAGGTGCAGCCGGTCTGACCTCCAATTCCGATGCACACAGTACAGCACATTGGAGCGGATGTCAAACACCTCAAATTTAGCCGCTTTTCTCAGCCTGATCCGTCGGAATCGGGTGAAAAAGAGGCGAAAACGGGAGTGTATGGGGGCCCCTGCATTAGCATCCCTTTTATTCCAAGCTGTCACCCATGGATTACGTCTAAGGGATCAAATTTGGGCATCCGATCCCTCATTTTGCACTATGTTCTGCTTAAAGCAAATCATTTCTTTTTTTTTTTTCATAACTTAAACGATTGGGTCCGAAATACACACTATAGTGCATTCTTCCTTGATCTAAGATCCCTTACAGTTGAGTTGAAAACTCAGTACAAGTTAACTTAGAGCGGTCTGTGCTAGTTCTGCTGCCACAAATCAACTCTTACTGCCTGACAGGCAATACTAGCTAATACGCATGTCTGTCCCGCTGCTTAATGTCCCTTACGCTCTGCGCCTCCAGCTAGACCTCATCTTCCCAGCAAGCACACCCATACCCCGTCACTGCCACTAACAGTGCGGAATGATTTTAGAGGAAACAAAAAAATAAAATAAAAAAAAAAAGTGACAAAATGTCACATGGGGGGAAAAAACATGAAAAATAAAAAGTGCGACTTTGCTCTGGTTTAATACGAGAGCATGTGAACTTGGTATTAAAAAAAGTCACAACAGGAAAAAAAAAACAAAAAACAGGTAGGGATTGCAAAAAAGGTGCCGCAGGAAACCTATTGAAAGAACGTAAAAAACACTTGCACGTGTCGCAAAAAAAAATTGTTGTGCTTTTTGCATCTCATTAAAAACGTATGCTGAAAACAGCGTGTATTAAGATGTGCAGCATTGTCAAACAATGGCACAAGAGGGCGATATAGGTGAGGGGCACTACTGTGGTAGTGAGCTTTAAATATGCCCAGTGTATTACAGAGCAGCGATGGTACTTGATTTGTGATGTGAAAAAAGGGGGGAAAAAAGACTTACTAAGTAAGCACAACACTTGTGCTGGTGACACACACGAGGACGGGCCGCTGGTGTCACATCCTGGGTGACGTTTGTGTTTCTCATGAGGATGTATACATAGCTGTGTAGATTTCCTAGTTCGGTTGTGGTGTGCCATACATTAACTAGGTAGTGGTGACACGTGTGCTAGTGTATCACAGGATTTTCATTTTTGCTATTGTGACACTTGAACTGGTGTATCACAAGGACTGGATATTAAAAAGTTTTAGTGTGATACTTGTGCTGGTGTTTCACATGGGATTAGACTTGCTACGATGACACACGTGCTTGTGTGTCACCTGAGATCTTAATATTTGCTAGTGTGACGTATTGATGTATCACACGAGATTTTCATTTGGTCTGGTGTATCACGCAGGATTCCAGTATTTGCTAGTGTAACGCATGTGCTGGTGCATCACACCGGGACTGGATAACGGATCTGAATTTTTTGCTAGTGCGACACGTGTGCTGGTGTATAACAACTGGACTGGATAACTGATCTGTAGTTTTTGCTAGTGAAACACGTGTGCTGGTGTATCACACCGGGACTTGATAAGTGATCTGAAATGTTTGCTAGTGCGACACGTGTGCTGGTGTGTCACACCGGGACTGGATAACTGATCTGAAGTTTTTGCTAGCGAGACACGTGTGCTGGTGTATCACACCGGGACTTGATAAGTGATCTGAAATTTGCTAGTGCGACACGTTTGCGGTTGTATCACACATGGACTGGAGAATTAATAGGATTTGCTAGCGTGATACATGTGCTGGTGAGACTACTATGACATTGTACGCATAGTATCAAAAATGATTTTTGATACTAAGTGGACACTTGTGATTCTGTATCACAAAACACTTGTAACTCGATTCCTGCGACACACCAGAATTCGTGACACTGAAGTGGGTAATAACTCTCGTGACACTGGTGGTGATTTTGCCACGGATGGGAAGAGGACAGTCCTAATAAGGCCTGCATGAAGTTAGCGGCAGACCGTTTGACTTGTTCAGGGTCACACAGGGAGGGAGGAGACCCATCGATTTCTAGCTTGCAGTTGTGGTTCACAAGCATCCCTTAGGTTGCAGTATCAGGCAGGTACAACCGGAGGAACGGTGCAGGAGGAGGAGAGATGGGAGGAGATGGTTATTACATCTTGCATGAACTTCCTGCAGACCGGGCGGATTTCCTTGCTCAGGGTAGCGCTGAACATCATGACCTGCTTCTCATGAGGGGTCATACGGAAAATTTCTTGAACATCTCTGCGCATGTCTACAAAATAAAACATTTATCAGCGTGTAAATGATACAATCAGGAACCAACTCCAAAATCCATTTACCCCAATTAGCCATGAACAACACTTTTGTTCCCAAACCCATTCCCCACACATTGTCCAATAAGCCGCAACTAAATCTTCACCTTCCCACCGCTGCCCGGCCTGCTCCCACATCCTCTCACCTAGCTGCTCTAACATCTTGTCACATTCGTCCAAGATGAAGTGCTTGATGTGCTTCAGGTTTAGATTCTTGTTTCTTGCCAGGGCCAAAGTACGTCCGGGGGTCCCCACCACAATGTGGGGGCAGCTCTTCTTCAACATCTCCTCATCCTTCTTGATGGCAAGGCCGCCGAAAAATACTGCCACCTGGTAAAAGCATCAAAGTGATGAAATGAAGCGAGGACACAAAGGCATGGAAATCCATGGTACAGCATGATGTGTCTCTGGTGTAAAGAGGAGTCGTATTAGGAAGGGTCCTCTCTCCCTTACCTTAACAGATGGCATATATTTGGAGAATCGCTCGTACTCTTTGCTGATCTGGAAAGCCAGTTCTCTAGTGTGACACATGACCAATACAGAGACCTGTAAAACATCACAAATGTTCTTACTATGACACGTCACATATGTGAGAGATTCTTGGACTGTTCCTGCGAGATTCAGCAGTCCTCACCTGTCCTGTAATAGGCTCCAGCTGCTGCAACGTGGCCAAGACAAACACGGCAGTTTTCCCCATTCCAGACTTGGCCTGACACAGAATATCCATGCCCAGGATGGCTTGCGGGATACACTCGTGCTGAACTGATGAAGGCCAAATACGGCAAGATTAACACAATATGCAGGTTGCACCATGTTATATGCATGGAAAAGATAAAGGGACGTAACAGAAGGTTCCAAAACAAGGATGGTTTCTTGGGACAGCATCTATACTATAGAGCCTGATTAGGCACAGCAGTCTTCCCATTTACGCCGTCGTGTGAATAGATGTCGCGCGTATTGGAGACCTGATTCTGGTTCACTTGTAAAAACAAATTCTTTAATGGACAAAACTTTGTGCAATGCAGGGGGGCAGATGTAACATGTGCAGATAGTTACATTTGGGTGGGGTTTGTGCTTCAAACTGATATCTATATTGCAGTGTAAAAATAAAGCAGCCAGTATTTACCCTGCATAGAAACAAAATAACACACAAATGTAACACCTGCCCACATCCTAGTCTGATCACTACAGAAGTTTTTCAATATAAATGGACATTGAAATTGCTGGCATATCCCTCTTGGAGTATATTCATAAAGTACACACAGCCAACGGTTTCTATATGAGAACACAATCCGCTAGTAACTGTAGGGCCATAGCTAAGGAAGCTCATAGAGAATTGTGGGCAAAGTTGTACACTTTCTTCCCCAACTACCTAGAAGTACTCGCCTTTGTCCTGTGTAGGACGCCTGCAATAGCCCCGTTCCACACCCCAATGTAATCCCTTTCTGAAACCTTTACGTCCAGTCTATATTTTCTTACGGACCCCACTTTTCTCACCTTCTGACGGATGCTCAAAACCACAGTCCACGATGGCGCGAAGCAACTCTGGTTTAAGAAGAAAATCTCTGAAGCCAGAGCTGTGAATGGAAACGTACGATCCCTTCATTTCCTTCTTGGGGGCGATGTCCGTTGCATCCGCCCCGGCCTGGTTGTCAACCTCATCATCTTCGTAGTCCAACAGCTCGTTGTCCACGTCTGTTTCTGCCATCGTAGAAATGCAAGTGTTGTGGTCTGAGGGGGAATCTAGGAAAGAGGGGGGAGGGGAAGCATGAGACGTAGAGACATTTTATTCAGCATCATTGTGACTGGTGACAGCGCAAATATTTACACAGGGATCAGCATGCGCTTGGAGAACATTTAATGTCATGGCCAAACGTAAAGTTCACAACGGAAGTGACTCTAATAACCAATAAAAGTAAATAGTCTCTCAAGTCTACTAACTCCTGACATTCTAATGAAATACGAGTACATAATGGAGAAGGCAAAACTAAAATAACCAAGAGAAAGCATTAAAGCCTTCTGTGGGATAACAACCAAGCACCAAATAGAATAGCGTTGTTATACTGTATAGGCATGGACGTAATACGTCAGGTGATCAGTTATAAGCAGTGACAGCTCCAGAGGGGGAGCTGCAGCACTGTTCACAATTCAAATAGTGGAGACGCGCCAGTTTGGAATGGCAGTTGGGGTGGCTCCCCTATTTAAATTTTGAACTGTGCTGCAGCCCCACCTCTGGAGCCTCCCCTGGTTATAAGTAGGGGTAAACATATACATCAACCACGTGTATTAGCCGTAAGCCCCATGTAAGAAATTTAAAGAGAACGCCAAAGACCTGCATGTTCAGCAGGTCCCGGTGACGTCAACGAAATATATAGTTTACCGATATCATTCAGTGTGTACACACAAGTTCTTTTGAAAAGCGGCACCGCCAACATAGTGAACTATATCAACCGTGCCCCTAGTGCAAATTTATATTGCTCATATTACAGGAACCAGACGGAGATCATAAATTAATCACTGCAGACCCTGGGGAAAGCAGAACTGATTGCTATGGAGAGAAGATGTTGGTTTGCACAGGCAGAGATCCGTTCGTCACTCACTTTTAGCTTCTGCATAACCCTCTGTGAGACGTCAGGGTGCACTCTACGGTCTTCTCTCCATGGGGATAGGTTACAACCGCATTACTGTACCACATATCAGAACTAGACCACCATATACTATAAGAGTTGGTGCAAGCCCTGGGGGTACAGAGGCAGCGTAGCACCCAATTCTTACTTTGACAGGCAGGAGCAGCATCCCCTGCTTCTCAGTCTGGGAGTGCGACATCGCAGTCCAGCACTACGAGACAGGTTACATCTCATTAATTTGCTATGGTATTACAGCTGCCACCTGAGGGATTAGGAAACCACCTAGGCTGACTGATGCGAGTACCAGCCTATATGCTGCATTATGTACTCTCTATGCACAGTTCACCAGCGTACACTGAGCAGGAAAAGAACGTGCAGGGACGGCTATCGGAAGCCAATGGTTGGTAACGACTAACATTCCTGATCCAATACAAATGCTTTTTGCATTCAATACCGGAGCTCTGACTGCTGCTGACATCCTCTGTGCTACAGTCTGCAGCAGCACTCCATTGCACATAAACAATCCCCAGCGATCAAGGTGCATACACCCCACATAACTGCCCAATGGCTACCATGCCACAGCAAGGCCATGCCACCACAAATGCACAGCCATCCCTAGGAAAGAACAGGAAAGAAGATATTGAGATGGCCCCGCCCACATCTGGACTGGCACCTCTTCCCTCTGATTCCATTTTACAGGCCATCTGTCAATATTCAACTGTTGGGGGAACTACAAATCTCAGCCAGTCTGGGGATGGCAGGTTATCCTGACACCCTTAATTCCACGGCAGCAGTAGCTCCCGCCCTCCCCAGTGGAATTGGAACACTGGGTGGGCACGTGCCTCCATCTTGTGTCCCCCCCCCCCTTTCCCTTTCTGGCTCCAAATAGGCAGCAATGAACGGGTGCAGCCCCCCGTCCGGTTGCTTGTGGAGAGTGGCCCCGAGTCGTGTATACAGATCCTTCCCCGGGCCCCTTACCTGAGCACGGCTTCCTTCTGCGGCGCGTAGGATCAGATCGGAGAGGGCGGAGGAACGAGAGCGCCAAGCGTTAGGATTCCACTTCCGGTGACGCCGGGTGGGGCCTGGTTGGCAAATGAGGATCTGCAGCTGCCAACCAAGGCTGCCCCTCATGATGCCTGCTCCGACACTGAGAAACCATTATGTAATAATACCACGGAACAATGAGAGCAAGGCGCAGGCGTGTGCTGCGGCTGCTGTATTTTTCACTGAAATCATCACATCGTACAATTAAGCCACATTCACTGCGGCAGCCGGCACAATTGCGGGCGGCCGGGCGGGGTCCTCCGGCGCAGGCGGGTATATAAGGCCAGCACTGCGGCTAAAGCCTCCTCTCTCTTCGTCTGTCGCTGGTCTGTGTGGGTGCGGCCGGAGTAGGGCTCTGTTGGGTGCGAGGCATGGCGTGGCCTGCGGGATGTCTCCGCCATCGTGGCTGCTGTCGCTGCAGGTAAGCGCTCTGTGACCGAGTGGTTGGGCCTCTGGCAGGCATTATGGACGAGGGGTTATCATTTCTGTAGTCCTGTACTTTATCATCTCCATATAGCAATCATTATGTGTATGTGTGATCATCTTCTACAACCTTTTATGGACACTGATAGTTAAAATTAACGCTATTTAATAATAAAACATGAATTTTATAGGTTCTGTGGCTGATTGAAATGCCGATGCGAATAACCCCAGCCACAGAACCTATGTAATGAATGAGTGTCCTGACTTTAAAGGGACAGTATGATAAATATAAGCATGCGTGTGAATGTTCTGTTTAGCATGGTCTTAGGCTCATTCTCCATCTCACTTACTCTGCAGTGTGATCTCAATGTGGTCTGCAAATGATGATCTCACCTATCACTGATCGATACTGTGATGCCATCTCCGCAGCGTTCTGATGGACCATCCTCCCTACTGGAACTCCGCAGCTTTCTCTCTAAAAGAGCTTAACCTATTCTGTTCTTGTAATAGATGCCTGGGCCGTGGGCGTCTGGTGCAGATATGAAGGTAAGTGCTTAACTGCGACAGGACCGACATAAGTAATGCTGGCCCTGCATCACTGCTACAATGGGGTCTGATAGAGGCAGCTGCTGGGGACAATGGGGTCTGATAGAGGCAGCTGCTGGGGTGGGCTGTATGTTGTCTGTGTCCTCCAGGTTTGCTAAGCAGTGGCTGTAGGGCACTTGGGTAATGAGCGTGTATGATGACACCTTGACTAGAGTCTCTGATAACTTGTGAAGTTAAGTAAACGCTCTGATACGCTCTTACTACAGTGGGATATTCATGACTGATTGTGGCTTTAATGTGCATAAGGGGAGATGTGTCAGTCCTTGGAAAGGTTCCAGCTGAGCGACTGTAATTGCAGAGGCTGCTAGATAAATGGTTACCTAGGCTAGCTTCACTTTCTCTCCAAGGCTTGGTACATCTCCCCTCTAGTGTTCAGCAATATTTATTTTATGTTTAGCACTTACGGCAAACTGTGGCACTCCAGCTGTTAAACTACATATCCCAGCATGCCTTGCCAGCTTTTGGCATTCCTTAATGGCAAAACTGTGGCAAAGCATGATGGGACTTGTAGTTTTAGAACAGCTTGGAGTCCATAGTTTGGAAATGCCTTTAACATGGCTTCTTATATTTTCCCTATAGGCTTCAGCGGTCTATGATCTATTACTGCCTGAGTAAAGTTATGGCGTTGCCTGGTCCTGGCAGATGTCCCCTCATGTGTGTTGTGGTAACTCTGCTCCAGCTGTGACCCACACTGGTCCCTGCGTGGCTCCATAGTCTGATGGCTTCTGTGTCAAGGTGCAAGCTGAATGAGGTAACTAATTTGTTTTTTTTTTAGAGGAGATAAATGACGAGCTCCACAGAGCTGAGCGTGGCTGATGACACATGACTAGAGTCTCTGATTACCTTTGATGCTTTAGTAAACGCTCTGACACGCTCAGCTTCCTGCTAACTAGATTTTGCCTAACTGAGATCCAAAGTCTGGCAGCCAACCACTTTAGTTTTATCATTTTATAGTCAGCAATAAATTATCTTTATAACTAGCAAAGCAAATTCATTTTCTTGTTTGCTTTAATGGATTGATGAAAAGTGCCTTCATTAATATAGTTGTCTTTACACAGGTCCACAGTGCCTCCTGCTGGTGGAGAATGGGCATACAGCTTGGGATCTAGGAGTTATTGTGCTCAGGTCAGGATGCTGGTGTTCAGTATAAAGACACCGGCATCCGAACCAAAGACCGATGCCAGAGTGTTTGAGGAGACTGGAATGCTGGCACCCGACTCAGTAAGTATGCGGGGGCAATAGCTTATGCCT
Organism: Crinia signifera; assembly: GCF_055691185.1. NCBI lineage: Eukaryota > Metazoa > Chordata > Amphibia > Anura > Myobatrachidae > Crinia > Crinia signifera. The sequence continues at coordinate 145,118,875 of NC_139225.1, read as the reverse complement.
GTGGAAGGGAGTGTTGGGTTAAGGCTCTAATGGGGGGGGGGGGGGTGTAAAGGGGTAGGGGGATAAGTTACTGGTTTAGGCCCTTACAAGAGGGTCTAGGAAGCAGGGGGTTAGGGTTTAGGTCAGTGGTTCCCAAACTGGGGGACTTGCAGGGGTGCCCTGGATTGGTTGTCCATGATAAAATTGAAGTTGTTTATGGCCAAATTGTGGACTGACATAGATGAATCCTGATTACCACGTAACTGACCCTAAGGATGTGCTATAAACACATTTAGTGTAAAAAAAAAAAAAAAATTACTTTAACAAAACTTTTGGTCTGGGGGTGCCATGAAAAACTGATACTCAGGGGTGCTGTGCCTCTATATAAAGTTTGGGAACCCCTGGTTTAGGCCCCAAAAGAGGGTTGGGGTACTTCAGAGCTTATGTCCAGATTCTTTGTAAAGTAGCGTGGGCTTTGACAGTCATTAATACATAACAATATCTGTGTATCTAATGTTTTAAAGAGCTTCCACAGATGTACAAATATTTTGCAATAAAGAAATGAAGCGTTGCTTGGTGTCCTGTTTTCATTGCACAGTGCTGTTTTGTAAGTGACTGATGTTACCAAGGGCAAATGTACTACATGAGGGCAGAAACCTGCACAATGGAACTGGTTTGGCAACTGTCTAATCGGCTTGCTAATACATGTGCCCATACTACTATTCAGGAGCTGGTGCTTCTGCTCACGTGGTAACACTTCCTCTACTTTGTGTTTGCCACGGTCTGGGGTGACCTGGGCCTGCAGTAATTACTCCCCAGGGGGAATGGTGAGCTGAGGGTTTGTAGCCCACTGAGCAGGAGTGCTGTAAAGCAGATGGCTTTTTCTACTGACCCAATGGGGAATTGTTCGCTTAACCGCATTCCTTACAATAACATGAAGTGTTCTGATACGAGCTAGCATACCTTACTTTAATAAGGACCTATGAAATATATACACTGACTTGTAAGCAGGACAAGTTCTATGCAAACACCCATTCATTGCTACAGTGTGGGTATATGGTGTGTAAATTGTATGTGGTGAGGCATACTTCAGCTAATCCAATCGTGTGAATCTACATCGTGGACAAAATGATGGATGTTTAAGTGGGTTGTATCACCTACATGGTAGTATGGTAAGAGTAGCAGGACTTTCCAATGGTCCTTGTCTGGTTACATTTAGAACTGGCTGTGTCCTTTCGATCAGCAACTGTAGAGTTAATCACTGCCAAATCTTTCCACATCCCATCAGGGGCCCATTTATCAATGCCATGTGAACCTAGTGCCCAGGATTGCATTGTGATGTGTGATCACTTCACCTGGAGGTATCAGGAAGCGCACATTCAGACAGGGTCTCTCAGGAGCCAATCCCTGCAATGTTCTCAGTGTCTTTGGGTTTGCCTGACTGCACTTGTGCAGTGATGGTCTGAAAGCTGACTGGGGGCTGCTGCCATGGTCAGATGCTGGTACAGAAGATCATGGACCAAGTCACATAGAAGATTACATTCTATGCAGGATTCATTCCAAGCATTAATAAAATAATAATTTGGCAATGACTGTTTCTAAATGATTGAAGATCTAACATGGCAAAGTAACACATCAGAGCAAATAGTTACATTTTTTTTTTATTTATATATGGTATGTTTAATGTCTCAAACACTGCCATCTGTTGGCAGCGAGTGAAACTACATATTTTTCATACAGGCAAGCACAAGGAAGCAGACTAGCTTTGGAAGCATTTGCTTCAAGCGGGTTTATGCGTGTGATTTCTTATATATAAAAAAAATCAATGGCCCTCCAGAGGCAATGATAAATACACAAACATTGTGTCGCATAGTCAACCTTTTGGGGTTTGACCCTCTTCAAGACACAATCCTACAGGTATCTACTTAATAAAACATAAGAGTGCCAATACTTTCTATATAGGTGTAAAGAAGCAATATTATTGTTCTTGCATCACATGGACATAGCAAGTTCGGGTACTAGAGCGGTTTCCTCCAGGCAGTAGTGACCTGCACGTCTCTTGTAAAGGGTACAATATGTGTAGTGTGATGTTGCTGGCCTGCAGTGTGGAGCTACAGACAATTGTAAAGTGCAAAGGAATCTGCTGCGCTATATAAGAAACTATATATATCTATCTAATCTCACTGTGCGGACAGGTAAGTTTGCAGCTGCTTGGAAGCTCATTTCTGGTCCCGTCCACAAGGGGTGCACAAGATTGCAGGGGACCCACTGTAATGGCGCTAACGCTCCCGATTGGAGCTTTAAGCTCCAAACTCAATGGTGTGAAACCAGATGCAAATGTATTTATTTACAGCTTCTTATATAGCGCATCAGAGTCTGTTGCGCTTTACAATTGTAGACTGATAAAACAAATGGTATCAATAGACAGACGAGTTAGGGTTCATTTGGGTGCTGTTTTCAGCGTTAAAACGGTACCTGAACAGCAACTCGTGCCCTTCGGGGTTAATAGGATGAACTCCTTGGAGGTAGGAGGGCCCTGGTGCACGCTTACAATCTATAGGGACATAGGAGGGAAACACAAGGACAGGCAGCAGTAATAGCATAGCAGTCCCACCAAGTTACAAGTCCAGAAGGGAAGCTATAGAATACATAAGTGCCTCAGAGGGTTATGCATGTGGTATATAAACATGATAGGCCTGCCTGAAGAGGTGAGTTTTCAGGGAACAATCAGTGGTTTTACCCACCAATGGTCACTCCTGCTTTACACTGATGTAGACTGGTGGTGGAGCTTCATGGGACTGTCAGGGGTGGAGCTAAGCGTTATACCAGCACTGTAACATCACAAAAAAATGTATATTTTTTGGGGGGGAAACCATGTGGTTCTCCCCACTGATGGCAAAAGTACTCAACATCGGTCATAAACCATCCATGGCAAAAGTGCAACTGAGCATCGATAGTGCATAACTATTCAATGGATGACCATCGTTGATTTTACATATGGATGGTTATCCATTTTCTTTGATTGATTGGCCTGTGGGCCAATCAATATATGGGGATGGGGCTATGCTCCATCTCCTGGCCCGTTTGGGTAAAAATAGCAAAAACGAAACTTCATTTAAGCTCGACATTGATGGTGGGAAACCATCTGGTTCTCCCCCATCCATGTCAAAACTATTCAACATCGGCCATAAACCATCGATGATTTTTAATCATGGATGTTCGATGGCCATCCCTACTCCGACCTGGGAATACTCTGGGTTGGTGCTGTGGTGGAAAGGGTCAGTTACGGGTGTGAACCGGTTTTGGAACGATGTTCCAAATATCAGGACAAACCCAGGTGGAAGTGGTCCAGGGTTTAAGGATCTTTTGGTGAGCACAGATTGCTAAATCGTATTCACTGAGATACTAATTAGGTCACACAGCGCCTTAAACCAGGACTGTTCTGGTGCTTTGCGGGTCATCTGAGAACCTCTGAGCTTAAGGGGTTAAAGTTTGATTATCGGCCTCCTAGTGGATCCTGTGTGACATTCATTGTACCGCAGTAAATGGGTCGCACTCCAAATCCCAACAAACAACCGCAGGTCTCTTCCAAAGTGCTCAAATAAAACAAACATCAAGAATTTGGATTTAAAATGCTCTTTTATGCTTTAGTTACATAACTTTCGGAGCTGTTGTCCCTGCAGGCAGCTAATGATCTTTCTGGGCGATTTGTTGCCGTGAATACGGGTGACCGTTTGCAGTTGTGTCTAGAAACCCTGTCATTAGTATATGCCCTTTAGAAACCCAGTGTTTGGACAATCACAGACTTTTCCGGCAGATAAGAATAACTCGGCCCACCGAGTCTGCCCCTTTATTTAACCTTATAATGACTGGAGGTTACAAACCCTGCATCCTGGATTTCCAAATTTGGATTGAGGTCAGTCTCCCTGGCTGAGTCCGCTCCTCCCTCTTGTGTTGTTGTTTTTTTTGGGAGAGCTGTAAAACTGGAACATCCAGGAATGGTCAGCGGTGGGTGGAGATCACACAAAAACCCTATTGTCTGGAGGCTGTCCCACAAGGCTTTCCGTAGCAGCTGCACCCTTATTGGAATTCCGGGGCTATGAGGCAGAGGAACTAGGAAGAGGAGGGAGGCAGAGACTGCACCTATCTTGTTTGAAAAGCACCTTCCTGAGCTCCCTCCCACTTGCAGAACAAGGTATTGGAGAGAGAACGAGCGAGGGAACATGTAAGCCAAGGCATCAGAACTCCGCAGAGCTGGGAACGGCAGGATGAGAGGCGACGAAAGCCAACGGACGCCACGTAAGTGAAATGAAAGTGACGGAACTGTGAGAGCTCCTAGAGAAACAGACACCTCTGCCTGGAGCTCGGAGACCAAGGATCGGATGGAGAGCAGGCAAAGACGAGAGAGACAGTTTTCACATTAGTAGATGGAACGGAGAAGAGGATAACGCGTAGTCTGACGATACGCAGAAGTGAAAGACGGCTACGATACGCAGAAAGTGAAAGAAGGATTACATCTGGGGAAAGGGTGACTTTTCTCTTGAGACCCCAGACACCTGGGAGAAAGCATTACATCTATCCCCGCAGCTTCGGGGATCACAAGGAAAGGTGAGTGACTCACAGCGGGCATCAGGGGGGGCACTGGAATACCCAGTTCCCTTCATTGCTCTCCTTTTGTACTCCTACTTTCAGAATGTAAATCACTGCACCATGTACTTTCTACCTGCTAAGAGCCTTGAGTCCTATTGGAGAAAGAGTGTTGTATAAATAAAATTAATATTTATAAATATGTTTTGGACTGTGGGAGGAAACCCACAAAAGCATGTTGAGAATATACAGACTCCACACAGATACGTACACAAGTGATCATACTACAAGCATCAACCCGACTCAGCTGGGACGATCGGAAGTGTAGTACTTAAGGCTACTCAGCATCCTGCCAGTCTGGGCTTGCTGGGACTTGTAGCTCTGTGACAGCTGGTGAGCCAGAAGCTAATCCCAGAGAGCTGTCATTGATTGTGTTTGCGTGTAATTCCTTGTATTAATCCACATGAGCAGAATGTTCTCCCTGGCGCGCCCGCCTTGCCGTGTACCCGCGTGCCTTCCTGCACCCTGCAGCATATTTCTCCGTTACATAATCTGCCCTGCTGCAAAGAGAAGGCTATTTATGTGTACAGCTGACCTCTCCCAGTATGTAAGGGTCAGGAGGCTGCACCTCCCAGGGCTGGGATAACGCAGGCTCTGTCCATCCTAATGTCACGCCAGGAGGGTAATTCATAGTAACAAGCTGGGACCTCTATTGGATCATTTCCAACCCCCGCATTATCTGACAGACATAATACATAAATGAGCACAAACAATGACGTACAAGACAATAAGTACATGGTAACCAGAGTTGCATCAGAGGACAGGACACTGTAGTAATTATTAGGGTGGCAGAGGATACTGTGCCATTGAAAGGAGTAAAATATATATATATTCCAGTTTGAAGACCGCACTCTCACTTTATATGCCACATCAGTGGGGTGCCTAACAAAGGGTAAAATTTACCCAAACACAGTCTATACTCTGTAAAGCGCTGCGTAATATGTATGCGCTATATAAGAAACTGTTAATAAAATGAAATAATAATATAACAGACTCTTGCAAATGCTCAAGTGGTCTCTACCATAGCGCCCACCCCGACCTTTCCCTTGGGCAGCTAATCCAAGAGCATTTGCACTGGAATCAGAAGATCACAGGTTCTGCTGATTACCCAACCCTCCCCAATGAGGGGAAGAAATGGCACTCACCAGACTTTGTAGATCAAATGAAGTATAGGTCAAATTTATTCAAGCTGTCCAAGTAATACCCTTTTCAGACATACGACCCAGCAATTAAATGGCGGGTCATTTTGCCAGGGGCAGCCTAACCCCCTTGCACACTGAACAGCAAATTACCGGGTTAAAAAATTCAACCCAGTAATTTACTGAATAACAGGTATTTCTTCTGTGTCAAAGGGTCAACCCGGGTTGTATATCTCAAGTCCTCCACCCTTGTAAACTCCAAGTTTGGAGACCTGGGATTTACGACCCAGATTGACCATTTCACACAGATCTCCGTTAAAATGGCCACTTTTCTGGCGATTCACACAGCACTGCTGCTGTCGTCATGGGACTCCTGAGGTGTGAGTATTCAATAAAATGGGTGCTGTGGGGGCCCCCCGGACCGTAGCGGCTTGTGTTGTACCCTACATACTGCCCCATTATAAATACGCCAGTGGTGTCTTTGACAAATAGTTGTAAAACAATACTAGGGCGGCTGGTATGACATTTGTTTCTGTATGTTCTGCACAAAGCAGATAAATTAATCTACAGCACTGGGCCACCTCTCAGGCACCCGTTATTAGCAGACCAGTGGCGTAACTAAGTTTTGGGCGCCCCCCCCCCCCCCCGCCGTTAGGGGGGGGCACCGCCGCCCCGCCAAGCACCCCCAATCCCCCGCCACCCATGCAAACCCCAATCCCCTGCAGCCTTACCTATCGCGCTGATCCCGGTGGCTCCGTTCTTCTGCTGAGGACCACCACAAAATGGCCGCCCCCATACAGCAGACAGTTTCATATATGGGGGCAGTGTGCTATATGGGGGCGGCCATTTTGTGGTGGTCCTCAGCAGAAGAACGGAGCTGCCGGGACCATCGAGATAGGTAAGTCTGGAGGGGGGGTGTAACTATAGCACCGCAGACCCCGTGCCCCCACATGCACAGCGCCCCCCCGCAGTGGCGGGGGCTGCGGTGCTATAGTTACACCGCTGTAGCAGACGCAGTCTCAGATTGGTGATTGGATGGTGACTAGATTCGGCCTGTGTATATGGTCACCCTTCACCTGCACTGCAAAAAGAAAACCTGATAATCCCGTTATCTCCCTTCTCTTCTGAGACGTGCTTTCAGCGAGGTCCGTGATGTGCCGCAGTCTGTTCTGGGGTGGATTGAGTTACCTTCGAGCTTAAAATGCACCTTACTTTGTGTGTGTGGCAAATAGAGGGCTATTACATTTGGGCACACTATACTACCGTGCCAGCCTACATAGCAGCTGAAGTACTATAGTGCATCTTTATATTGCCTAGGTGGCTCTTGTACTAGATTGCGTTACCTGTTCTACTAGCGCCTTCATGTTTTTAAACCTATAAGACTGTGGGGGAGATTCTCTAAACTAAAAATGCGGTAAAAACCCAGTTATCAGGGTTTTTACCGCATTTTGGGATGGTCTAAGCATCCCCCTGCCGGGTTACCATGGGCTTCTAACGCGACTCCTCGCCGCCCCGCACCGACCCACCGCCGCCCCGCAATGACCCCCCCCCCTCACCTGTGTCCGGGCAGCACAGAGCTGCCCGGACCTGTGACCTCCTCCTCCCTGCACTGTACATCATCTTCCAGGTGCAGGGAGGAGGAGAGCCAGCCCCCCCTGCAGCAGCAGCTCCAGGCCGGGTAAGAGAGGGAGGGGGGAGCCGACTGGACCCACCGCTCATCACCGGGTCAACGCAAGAGCTGTCTTTTGCAATAATTATTGCATATGTTATGTTATGCATATCATACGCGATAATTATGTTTGCGGTAGCCGGCGGTGGTAAGGGGGCGCGGATGTAAGAGCATCCCCCCCCAGAAGCAGGGGTTAGAGAATTCTCGCAAACAGATTGACAGTCGTGGACCGTTTCGGTAGGGGCGCCGACAGCTCTGCCAGGCACTGATAAAATAGAGGGAGCATGGCCACACTCCTGGGGGAAAAAGAAGCTTAGCAGGGGCAGTGGTAGGGTGCGGGTGGGATTGCACACCCGATCAGGGAGATAGATGACAGGCTGCCGCTGCCTCTCTCCGCAACTCGGCACACTGCAGTGAGCAGCATGTGCTGGGCTGGGGAGAGAGGCTGTGCTGGGAATCGCTATATGTGCACCCAGCATATGAGCATACATCAGACATAGACTACTATTACACAGGCTGGCCGGCCAGTGCTGCTCGATCTGGCTTCTCTGTTACATACAGAAGCCTCTGGCATTTCAGCAGAGAAGTGACTGTTTAAATACAGCACAGTATTTCTGCAGCAAATGGTGACTTGTGATAGGCTGTGTGTTGTACAGGATATAACTAATAGTGTCACCTGGTCTGTTATTAATTCCTGGTTGGTAATAATTACTTTATACATCAGTGTGTTCCAGTGAGTACCGGTTCAGCCACCGCGATCTCCGACAGCCGAGGAATAACATTAAGGCTTAATATATTCCATGCCTGTTAGCTGCTGTCACCCGTCCTGATGTACTGTGGGGGGGAAGGTTCTTAAGGTGACTGCCAGGTGGCTGTGCCAATGTAACTTATTATCATTACCAGTTATTTATATAGCGCACACATATTCCGCAGCGCTGTACAGAGAATAGTTGAACATTCACATCAGTCCCTGCCCCAGTGGAGCTTACAATCTATATTCCCGGTACTTATGTAGTAACTGGGCTGCCGATTTTGAAATCGGGTCCATCGCATCGCATCGCACCCGACCATATCGCATGCGATGCGATGCGATGGACCCGATTTTTCCATAGGATTCAATGTTAAAATGGACTCTGTCCATTTTAACATAGAATTCAATGGGAAAAGGGGTCCTTTTCATACCCCTACTATCCAAGTGGGCATGGAGTTGGATATAAACCTGTGGCGAGCGTAGCGAGCCACCGAGCCCGAAGCGTGGCGAGCGTAGCGAGCCCCGCGAGGGGACACAGAATACCGTCCCCTCGCGGGGCTCGCTTCGCTCGCCACGCTTCGGGCTCGGTGGCTCGCTACGCTCGCCACAGGTTTATATCCAACTCCATGCCCACTTGGATAGTAGGGGTATGAAAAGGACCCCTTTTTCCCATTGAATTCCATGTTAAAATGGACTCAGTCCATTTTAACATTGAATCCTATGGAAAAATCGGGTCATCGCATCGCATCGCATCGCATGGTCGTATGCGATGCGATGCGATATCGCATTGCATCGCATCTGATTGTATGCCTTAACTTAAGGCATACAATCAAAAAATCGGCAGCCCAGATACTACATAAGTACCATATTCCCTACCACATGTACACGCGCACACAGACATTCTAGGGTTTAATTTTGTTCTGAGCCAATTAACCTACCAGTATATTTTTGGATTGTGGGAGGAAACTGGAGGAAACCCACGCAAGCACAGGGAGAATATACAAACTCCACACAGTTAGGGCTATGGTGGGGATGGAACCAATGTGCTGTCCCTACTTACTGATGGAACCATTACTTTATGTACATTGTGCTACAGGGCCAGCCTGGCAGCCTAAAGCCAAAGTCTCCTTCACACCCCACAAGCATTAGATCAGGCATGTCCAACGTTGGCCCTCCAGATGTTTTGAAACTACACATCCCAGCATGCTTTGCAATAGTTTTAGCATTCTCTAATAGCAAAACTGTGGCAAAGCATGCTGGGATGTGTAGTTTCACAACATCTGGAGGGCCAACGTTGGACATGCCTGCATTAGATCCTACATGCCAGTTGTATAGCCTGCGTTACATGTACATGGGCAGTATGACTGGCGAGTGCCTGAGCGCCTATACATGCGTGTTTAGCAGCATTAAAAGGGGAGCTACATGTGTTATCACCTGGAACCTTTAATCACGCCCTGATATGTACACTGATCTTGGGACATACTGGCAGTGTGCAATATTTATTTTACATACAGCAAATGCCCTTAGAAAATAACTTATCCTCTGAGAGGGCAAAGTTCATAGTATACTTTTGTATAGCACCTCTGTACCTCTGTACTGCAAAGGATACACCTATACATGTATCCCGCCTACATACCTGTCTATCACTCTCATAGCTCTCATTGGTGCTGTTCACAAATCCTGACCCCTTGCTCTGTATAGCCAAGCGCTTTGGCAGAAATCTGGGTGCACCCATCTAAATCCTGGGAGCATGACCCGGCCAGACCTTGTGTTGTGCCATTGGGCTGGATGTATCAAGCTTCAAAAGGTGATGAAGTCGAAAGTGATAAACAACCAGCCAATCAGTTATTAACTACCATTTTTCAAACCCAGTCTGTAATATGACAGTTAGGAGCTGATTGGTTGGTTGTTTATCACCTGCCACTTAATAATCTTTTGAAGCCTGATGCATCTGGCCTTTAGCTGTTGCGCTTTAATTATAAATCAGTCAAATTAAATATATATATATATATATATATATATATATATTATAGTATATACTATATAAATACTGACCTCTGAGGTGAAGTACCACCTGTGACCACTAGAGGCCAATTGAAGGACCAATTACAGAAAGTGAAAGCAAAATGATCTGTTTCAAAGTTGCTGGATATGGAGGGAGCTGTGAAGACAGAGATTGGAGGTTGGACATATGGGGACTAAGCCGTCATTTTAACGGGCTTTTAACTAGTAATGCAATGTTGGTGGGTTCTGCGCTCACTTAGTGTGTCTCAATATGTATGTGGCTGCTGGTCTCCAGGAAGGGAGGCCACCCTCCAGTAAACAATAATGAACAAAAGACAGTGGAGACCTGTGCTCTGATAATGATATTCGCTGTGTGGGTATATTTAACAATTGTAGGTATGCTAGGCTTGTAGTTCCTATGTTACGTGAAATAAACTATAATATGTGGTTTTGTAGAACGATCTTTATTCTCTAATAACGAAAGTCAAAATGCTTGATAAGGGAAGGGGTAGTGGGAGTATGGGGGCAGAGTGGGGTGGGGCAGTGCGGCTGAATGGGGGATAATGTCACTGAGTCTCTTACAGCATCAGGTAACCGTGTTGCGAGAGGCTCGCATCCGTCCTGCTCGCGGCACATGCTTACCTGTCTTCCTGCATCCCTCGTTGTCATCTCTCAGCGTTGTGCGCTACCCGCGCTTCCGGGTCCCCACAGCGCCTCCGGGCCACTGTGTGCCCACAACCGCAACCTTTGCCATGTGCTCAACTCCTCTGTGAGAATGAGACTTGGTGTTTGTAAGCAGACAGTGACTCGAGTGTAAGGTATCATCCAACGCGTGTCGGCCCTTAGGGCCTTCTTCATGGAGATTGATTGTATCAGATGTAGGGTAGAGGGAAGCAAAATGATCTGTTTCAAAGTTGCTGGATATAGACAGAGGGAGCTGTGAATACAGAGGCTGGAGATAGGAGCAGATGGGGATAATGACTATAATTGGGCAGTGCTTTTTTTGAGAAGTTGGTGGCTGTTCTTTTTACATAATATAATAGATTTTTTTTTAAAGAAATTCACTGGTACGTACATAGGGTCCTGTTATCTGTTTTAGCTATTTAAAACTTGTTGTCTATGATAAATGATGCTCCAAACAATCAGCTTCCAACTGTCATGTGCTTGAAAAAGGAAAGTTGGGAGCCGATTGTCTGGAGGACCATTTATCATAAGCAACATGTTTTAAGTAGGTAAATCTCATTAATGAATGGGCCTCACAGTTTTCACATGTGTGCATAGATATGTGTTACTGAATTTCTGAATGACACCTCTTCTTTTTCCACTCTGTAGATGTTCCTGCAACGTTCTATGAAGTGGCCATCTCCCCCCGCCTTCTTTTCCAAGCTCTTCCGCTCCTCGCCAGCTGAGACATCACTTTCAGAAAACTTTCCCCAAAAACCAAAACGGTGGAATTTCCCTGTAATCCCATTTCCAAGTCTACACACTCTGCGCTTGTTCCTTCCCTCCCGAAAGAAAGATGACAACCAAAAATCTTCTTACGCCAGCATCGACATTGAACACTTTCAAATTTGCATCAACTTGGTCCATCACATCATAGACCTCTGCGCGTCCGGATGTCTGTGGCTTTTTTCTCCTGTGTTTCAGATAACGTTGGATGTCTTTGGCCTTCAAGGGGCTCTGAAGCTGTGGATTCATGGACTTGCTATTTTCTTGGCCACAACATACGGCATGTACCTCCTTCTGTGGCTGGCCCAAGAATATATTTTCCAGTTGGCCTCCTTTTATGGTATTTTACAGACGTTGGTGCTGATTGTTAGCCTGAGGGCTGAGCGAGAAGAGGAGAGGGGGCAAGAAGAAGCCAGTGCAACTGAAGAGCTAGAGAAGAAGGAGGAGGAGGAGGAGGAGGAGGAAGAAGAGGTTGAAGGCGAGATGGAGTATGGAGAGGACAGGTGGGCTGGTGGAAGTGAGGATGAAGCAGACTCCCATGACGAGTGGGAAAGTGAGGGAGAAGAAGTAGTAGGGAATGCCTGAATAGACTTGAAAAGAGCTTTGTTCACCCCAAATTGATCATGGTAACATGAAGCCTATATGTGGCTCTTTGGAGGACATGGTTTGAGAGATATCAGTTTGGCATCATGTTATCCAGTCTTTGGAAGACAGTCCAAGGAAAAAACCAAGAGCGATGGAAAGGACAAAATCATGGTCGTGTTAACGGGATACACCACAATATGACGGGACAGCGGACTGGGAGAAAAAATAATAATAGGGCTTACTCATGTACAGCAATATGTACGTGAGATATATAGGGGAACCATCCTAACTAGAGGGGCTCTGTGTTTAGGAGATATCACACTGGTAGGCAATAATTTATATTATTAACGAAATGTTATATATTTTTACCTTATGGAGTGAGATTGAAACTGTTGAGCCAAACTTTTGTAATCCTACTGTATGGACCAGAATGCACTGCAAACACAAAGCGAAAGAAGAGAACTATGTCATGAGGGATGGGACCACTTAGTACCAGCAAACCCGATGGCGGGGTCTTCGGGAGTATTTACTGAATGCGAAGACCTTGCCGCTGCAAATGGAGACAGGTGGAGATGGATCAGCGATGGTGCTGGGAATCCAGAACCACTTCAGGGATCAAAGTTTATTCTGAGCCAAAACTGTATTCATAACCAGGGCTGTATTTATGTATGGTTCACACTGCTCTAAGCGTTTCTGGCAAATGCGCCCAAAATTAGCAAATGCGCACCACAGAAGCTAGTGCCCCACTATCTAGCGCCAGTTGCTTAATATGGTTTTTGTACATGGACAAATGGGCGACTAGGAAAGACTAAGAAGCATAGAATAGAGCCGAGTACTTAACAGGGATGGACATCGATCTTTGTTGGTCTACGGCTAGTGGCAAGTGTTTGTGGGGGCAGTCCGATGTCGTGGAACATCGGTATCGGCCTAATGTTGCATGCCTGCGTATGTGCAGCATCTACCATCGATAGCTTTCTATGAGAGGAATCAAGTCGGCCATCACTAGTACAGAGTGGGACCTGTAAGAACATTTCTAGAAAACTGAAAAACAAAGATGTGCGGTAATAATTAAAACGGTACTTTCACACAGACAGGGCAATCTACTGAATGATTCAGACAGATACAGCTTGAAGCAGAGTTGGGCGTGCAGGGAACCAATATGTGTATTTGTCTTCGATTATAACCCCAGTTGCCCCTTCCTGGTCACAAGCTCAACATTGAACAAAGGGCTTCATTCAACTTTATTAGCAAAGCACAAAAGTGCACAAATAAGCACTGCAGGTGAGACAGATGTAACATGTGCAGAGAGACTTGGGTGCCATGTGTTCAACTTGAAATATAAACTGCAGTGTACAAATAAAGTTGTATAACATCTGTGGGCTACAGGCAAAAGCAGCCAGTATTTACAATGCACAGAAACTATATAAATGTATTTGCTCCTTTTGCATTGCAACTTCTGCCCCTAAACGTGTAGTGCATGTGCTCACATATGTCCTTTCCAGAGCATGTGGAATGCAACTTTGCCACCATATTTGCCGACTTTTGCAAACTCCTCTCTGGGTAGAGCCCAGATAGGGGTGAAAGGTGGGTGGGAAGAGGCTTCTTTTTGGGGACGGGGCTAGGCTGACGTCACCAAGCCCCGCCCCCCATTTTGGGTCCTTGGATGAGGGGAGGGGCTAAAATGACGCGAAATGACGCATATTGCATCATTTTAGCCCCGGTCCCTCCCCGTGGACCCGCATAATTTGTCGTTTTATACTGCAGGGAAGGGGGGAGCAGGGGCTGTGGGGAAAATGCTGGCGACTTGCCACCCCCCCCCCCCCTCCCCCTTAATATCTTTATGGGTCTGAATAGCCTGTACTTAATAAATTATTACTTACCTCATAGGTAGCAGCTCCTGCCTAAGGTAGCCACACGCCAGCCATTCGTTCTAAAGGGGTTATTCAGCCCTGATCGCAGGCCTGCTAAAGTGCAGATCCCTGCGACCAGATATACACCAAAAAAAGAATGTGCAGGATTTTATTGCGGGGTGGAGTTGCGCATGCGTACTACGAGCTGTACACCTGCACAATCTATCGATAATCGGATGCCCTGTGAATTTGCAGCCATGTAATTCGGTCTGCATAACCTCTTAAGCACACAGCATTGGTTCCAAGCTGGCCCCTCACATGAGTTGCCATATGGGACACACAGGGCTATATAGGGCTTGGGTTGTGCAACTAGATAACACATGTTGCTTTGGTTACCAAGGTAACCGCTTGCGGGTCAGCAGCGGCCATTTTCTGATAGGCCTCAAGATGGACGATTTACCCTCCTTCTACTGTATGGCACTGGGAAAGTGAATGGACACCCAGCGCTAAAACCTTTGCATGTGTACTATGATATAGCAACCTAAAAGCCAGCCATATTCATTATATGCATTAGAAACTTAGGTACAGAATTGGCGACTGAGTGACAGAGTTTCCAGACTACCTCTTTTCCTTTGCTAACAGTATGGGACTGATTCAGAGGTGGACCCCGTTCACACAGCCGCTGCATGATAATATGCAAAAGATCTTACAGGCGACACCCACTGCCGGCTACAGTATCAGCTGCTGCGTTTGAAGACGCAGCCTCTGATCAGCCATGTGACCACAGGACATCTGAGTAACCCTCCAGTTACTATGGATGTCTGATTACATCACCCTGCCAGCGATGCTGTGTCTGACAGAAACTGATGCAGAAATGCCCCCAATTCCTGGAACGCTTCCCATTGCTGCCCCCAAATGCCAGCAGTATGTCAATCATGCTACTGCTTTTGGGGTACTGCGCAATGCAAATGTGCAGATCCGGGGCCGCGTTGCGGCAGATATTAAATTGGGAGAGAGAATTAACGTACATCTCTGAATCAGGCCTCGCCAAGAAAGCGATCACTAACCGCAATGTCCTTCCATTTTCCTACATGTGATGGTAAATGTAAAACGTCTGTAATGTTTGCTTTTCATTTTCGGTGTAAATTGTGTGTTTTGCCATTTTATGCTCTGTTATTTAATTAGACATTAAAAAGAAAAGAAAGAAAGTGACATTTTTAACTGTGATTATAAAGTAACATGTATTGGCGGCAAGTATAGAATTTTATATACGCTAGGCACCTAGGATAGAATGATTGAATGTGCAAACAGGCAGTGAAGAGAATCATGGGTAAATTTGCTAAATGCCGATTTACTAACAGTCATTCCTCTACAAAAGCGAGATCTCCCGTGCACCACAGAGCTGGCAGTCGATAAAGCCAGGGACGGCGCTGTCCCTGTGCTGCTGATTGGGTGACGAAACCTGCAGCTGTTGAAATCTGACCCTTCATTCTATGCCTGGTACATATAGACAGGAGAGCTCCCTGTCATGTAGCAGACTTCCTGCATTCTTACATAAGGAGGTATGTACTAGGGGGTAATTCATACCTGCTCGCTGCGTATATTCGCTGCCTACTGAGCCTGCAAATGCTGCCCAGCCGAGAGCACAGCCAACCATAGGACCGATTCCCAGCGACATTTAGAGCCCAGCGTTCATGTGTGAATCAGGCCCATAGAGATAGTTCTATATTAGGAATCTGTGAGTCACAGCTGAGTAATGTGAGGACAGGTTGTACACGTATTTCCAAGGGATTCCTTCTCTGGTGCAGACAGGTCTGGGTGCTTTACTACAGGAATAGCAGGATGGGTAGGGTGACTGTAGGCTAACGTGCGCTGACATAAATCCTGGTCACAGTGGTTCTGGATCACGTGCGCTGACATAAACCCTGGTCACAGTGGTTCTGGCTCACGTGCGCTACCATACATCCTGGTCACAGTGGTTCTGGATCACGTGCGCTGCCATAAACCCTGGTCACAGTGGTTCTGGCTCACATGCGCTGCCTTACATCCTGGTCACAGTGGTTCTGGATCATGTGCGCTGACATAAAGCCTGGTCACAGTGGCCCTGGCTCACGTGCGCTGACATAAATCCTGGTCACAGTGGTTCTGGATCACGTGCGCTGCCATAAACCCTGGTCACAGAGGTTCTGGCTCACGTGCGCTGCCATACATCCTGGTCACAGTGGTTCTGGATTACGTGCGCTGACATAAACCCTGGTCACAGTGGTTCTGGCTCACATGCGCTGCCATACATCCTAGTCACAGTGGTTCTGGCTCATGTGCGCTGCCATAAATCCTGGTCACAGTGACCCTGGCTCACATGCGCTGACATAAATCCTGGTCACAGTGGCTCTGGATCACGTGCGCTGCCATAAATCCTGGTCACAGTGGCTCTGGCTCACATGCGCTGACATGAATCCTGGTCACAGTGGTTCTGGATCACGTGCGCTGACATAAATCCTGGTCACAGTGGTTCTGGATCACGTGCGCTGCCATAAACCCTGGTCACAGTGACCCTGGATCATGTGCGCTGACATAAATCCTGGTCACAGTGGCCCTGGCTCATGAGCACTGACATAAATCCTGGTCACAGTGGTTCTGGATCACGTGCGCTGCCATAAATCCTGATCACAGTGGTTGTGGATCACGTGCGCTGCCATAAACCCTGGTCACAGTGGTTCTGGCTCACGTGCGCTGACATAAATCCTGGTCACATTGGTTCTGGCTCACGTGCGCTGACATAAATCCTGGTCACAGTGGCCCTGGCTCACGTGCACTGCCATAAATCCTGGTCACAGTGGCCCTGGCTCACGTGCACTTCCATAAATCCTGGTCACTGTGGCTCTGGATCACGTGCGCTGCCATAAATCCTGGTCACAGTGGCCCTGGCTCACGTGCACTGCCATAAATCCTGGTCACAGTGGCCCTGGCTCACGTGCACTTCCATAAATCCTGGTCACTGTGGCTCTGGATCACGTGCGCTGTCATAAATCCTGGTCACTTTGGCTCTGGATCACGTGCGCTGCCATAAATCCTGGTCATAGAGGCCCTGGCTCACGTGCGCTGCCATAAATCCTGGTCACAGTGGCCCTGGCTCACGTGCACTTCCATAAATCCTGGTCACTGTGGCTCTGGATCACGTGCGCTGCCATAAATCCTGGTCATAGAGGCCCTGGCTCACATGCGCTGCCATAAATCCTGGTCACAGTGGTTCTGGCTCACGAGCGCTGCCATAAAGTATCAGTACATTAGATTTGTAACTCTAGTCTAGACCAATGCTCAGTGGAGCAATATACAGCATTGTGACCTACTGCACTACTTTATTTTTGCCACATTATAAAGAGCTGGGATCGAATATAGGATTTCAGCGCTGAAACAATCAGAAGTATAGGGTCCTGGCTGTACTGCAGTTTGAAGTTGGCACCAGCTGCCAGCCAACACCGGCTCGTGGACCAGCTGCCAAACAAAAGAAGGGGGGTATTCTAAATCTAGTGCCGAGGAGCCAACCACGGCTCACACACCACCGGCCAATGAGAAGCTGCCAAGTACCAGCTTCTCATTGGCTAGTGCTCTGCAATTGGCTCATAGGCTCCAGATTCAAAAAGCCACCTTTTCTTTTGAGTGTCAGATGGTCTACCAGCCAGGATTGGCTGGTAGCTGGTGCCAACTTTAAAGTGTAGAGTGGGTGTGAGGGATGCAGGGGTGAAAGGGTAGCAGGGAGGTGGGTAGGAGAGTAAAGAAGAGAAAGATGCAGGTGATCAGACACAACTGCAGTCAGTCACATGGTATATTTTGCGAGAAGAGTCTTTGGAACATTTCTCCAAGCTCTATCTTTTAAGACTTCATTGTGCCTCAATCAGGCAAAAAAAAATGTTACTTTCCCTGCAGATTCATGCAGCTGTATCAAGCACTGAATACAAACAAATGTGTGTGGAGAATTTGCCAGCAATAGATACCACAGAAATCACAAACTGACGCATTTCTCCATATTCGGATGTCATTTCTTCTGTTAAAGATTTAATTGCACCGCCACACGCACTGTTAACAAATAGTAATACATATTATATCAATGCACCTAAGCAACCATATAGGAGCTAAACCAGATATTCCCTAACTCTACCATTATAGTCCAGGGTTTTAGGATATCCACCTGTGAGTACAGATGGTTAAATCAAATTGACTGAGGTACAAATTAACAACTTGTGCTCTTACATGGATATCCTTACTTCTTGGTCTGTAATGGTGAAGTTGGGGAAACTCTGGGTAAACTATTCCTTATGCAATGCCCTGGCTCCCGCTGAATGGATAGGTAGGTGGCCTTCTCGGGATTCTTGGTTCATCCAACAATATGGCGGTCTCCATGGTGATGAAGAAACAGTGCACTCACAATATAGCGATACATTCTCTTTATTAGGTATTTCATTTCTGTCTTTCTTCTTTCGAGATACCACAATTATTATGTCAGATGGCATATATCTGTAAAAGAAATAGATAATGTAATGGGTAAGGTCATTGCCAGTTACTTCAATACGTGTGAGGGGAGACTGGCACTGCCGCTGTCTGTACTGTACCTGTGCTGTGTATACATGTCATGGTGTAGTAGTGTGTGAGGAGACTGGCACTGCTGCTGTCTGTACTGTACCTGTGCTGTGTATACATGACCTAGGCCCTTATTCTGGTTGGTGCGGTCAGAGCCGCACACGGGGCTCCGACCGCACAAACCAAGGGCCGCCCACCAGACGGATCGCCACGGCCGTCCGTATACGGACGGCTGGCGATCCGCATTAAAATGGTGGAGGCTACGCCTCCACCATGGTGGGAGCTGCCCCCTGCATTCGATGGTCGTCGACCATCGAAGGCAGGCCCGCACGCCGCGGCAGCTCCCGCAAGCTAAGACCACACGGACAATCGTCCGTGTGGTAGCTTGTATGGGGGCTGAAAGCTGACATCCGGCGACGTCAGCTTTCCGCCCCCATGTCATGGTAATGAGGGCGTCATGCCCTCATTACCATGCATACGCCCCGCGTTTGCATGGGAACGCCCATGAAACGCGGGGCGTACACATAGGGAAATGAGGGCATGATGCCTCTCACGCCCCTATACGCCCCCTTTGCGGCGTACGAAAGACGTCTGCGGCGAAGGGGGCTGCACATGCGCAGAATGACCTCTGCGCATGTGCAGACCAAAAACATCGGCGGTACGGCCGCACGCGGGCCGTACCGTGCCGATTAGAATAAGGGCCATGGTGTAGTAGTGTGTGAGGAGACTGGCACTGCTGCTGTCTATACTGTACCTGTGCTGTGTATACATGTCATGGTGTAGTAGTTTGTGAGGAGGAGACTGGCACTGCTGCTGTCTGTACTGTACCTGTGCTGTGTATACATGACATGGTGTAGTAGTGTGTGAGGGGAGACTGTCACTGCTGCGGTCTGTACTGTACCTGTGCTGTGTATACATGACATGGTGTAGTAGTGTGTGAGGAGTCTGGCACTACTGCTGTCTGTACTGTACCTGTGCTGTGTATACATGACATGGTGTAGTAGTGTGTGAGGAGACTGGCACTGCTGCTGTCTGTACTGTACCTGTGCTGTGTATACATGACATGGTGCAGTAGTGTGTGAGGAGGAGACTGGCACTGCTGCTGTCTGTACTGTACCTGTGCTGTGTATACATGTCATGGTGTAGTAGTGTGTGAGGAGGAGACTGGCACTGCTGCTGTCCGAACTGTACCTGTGCTGTGTATACATGTCATGGTGTAGTAGTGTGTGAGGAGGAGACTGGCACTGCCGCTGTCTGTACTGTACCTGTGCTGTGTATACATGACATGGTGTAGTAGTGTGTGAGGAGGAGACTGGCACTGCTGCTGCCTGTACTGTACCTGTGCTGTGTATACATGACATGGTGTAGTAGTGTGTGAGGAGACGGGCACTGCCGCTGTCTGTACTGTACCTGTGCTGTTGTACATGACATGGTGTAGTAGTGTGTGAGGAGACTGGCACTGCTGCTGTCTGTACTGTACCTGTGCTGTGTATACATGACATGGTGTAGTAGTGTGTGAGGAGACTGGCACTGCTGCTGTCTGTACTGTACCTGTGCTGTGTATACATGACATGGTGTAGTAGTGTGTGAGGAGACTGACACTGCTGCTGTCTGTACTGTACCTGTGCTGTGTATACATGACATGGTGTAGTAGTGTGTGAGAGGAGACTGGCACTGCTGTGTATACATGACATGGTGTAGTAGTGTGATGGGAGACTGGCACTGCTGCTGTCTGTACTGTACCTGTGCTGTGTATACATGACATGGTGCAGTAGTGTGTGAGGAGGAGACTGGCACTGCTGCTGTCTGTACTGTACCTGTGCTGTGTATACATGTCATGGTGTAGTAGTGTGTGAGGAGGAGACTGGCACTGCTGCTGTCCGTACTGTACCTGTGCTGTGTATACATGTCATGGTGTAGTAGTGTGTGAGGAGGAGACTGGCACTGCCGCTGTCTGTACTGTACCTGTGCTGTGTATACATGACATGGTGTAGTAGTGTGTGAGGAGGAGACTGGCACTGCTGCTGCCTGTACTGTACCTGTGCTGTGTATACATGACATGGTGTAGTAGTGTGTGAGGAGACGGGCACTGCCGCTGTCTGTACTGTACCTGTGCTGTGTGTACATGACATGGTGTAGTAGTGTGTGAGGAGACTGGCACTGCTGCTGTCTGTACTGTACCTGTGCTGTGTATACATGACATGGTGTAGTAGTGTGTGAGGAGACTGGCACTGCTGCTGTCTGTACTGTACCTGTGCTGTGTATACATGACATGGTGTAGTAGTGTGTGAGGAGACTGACACTGCTGCTGTCTGTACTGTACCTGTGCTGTGTATACATGACATGGTGTAGTAGTGTGTGAGAGGAGACTGGCACTGCTGTGTATACATGACATGGTGTAGTAGTGTGATGGGAGACTGGCACTGCTGCTGTCTGTACTGTACTTGTGCTGTGTATACATGACATGGTGTAGTAGTGTGTGAGGAGGAGACTGGCACTGCCGCTGTCTGTACTGTACCTGTGCTGTGTATACATGACACACTACTACACCATGTCATGTATACATAGCACAGGTACAGTACAGTACAGACAGCAGCAGTGCGAGTCTCCTCACACACTACTACACCATGTCATGTACACACAGCACAGATACAGTACAGACAGCAGCAGTGCCAGTCTCCCTCACACACTACTACACCATGTCATGTATACAGGTACAGTACAGTGGTAATATTCTACTCCTGGAACCAGTGGTGATGACGAGCTTGGTAAATATGCCATCCTTCCCCCACTCATAAACATCCTACTTATCAGTGGCATGTGTGACTCAGTGATAACCTGCCTCATAACGCACAGCTGCTGTTTTGGGCATTACGTCTCCTTGAGTAGCGCACTCTCCATGATCTGTAGCTTCCTGTTGTCAGGATTCCTTTCACTAATGTATGTCAGTGGCAAGGAAACGTTGTTAGACATTATCTTGTCTGGCTGAGAACAATGTGGGCTGTAATTTAAAAGATCTGTTTGTTCCCAAATTCCTGAAAGGACGGCAGAGCTCTCAAATCACAATGCCCATAATTAATATTTAACGATATACTACAATAAATGTATGTATATGTGTGTGTGTGTATATATATATATATGTATATATATATATATATATATATATATATATATATAGATAGATAGATAGATAGATAGATAGATAGTTGTTAGATAGATATATCTCTATATATATATATATATATATATATATATATATATATATATATATGTGGGGTAACAGCGGCACTCGCAAAAAAATAACCAACACCAGGTATGTTTCAACCAAACGTTTCAAGGACCCGTGACCTCTTTATCAAGGTGTAACAATGGAATCCTTGATAAAGAGGTCACGGGACCTTGAAACGTTGGTTGACACATACCTGGTGCATACCTCCCAACTTTCAGGGAGACGGAGGAGGGACAGAGTGTTGCGCGCCGTAGGTGCACTGAAAAGTTGGGGCCGTGGCCTAATTTTTGGTGCGTGGCCTATACTTGCAACTTTCCTCCGTTTTGCCGCTATGGGGGCATGACTCAGAGGCTCTGTGAGCCTCTAGCCATGCCCCCAGCCCCCTGGCTGCGGGAATAGATGCTGTACGCATGCGCACAGCGTTTATTCACCACTGCTCAGCAACCGACAGAGGGGACTCCCAACAGCCCCCCCCCCCCCTCGCCGCGGGACACTGCCGGCCGCGGGAGGGATGCGAGAATGTCCCCGAAAACTGGGACATTCCCACGGTTTTCAAGACTGTTGGGAGGTATGCTGGTGTTGGTTATTTTTTTGCGAGTGCCACTGTTACCCCACATCCATATCAAGACAGCCAGCCTGCCTACATGGAGGGCACTGCCTAATTATATTTACCACTGTACCATTCACCTGCTTGGAGTGCTGCCCCCCCCCCCCCCCCCCAGACATATATATATATATATATATATATATATATATATATATATTGGAGTTAGTTCCATCTCTGGGGGGAGCCAGCATTTTCAGGGGATGCTGACGCACAGCACCTATTGCTGCAGCCAGAGGGGCTGGGGGCATGGCCAGCAGCTCACAGAGCCACTGGGCACACCCCCACAGTGGCAAAAATGGGGTGTGGCCTCTCAGGTGCATCAGAAGCATACCTCCCAACTGTCGCGCTAACCGTGGGAACGTCCTGGTTTTTGGGGATGTTACCGTGTCCCGTCTGGGGCTGCCAATGTCCCGCGGTGGGGTGGGCAGTTGGGAGCCCCCCCCCCCCCCAGCCTGTAGAGAATAGACGCAGCATCTATTCAGCATTGCAAAGTGACGGAAAATGGGGGCGCGGCCTTAGGCCTCATCATCCTGCAAGGCCACGCCCATTTCATGTGTCCCGCTCCTGTAATACCAAAAGTTGGGAGGTATGGTCAGGAGTGTAGGCCATGGTCCTTCTCATTAGATCACCCCCCCCCCCCCCGAAAATTCCAGGCGCATAACTAATGGTGTGTACACACAGTGAGTTTCCCGTGCTATGCAATCTTTGCTAACTCTTGTACTTTACATACAATTCATAGAATCTACGGGAGCGCGCATCGGGATCGCAAGGTAAAAACCTGTGGATCTGCAGACGATTTTGACTATATACTGTAGTCAAAATCTAATGTCAAATCTCACCGTGTGTGCACAGCATGTCTGTGAAGATGGGAGGTATACATGTGACAAGAGATAATACAGTAGAATTTATTTTCCAATGTGTATTTTACAGTTCTTCACGTTGTCTTTATAGTACAACAAGAAAACTTTATAAAATAATGGTCTCTTAATTAGGTGGAACTATAATATTACCCAGGCATTATTAAACGATGTGTTGGAATCAAATATACTCATTTCAATCTAATATACACAATCCATACCTTCCAACATTACCCAACATGGAAGGACATAATGCTCTCTACCTTTTACCTTATGCATGTGTGCCTGCCTACCCTCACAGAATGGCCAGGAGGCACCTGAAAATGTGGGTCCCCCTTCTGGCCCCCTGTAAAGGTGGTCAAGACTCCTGAATGCCCCTGGCCACCCAATAAAAGCATATGGGCTTCATTGCACATCCTTTCAAATAATTTGCAAACCCCCCTCCCCCTAACCAGCATCCAATGCTTCTTCGCACACACTGCGAGTGATAGGTGCCACGTGCTGCAATGTCATATAATGTGCAGCACCTGGCTCCTGTCTTGTGCAGGATCCAGCACTTGCAGCCACAGCACTCTCCAGGGGGAGGCAGCCCGCAACTCCCAGACCCTTCGGAGTAGCGGTAATGGGAGTCGGGCCGCCAGACCACGCCCCCTCCCGACGAAGTCATGACCCCTCCTGACAAGACCACACCCTCTTTTCCCACCTTCGCTGTGCCAGTTGCCGAGAGACTAGTGATGCCTCTGATCGCAGCTGCACATTTGTCAGAACATTCTGCGTAACGCATGCGCCATGGGAGTTTTCATCGCTTTGTGCAGCAGGAACATTTTTCCATTGACATAAAGCGTGAGGTGGTGCCAGCTTTCTGCAACTACAACAGAAGCACTTGAGACTACAGCTGACACTGTGCAGATATGTTTATGGGGCGGCTGAGACTGCGCTGACGGATTGTCTGAGTGCTGGGAACTATTTTTGGAGCAATCACTTGTTCCGTTCTTAGGAAACATTTCATGTAACACGTTGTCAGTGCAGTGTCCTGACCCTTGTGTTCCTCTATTGCGTCACTTATATTTTAGGTGTATACCATTAAATACCTATTGTATGTTTTTCAAGGCAGCGGGGAAAAAAACATCAAACGCATCAAAGTAAAAAATTAAAGTCAAGGATAAAAAAAAAAAACAATTATCAAGTAACATAGTTTAATATGCGCAATTAACAGCAAACCACCCGGTGGCATGTATCCTTGTACAGTGGGCGAAATCTGAGTCAGGGGCTCCTGGCTATTCCTAGACGTCAGCGCTGACTGTATAGTGTGTAGTGAGGGTTTCACAGTGCTCCGAACGTGTCACCGCACTCCAAATATAGGAGCGTGTGCAAGGGGGCCTAATCCCGCCTACAGCCACGCACGCACACACACACACACACACATGTACAGCCGGATGCAGTCGCTAGGTGGACACTCTGAAGGACAATATACTGTACATTTGGTCAACCACTAAAGGTTGACAAGGTCGGAGGTTCAACACTTCAGCATTAGGTCGACAGTCAAAAGGTCAAGAGTTTTAAAAAAAATTTCAAGAACCCTACCATCCACTAGGGCGTGGAGGAAAAATAGTATAGTGTGCCAAGCGCAACGAGCCATGCGAGGGGATGCTGTACACTGATACGGTATCCATGTCGACTTATCTCGGCACAAAGAAATGTGAAAATGTTGACCTTTAGACTGCTTTCCTTCCCATTGTAGACCTAATGCTTGTGTCAGCCTAAGCCCTGTCAACCATTAGTGCGGGATTCGCACAGAATCACATCAATTTTTCCCCATCACGCCCCCTGTCCCCTGCCATGCCCCCTGATCTGCCAACCTGGTTGCCTTCCCCTACCATTCTTTTTCCCATTTGGACAGGGACAGTCTTCCATTTGGAATGTATGTCCGTACTTCTAGTTCCACAATAGATATAGAACCACAGATTGCGTAATGCTATTTAGATTATGTGTAGGTCACCCACAATGCACAGCATCATTTATTACTCACAATGCCTGCTCTACCACCATGCATATGATGTCACTTTGCCGCCGTTCCTTACACACACACACTCACCTAGCTTTTGGGGAATCTGTAAAATATCCTTGTAGCCTTCACAGCTGGATTTCTGCTTGAACTCCTTCATGCACGCGACTTCCAGTTGCTGTGAGCGCGCTGAGGAAAGAGAAAACAGGTAATCAGTGATAAGAGGGGGGAGCGGTAGCATTTTAAGGTCTTGGTAGCCTATACAGGAGAGGGGCAGTGATCAAAGTCCCCCCAGCAGCTATGGAAGGGTGTCAATGAACCATAGTGGAGTCTGGTGAGCTCCATCCAGGATGGTAATGACTTTGCTTGATTTTGCCCGAGATCTGGCTCCTAGGTGGCGCTAGATTCTGGGAGCAAAGCTCTGGAAGTAAATTTGGGTGTGAGATATTAGAGATTACTCTCACCCATTCATCAGTTTTCGAGCAACAGTTTACATGAACTCTCATACTCTGGTGCCAACCTCACCTGGGGGAGATGTACTAAGCCTTAAAAAAGTGATAAAATGGAGAGTGATAAACCATCAACCAATCAGCTCATAACTGTCATTTTTCTAACACAGCGTGTACGGTGCCAGTTAGGAGCCGATTGGCTGGTGATTTATCACTCTCTATTTTATCACTTTTCAAGCTTAGTACTGGCCCCAGGACTTTTGGTTATTCCCTTCTTTGCTTCTCACCCAGCATCCTAGCATGTTGGCCAACTCAGTGAGGTGTAGTGGGGTAACAGTCTGGTGAGGCACCGGCTAGTATTAGAGGCAAATGTACACACACACACACACACACTGTACCTCCCAACTCCCATACATACCTGCCCGCATCTATTCCCAAGGACAGAGGGGCTGGGGGTGTGGCCAGCAGCTTCCAGAGGTGCTGGCCATGCCCCCATAGCAGTCAAAATGGGGTGTGGCCTCTTGGATGCGAGATACCCAGATTTTGGGCTCGCGCCATGAGCACACGCAGGAGTCCCGACTAGGACAACTCAAAAGTTGGGAGGCATGGACCTATACATTATTTTCTGGTGACTTTGGACTATAGAAATAATTTGACTAACATATAAGCTATAAATATATATTTTTGGATTATAACCGATATCGCTGGGCTCACACACTCTCAACCACCTTATACGCATCATTTACCTATCACCTTCTAGAAGATAAAGGCCATAATCTGGCTGGTTGCTATGGGCAACAGGCCAGCTCCACATTGGAAAGCCTGCACTTTAGTAAATATACCCTACAGCAGGCCTGGCCAACATGTGGCTCTCCATCTGTTGTGAAACTACAAGTCCCAGCATACCTTGCAACAGTTTTCCTATTATAGAATGCTAGAACTGTGGCAAAGCGTGCTGGGATGTGTAGTTTCCCAACATCTGGAGAGCCACAGGTGGGCCAGGCCTGCCCTACAGCCTCACAGACTACCTGCCCTCACGCTCAGCAGCTGGAGGCTGATCTCAGCTCTGGCAGTGAGAACACTCCATTGCCGTGGAAACCAACGCAGCGCGTGTAGCTGACCGAGGCGATCCGCTCCGGTTTTTGTCTTCTTGTGTTTGGCATGTTGGATGCCGCTTGCGTTGGGTTATATATTTTATTTCCCAGTGGATCAGCCACGATGTAATGAAGAGGCATGAATACAGCAGGGAGGACAGGGAGGATGTCTCCCCGTATACAGTACTTACAGTACAACAGGAGCCTGGTGGTGCTATTATCTCTCTCCTTCAGGACAACGCACTCTGGGCAGCGGCAGGAGAACAGCTCAGTCAGTCTGTCTGGGTGTCCTGCGGACATGAAACAGTTCATGCATCAGATCTTGTTACCTGTGACATTTTCAGACGATAACCGGGCACATATTGGGGGGGATGCTCTCACGCAAAACCCTGTTATCGGGGTTTTACCGCATTTTGATATACAGAAAAACCCGCACCTTGGGTTTTCGCTATGGTGGGTATTGCCAGCCCATAGATGCCTATGGGCTTCTTAACGCGACCCAGCGCTGCCCCACACAGACCCCCGCCGCCCCGCTTGGACCCACGCCGCCCAGCACCGACCACCATTCACCCGTGTCCGGGCAGCGCATTGCTGTGCTGCCCGGACCAGTGACCTCCTCTCAGCTAAGTACAGGGTCATACTCACCAGGACGGGATGCACTAACGCCCCCCTTGCCGGCTACTTCAACAAAACTAATCGCATATGCTCTAACATATGGGATTAGTACAGCAACGGCCAGCTCTTGCAATAAGAGCTGGCCGTTGCGAAGTAGCCGGCGGAGGATGAGTGGGTCCCCAGCAGGCTTCCCCTCCCTCCTGGCTGCTGCAGCTGCGGGTGGGCTCCGCCTCCTCCTCCCTGCACCCGAAAGAGGTTGTACAGTGCACGGAGGAGGAGGCAGAGCCCACCCGCAGCAGCAGTCAGCAGCCGGGTAAGGGAGAGAGCGGGGCAGTAACTGCCGGCGGAGGATAGTGCATCCCGCCCATTGTGAGTGTGACGCTGTACTTAGCTGAGAGGAGTAATCGTAATACTCCTCTCAGTGGTCAACCCAATGCATGTCGACCTAAATAGGTTCGACCCAATGGCCCATACCCGACATGAAAAAGTTCCACATGAGTTTTTTATTTTTGGTCTCTATATTGACATAAGTAGCTTTGCTCGCCATGCTTCGGGCACGATGCCACGCCACACTCAGCACACTATTATAATCTAACTCTATGCCCACTTGTATAGAAAATTGTGAAAAAAAAACAGCTTTTTTTGAATAAAAAAACAACAACTCATGTCGGCAGGGCCGGCGCCACCACTAGGCAGCTCTAGGCATTTGCCTAGGGCGCCGGCACCTGGAGGGCGGCAGTTCGCCCCTCACCCCCAGCGAGCTGTGGAAAAAACTTGCTGGAGCGGTCAGGGGTGTCCGTGTGGCAGTGGTACCTGCGGTCAGGGGTGTCCGTGCGGCAGTGGTACCTGCGGTCAGGGGTGTCCGTGTGGCAGTGGTACCTGCGGTCAGGGGTGTCCGTGCGGCAGTGGTACCTGCGGCGCCGTCATGTGTATAAAGCTGGCTGCGGCCGGTGGGGTCCCTGCAGTGAATAGAAAATAACTAGCGCTATGCGCGCGGCGGCGCAGGACACCCCTGACCGCAGGTTAGACTGCCGCACGGACACCCCTGACCGCAGGTACCACTGCCGCACGGACACCCCTGACCGCCCCCGGCACCGGGGCACCCCGACCCCGACTTTCCTGGGGTGCTCCGGTGCCTTGCACCGGCCCTGCATGTCGGCATATTGCTTGTGTCGACCTTTTGATCATGTCAACCTAATGCATGTTGACCGGTTTCATGTGTTGATTTTTGGACTGTCGACCAATAGTGGATAACCTATAGACTGACAACCTAATTATTGTCGACCGTATCCCCTTGTCACCCCCTCGAACGATCTACTTGTGTCCCTCCAGACATTTCCCCTCTCTCACCCTCTGTCCTCAGCTCCATGCTGTCCTCAGTCAGAAGGTAAATCCACTTCCGCGGAACACAAGAGCCGTCTTTCCTGAAGGCAAGTAGAGAGGAAGCAGAGTCAGTAGATGATGTGGTAAGAGTGGAGGTATACAGTGGTATACAGTGGTACACTAGTCACATATCACAGAGCGGCCCCTGTACGCAACACGCAGGCAGGGACGCAATCAGTATCCCGGCAGTCTAAATACCGATGATGGAATCCCGACTTGTGGTCCCAGAATACCGACATTGCTAAAGATGTCGACGCAGGAGTCCCAATTGCTGGCATCCCAATGGTAAGTATGCAAGGGCAGGTTATGGTTAGCCGGTGGGGAGGGTGTGTTAGGGAGCATGGGGCGGTGTTAGGTTTAGGCTACAGGGAGGGAGGGTTAGAGTGTGGGGTAGGAAGGTTAGGCATTAATGGGGAGAGTTTGGGTTAGGTGGTGGGAAGGAAGGGTTAGGGTTAGGGTTGGGGGGGCAGGGGGGTACTTACCAGACCCCTGTCTGGTTTTGCTTTATTCCTAGTGAGAGCCTTAGAACAGAGGAGCAAACAAAGGGCCGCATTTATCAAACAATATTTGGGTATAATTATGCGCAAATATTAAGTATCCCCTGAATGTACCAAAGGGGGACCCCTGCATCGCCGCCAGCTGCATTGGTTTCTATGGGAGATGCGAAGCTGCCAGATGTATTCATATCGGGCACCAGCAATTCGCATCTCTGGGCTATCGCCATTCTGAGATGGCGATAGCCCATTGTAGTCTATGGGTTACACACCGCACTGCTGCAGGCAGTGCAGACAGCGGGGTCGGTGCAGACCCCCTGGCTTCCGGCTGAGTGCATTGCAGGGATGGGCTCGGTTTGGAGCCCTGTCCCTGCGCTTATTTAATGACACATCCCAGTGCTAGGATCACATTTTACAATAATAAATGGGCCCCTTAATGAAGTCCACTTTGAAATCTTCTACTGATGATGGGAGGACTTGCATGGAATAGACACTGTGGCGCTTTAAGAGAGGAAGAGACCAACGTGCAGCCTCCTCTGTTCAGATGCCCTACTCTCTGCTGGCTGCAGTGCAATAGAGTCGCATCACTAGAGAGCTCAGTCAGTACAGCACATGTGAAGCGCTGCTGCCTTCAGTGCGGGACTTTAGAGGGTCAGTATTAACAAAATGGGTGTGGTGTGGGTCCCCCTGGGAGTCAGGGGCCCATGTGCACCACACACAACCATTATCCATACACCACTGGAAATACAAAGGGTGAGATTTAATAGGATGAGAGATTCAGAAAGTGAGAGATTTGGTAAGAAATCTCCAGTTTTTTTAAAGCGAAAATCATTTACACTGCAAAACCAGATTTGATTTTGCAGTGTAAATGATTGCCGCTTTAAAAAAACTGGAGATTTCTTACCAAATCTCTCACTTTCTGAATCTCTCATCCTATTAAATCTCACCCAATATGCCTAAACATGAAAGGGGCACCTTTTGCTGTACCCATAGGCCTAAAAAAACACTAATGGTTTCAACAAAGTTTCTTGATCCATCTTGGTGACAGTGGTCTCTAGATTCATGTTTGCATGATATTGCAAGGAATTACTGGAAGTTTAGGCTAATAATGGAAACACATTTTCACTAATGGAATGCATGGAGACATATTCAACAAGAATGGGACGGGAGTGAGAGGATGAGCAGGGACACAGAAGTGATGCAGTCTGCCAGGTACAGATGGAGCGCCCTTCATTCTTGCAGTAGCTGGTGGTCAGATCACCAGCTGCCGGAAGGGAACGCGTGCGCATGAGACGCACGTGCGTCCCCTTACTACGGAGCTCCCCACCGGTCCCAGCCACTTCACCGCCAGTCCCCACCGCCCGATCCCACCTCCCCACTCCCCCCCTAACCCTGCCTGTCTCCCAGAAGTGGAGATGGGCAGGGTTTGCATCCCCCATCGCCCAGAAACTGGGACGCACGTGCGTGTGTGCAGTCAGATGGAGCGCCATCTCGCCAGGGAGGGGGGGCAATCTGGTGAGCCCCAACGCTGGCTGAGAGGCGCTCCATCTGTACGCATAGGATTGGGGACTCACAGGTATATTTACCAAAGTGCCTAAAGCAACCAATCAGATTCTGGCTTTTATCTTCTGGAAGGTGCTAGACCAGGCATGTCCAACCTGTAGCCCTCCAGCTGTTGTGAAACTACACATACCAGCATACCTTGCAATAGTTTTAGCATTCCCTAATAGCAATACTATGGCAAGGCATGCTGGGATGTGTAGTTTCACAACATCTGGAGGGCCGCTGGTTGGACATGCCTGTGCTAGACCAATGATAAGTAGAAACTGATTGGACGAGATGGGCAAAATGTCCACTTTTGTAAACCCACACTTTAGTAAATACACCCCTCGGAGTCATATAGTGAGGAGCAGAGAGAAAGCAGTGAGCGGGAGACAGAGACATACAGCCGTCCTCACACTCTGATGGATGCTCTGAACTCCAGCTTCTCCTCCTCCAGACCCGCTTGGACAGTGAACTGGGCATTATCCATCACCTTGAAGATCTCCAGCGCGTTTGTTCCAGGTTTTGCTGAAGCCGCCAAGAAATGCCAGTTCCCCATGTACTGCAAAGGGAACTGCCAGGACTTTAGTACATACATCTTCATAGGCCTTCATGTCAAACAATGAAATATCACTGTATAGCACCATTAGCTCTCTAGGACCTAGAAATATTGGACCATGGACATAGGCAAATGCAAGGACAGTTTGTAGTTGCCCGGAACCCCTCCCCCCCATAGTAAGGGGTGTGGTATAACACACCGACAGTCGGGATTCCAACAGTCATTAGCCCGACGTCGGAATCCCGACTGCACAGCGAGGGGGGGGGGGCGCAACAAAGCCCCTTGCGGGCACAGTGGCTCGCTGCACTCGCCACCTATTTTATTTTCCCTCTATGGGGGTCTTGGACCCCCACGAGGGAGCAGTCGGGATTCCGACTTCGGGGTAATAACTGACGGAATCCCGACTGTCGGTGAGTCGTCCGGCACCCATAGCAAGTGGCTCAAATTATGACAACAATAGCACTGGTATATAATATGATTACTACAGCTGCCTCCACGTCATGGGAGCTACTACACATGTCCAGTGTTAGCAACTTCTTCTAACAAGTTTACTATGTGTGTGTGTGTGCATCTGAGTCCTCAATCAGTGCATTGGACCAGAGAGCAGGTGCCAGGGAGAAGAGGTAGGAGCCTTACCATGAAGTGGGAGAATGTGTGTTTAGTGCTGGTCTGTTTACTACTAGTACTTATTGTTCATTATGTTTGCATATTCATTTTTTATGGTATGTTTAGCCTTTTCATGATCACTTATTTATATTATTTCAATGTTAGATGCAGCCTATACTAGAGACCAACTTTAGCATACAGTATATATAAATAAAGAAACAGTGTGTACATTCATTTCCAGGGTCGTTATAAGGTTCTTCTACCGTTCCTTCAGACTCCCACATTCTCAAATGTCTAGGGCCTCATATTGGCCCTTATTCTAGTTGACTCTGATGGATGCGTATTTTCGAACGGCTACAGAGTGTTCTTAGCCCCGCCTACCGTACAGATCGCTCACACCGCCCGAATGCGGTAAGACACCGAGCGAACAGACCGCGAGTGGATGTTTCATGTGAACTACTACCCCATCTGTGGGAACCTCCCCCATCCTCCGATGGCCACCGACCATCGAATGATGGACCGAGCGGTCAGACAGCTCCGAGTGCTCCAGATCACTCGGACATTTCTCAGTGCGAAAGCAGGGATATGGGCGGGTAGCTGGCATCCGGCTATGTCAGCTGTCCGCCCCCCAAACGTGCATCACGGCTGGATTACCATACTACGCCAAGCGTTTTTATGAGAACCCCCATGAAACACGGGGCGTACGCATATGGTAATGAGCCCAAACAGCCCTTCACACCCCTCTCCACCCCCTGCTCGGATTGTTCCAACCGATCGTTTTATGTACGGAATTCACGCCGTATTTGGACGTGCGCGGCGTTCGCACATGCGCAGAAACGCCTCTGCACATGCGCAAACTCAATACATCGGCCGTCCGACCGAACACGCAGCCATTCGACTCAATCAGAATAAGGGCCATTGTCCCTCTATGGCCACTGATATGCATGCACTGATGTTGACAGTAGTCGATGTGCCCGGTTGATCAGTGCCATAGTCTTTAGTTTGATTTGTACCTATGTTTTTAATTATTCTATCGCAACAACAGCATCCATTATAAGGAATACATTTAGTTTGAAAAGTGGCGCAGTCACGAAAAGCGAAATACAAGAGGTTCAATATTTCAGGGCAATGTTATCATCATCAATTACTACATCTTGACCTGATCTTGACCACCTACAAATTGGGCCTGGTTCAGATGAGTTGGAGGAGGCATTGCACTAATGTCGTTAATGCAGGAGGAGGCATCTGAGAGTAGATGCCTACTGCTTGTATTAGTGATCCATGCTGCGTCCCATGATCCCCTGCGTCACCTTCGGTCAGTGTTGCAGTCCCTTACAAAGAGGCCAGGAAATCTCGGCACTCCCAGAAAATGGTGGCAACCCATCTCACTTTTGCACTAGGGGGTTTATTTACTAGAGCACCAACCAATCAGCTCCTGTAATTTTTTATGCATGGCAGTTACAAGCCGTTTGATTGGTGCTTGATTTCTCCCCACTTCATAGGTCTCCAAAATTTGATCCAGCTCTCCCACAGCTAGAAGCTAATTGGCTGGTACTTTATCTCTCTTCAAGTTTTGATACACACTCCCCTTAGAAGCTTCAGTAAATGTACTCCTAGGTGTATATAGTTTACCTCTGTCCTGTTGATGAGCGCTACTGATAGATGATCACCACTGTTACAGGTGGAAAGGGAGTTGATGACCAGGCCGTACAGATACAGCAGGTAACGCCAAGCATTGCCGATCATTTCTGTGATGGTCTCTGTCAGACAGCTCTACCACGGCGGCTGGTCTCTACCTGGGTGGCTTTCTGGTCTCTCCGTGGGTGACTCTCCGGTCTCTACCTTGGTGGATCTCCGGTCTCTCACTGGGTGGCTCTCCGGTCTCTACCGCTGATGGCTCTCTGGTCTCCTTGTGCATTTCCCTGACCTTTTATCTCTCAGAACCTTGCTCCCTTTGTTTATTTATTTCCCACTCATAGACCCTTGTTCTCTGTTCCTGACAATTATTAACTACACTGTCACTCACAGCCGATGGTCATCTCTACAGGAAGACTTCTTATGTTGTCTAATTTTCCCTATATTATTAACGTAATGAGGTCAAAAGGTTTTTCACTGGGAATGACTTGCAATGCATTTACCTTCAGGTATAGTTATATATTAACCAGCGGGGTTACAGAGCTATACATCCATACAATATAATAATTATCTGATTGGTGCGCACAAACCATCGACTCTCATACTGATCACAAGTAGAAGAACAGTGTGTACTTGGCGTGTACATTTCTTGCCAATATACACACAAGTGACTAGGAACAGAAAGCACATTGGCCCTCATTCTGGTAGGCTCGCAAAACATTGTGATTTCACAGCTGTGCGAGCCTTCTAGTGCTGTCTGCCCCCACCCCCGCTATTCGCATCTTTTATCCACAGTGCGGCGAATGGATGATTTGCATATACAAGCAATTGCAGCCTTGCGTGGGTGCCTGATATCATTTGATGGTTGCTGACCAGCGAATGATTTCAGAAGGGCTCGCTAATCTCTGGGGTTGGGATCTTTTGGTCTACACAGTATGTTGGTCGACACCATTAGGTCGACATGGGTCTAGGTCGACATGAGTTTAGGTCGACAGGTCGACACAAGCATTAGGTTGACAGTGTCTAGGTCTACGGTATCCTCAGATTTCCCTGTGTCCCTCGCTTTTAGGACTCCAATGATATCAGTTATGGGCTATCATCGGAGTCCTAAAAGCGAGCGACACAGGGAAATCTGAGGATACCTGGTCACATTGGCCACTCCTGGGATATTGAACATGGGCTGATATTACAGTGGCAGGATACCATCAATTATGGTACACCTTAATTTTTTGGGGTGCTTATTTCCCACATGGTGAAGGGCATTGAACTGAAAAGAACCTATTGCACTAGGAGGCGCTCTTTCTCACCTTTTTCGCACACACACACACATATATATATACGATGACCTAGACATTGTGGCTATTACAGAGACATGGTGTATTGAGAATCATGACTGGGACATAGCTATACCAGGATGCAATTTATTTAGGAAGGACAGAATGGGAAGAATCGGAGGAGGGGTAGCAATGTATGTAAAGAAAAGCATAAATGCTACTTTAATACAAAACATTGAAGAAAAAACTGAGGCCCTTTGGGTGACCATAGAAATGGGGAGAAGGACACTTTTCGCAGTGGGGTAATCTATAGGCAACCAGGCCAGGGGCAGTTATTGTACAGGAGCCTATTGCTTGATGTCACTAAAATGCCTTTAAAGGGAGAGGTCATAATCATGGGAGACTTTAATCTACCTGATGTGAATTGGGAGGAGTCTTTTGCAAGATCATCTACAAGTGGCAAATTTCTAAATTCCCTACAGGGAGCATCTCTCAAGCAATTGGTGAGGGAGCCTACTCGCAAAGACTCAATATTAGATTTAATACTCACAAATGGTGACAGGATATCAGACATATATGTGGGTGAGAATATAGGATCCAGTGATCATCAAGCAGTATGGTTTAGTATCAAGGCAGAATCCAACTCCAGTCACACAAAAACTAAGGTGTTGGATTTTAGGAAGGCTGACTTTGCAAAAATGGGGAGATGTTTAAGCGACTCATTAGCGGATTGGAGGAACTTAAAAGGAGTGCAGGAGAGGTGGAAAAAATTAAAAAGTGCAATACTAAAGGCAACGGATCTTTGTATCAAAAGGGTTAAGAAAAGTACCAGGAAAAGGAAGCCAGTGTGGTTTACTAAAGAGGTATCAACTAGTGTAAAAGCAAAAAAGATGGACATAAAAGCAGACTCAAAATAATAACGACAAAGAAGTGTATCTTGCCAGACGCAAGGAGGCTAAGAAAGTGATCAGGCGTGCCAAGGCACAAGCTGAGGAGAAAGTGTCTCAGTCACAAGATAAAGGAAGCAAAACTTTTTTTAAGTACTGTATATACTCGAGTATAAGTCGACCCAAATATAAACCGAGGCACCTAATTTTACAACAAAAAAACTGGGAAAACTTATTGACTCAAGTGGGACCCTCACTCGAGTATAAGCCGAGGGGGGCTTTTTCAGCATAAAAAATGTTCTGAAAAACTAGGCTTATACTCGAGTATATATGGTATATAAGTGAAAGGAGAAAATCAAATGGAGGATAATAAGACTTCGGACAGATACTGAGAATTTGGAGGAGGGAGACAAGGCAAGTGCAGATCATCTAAATAATTATTTTTGCTCCATATTCACTATAGAAGGAGAAGGGAAGGGACCACAGTTAAGTTGCAAGGACATTCATAAAAATAATGTAGATGGAAGACATACATACACACATATATATACTAGGTGATTCATCGCGCGCTCTTCCCACCGTCGTAAGGGGCTGCGCCCCCTTAATTTGTGAACATTTGTATATGAGAAAGATGGTTAGAATTGTATGAAAGATGGCCTGTATTGCAACTTGAGTTATAGGTGAAATGTGTTAAATAGAGAACATATGATTTGGAAGGGGGTGTGTATTATTTTGTTTAATTAAAAAGCGGATACAGAGTAAGATGTACATTGATAGTGTGGAGGGTACAGTGACATTTGTGGGTGTGGGGGGGTTGTGTGTGTGTGCAATAGTATAGTAGGGTGTTTTTGAGTCAGCGGCTCCCCACTGGTGGAGGTCACGACACAGGAAAACAGGAGGCTGGGTAGTGATAGGGGTGTGTGGGCATAAGGGGGACTAAAGAGGAGGGTGGGAGATACTGTGCAGCTTCTGGCAGTGGGTGAGGGTCCAGCGTGGCAGTACAGGAGTACAGGATGGTGGCCCTTAGTCAGTGTCTCCTCCTACTGGGTGGGAGTTAGGATGCATGAGAGCAGGAGGCTGGGCTATGAGGCATGATAGGGGTATGTGGGCAAAACAGCGTCAGCGACTCCCCAGTGGTGGAAGTTACGGTTCAGGAGAGCAGGAAGCTGGGTAGTGATAGGGGTGTGTGAGTATACGAGGGACTAAAGAGGGGCTTAGGGGTGCCGTGAATTGTGGGAGGGGTGCGGGGGATGCAGTGAATCAAGGCAGTGGCGTAAGTTTGTTCCAGTTG
Organism: Crinia signifera; assembly: GCF_055691185.1. Classification (NCBI taxonomy): domain Eukaryota; kingdom Metazoa; phylum Chordata; class Amphibia; order Anura; family Myobatrachidae; genus Crinia; species Crinia signifera. The sequence continues at coordinate 145,081,697 of NC_139225.1, read as the reverse complement.
CCCGGAGGCAAGATAAATATTGATGCCCCCCCCCCCACACACACACACAGGACCTTACATACATGCATACATATATTTATATATGTATGTTATGGAAATTATGTTTAAAATAAAGAAAGTGTGACATTTATGGTCCTGCTAGGAGGGGGAGTCAGCCACAGCAGCGATAAGGGGATTTGTGGCTTCAAGGAAAGAGGTGACACTCGTGAAAAACATGTATTTAAAGTGACATCAACAGTTCGGGGAGTTCACCCTTCATCAGGATACTGTGCAACTAATGCAAGTGAAATAAATAGTGTCTTACCCATATGATGTCTCCTAGGCGTCTGTCACAGCCATATCGCCGGCAGCTCCACTTCATCCATCGCCGGTCGCAGGATTCCACTTCCGGTTTGTGTTTGTTTATAGCGTTGCTGCAGCTATGCTGACGTCACTTCTGCCCGAAACAGAATCCTGGGACTGCCCAAGGAGGGGGTGGGGCTGAGGGCAGCAACAGACGCCGGGTAGGACTCACAAGGGGAAGACACTATTTATTTGTTGCACAGTAACTTCCTGATGACGTTCTGAGAGTTTACATTCATCAGGATATATATATATATATCTACAGTGTCTTTTAAAGAAATTGAGTTTGATTAATTCTGTCCCTCCAGATTGTACTCTATGTACAATAGACGTAACAAGTCTGTATACGTGTATACCACACGCTGCAGGCTTGGAAGCGGTCAGATTACTTATCACTGAAAATCCCCTGTACACGGGTCCAGAGGTCGGTCTTTTTTTGCAACTCTTAGAATTGACGCTAAAGCGTAATTATTTTATGTTCAATAACAAATTTTTCCTCCAATTGAGGGGATGCGCGATGGGGTCCTCTGTGGCCCCATCGTTTGCAAACTCCTATATGTTTATTGTTGAGCAGGCGCTGTTTACCAATAACCCAGTCACCAGGGGGTCGTTGCTATTGTACACACGGTACATAGACGATCTCCTGGTGTTCTGGGTAGGTGACAGTGACAATCTAAGAGGTTTGATTGACAGTCATAATGCTACTTGTTCCCCCATTAAGTTCACTTACATCATGGATGTTCATTCCATACATTATTTAGATATTCACATCAAAATTGTGGAAGGGAAGATTGAGACGGCTTTATACAGCAAGCCAACTGACAGGAACAACATTTTGTTAGGTTCCAGTTTCCACCCAGTACCCCTTAAGAAAGGGCTTCCCTTTTCCCAAATGCTCCGGGTTCGGAGGATTGTCAGTGAACCAGCTGAGTTGGAGACCAGTCTAAATAACATGGTCACAAAATTCAGCAACAGGGGATACGATCAAGAATTGCTTATGAATACCAGAGAGAAAGTGACTAAGCTTCCCCGTGAGGAGGCATTAAAATCCAAAAGTGCAACTAGGACAGTAGCAGATAAATTGATATGGGTTAATTCTTATCATCCAGCCAGCCCTGCATTGAGCAAAATAGCTAAAAAACACTGGCCGCTGCTAACTTCAGATCCTTCATTACACTCATTGAGTAACAAGTCACTTATGCACTCATACACGAAGGGTAAAAGTATCAGAGACTATGTGGTCAAAAATGAAGTCTCTTTTCCACCCCCCCAGAAAAGTACAGCATTTTGGGGTAAGGCCAAAACAGGGTGCTTTCGTTGTAGTGGGTGTACCACATGTTCATTCATGACACCAGGGGAATTTTTTTATCACCCCTTCTCTGGTAAGAAATATAAGATCCATCACAGAGTCAGTTGTCAAACGAAGTTCGTGGTATATCTTATCAGTTGTCCTTGTGGGCAACACTATGTGGGTAAGACCGAAAGGTCATTCAAGGAAAGAGCGGCGGCCCACCGCTCTGCGATTAAATCAGCCATTAATTCGGGCCACAGTGATCAGCCTGTGGCCCGACACTTCGTTGAAGCCCGTCACAACATGGCGATGCTCCGTTACAAGATCATCGACCATGTTCCCCCCCTGAAAAGGGGTGGTGATAGATCCCTTCGGCTTCTCCAGATGGAGAGCTGATGGATCTTTATTCTGGATACTTTGAGCCCAAAAGGGCTCAATGAGCACTTAGGGCTTTCATGTTTTTTATGAATTGGTGCTTTATGAGCAGTCTGTGATATGTAATATATAATCTGTTTATAATATATTGCCAATAATCAAGTATCCATTTCAGCTACTGTCTACATGAAAAGTCGACATAGTACAGGAAGTTACGGAAGTCGCTAGTCTTATTATAATTGTGCCTGAGCGCAACATTAGGGAGGCATTGACTGTGTTTTTATGTGTAAGATTGTTATCTATCCTTTTTTCACTATTAATGTTGTTTCTTTTTCTTGTTTCATTCAGTGTTATGGTCACCGGGATGCCGGCGGCCATGTTGTTGATGCTAGTTGCTAAGCAACTCTTTGTGCACTGGGATCCTTCGCGCGTCCCGTAGCGTCTACCAGCGCTGTGACGTCATCAGTCAGACGCCGGAGCGGGAAACGGCGGGCAGCGTGAACGGCCGGTAAGGTATTTATATGTTTTGTATGTCTTTTGTAAGTGTTCTTCCTGCACCTTGATAAAGGGGATTGAGATCCCAGAAACGTTGGTGACAACTACCTGAGTGTGGAGTCTTTATTGCAACTGAGTGCTGCCATCCCCCTGGACCCTATATATATATATATATATATATATATATATATATATATATATATATATATACATACATACATATATATTATTTTGGATATGCGGCCCTTTTGCTTGATCGCACATGTCTGGATAAAAGGATCTATAAATATATATATATATATATATATATAAATATATATATATATATATATATATACTATATATAATGTGTATATATATATATATATATATATAGATAGATATATCTATCTATATATATATATATATATATATATATATATATCTATATATATATATAGATATATATATAATGTATTTTCCAACAGGGTATTCTTACTGCAGAGTGCTGGCCAGGCTTTTACTGAATTATCTCTCACCCTCACTGCTGCTGCAGCGTCTACCACCCTACGGTGCTTCTATCTTCAGTGACTGTCAGTCACTCTCTCACCATTGCCGGCAGCAGCTCCCGTCGCTTCAGTGTCTGGCTTGCTCACTCGCGCGCCGGCGGATGTCAGGGGACTTCCGCAGAGGTGAGCAGCCCGCACAGGAAGGTGACACGTGGTGATGCGCCGTTGTGTACAGGGGGGTAGGGGCACTCACACCCGGCGGGGGGGCAAGATAACTGTGGCACGCGATTAGGCATCGGAACATCGGAGGCAATGGAGCCTGTGCCCCTTTTAAGCCGGGCGCCCGGCGGCAGATGACTCCATTGCCTCCGGGAGTTCCGCCACTGAATCAAGGGAGGGAGGGGGCGCAGGTGTCCGCGAATCGCGGGAGAGGGTGGGGGTCCGCAAAGCGTGGGAGGGTGCGTGAATCGCGCGAGGGGGGGTTGCGAATTGTGGGAGGGGGGGTGCGCGGGGGGTGACGTGAATCGTGGGAGGGGGGCGTGAATCGCGGGAGGAGGGGGGGGTGCGCGGGGGGTCCGCGAATTGCGGGAGGGGGGGGGACACAGGGGCGCGATGAATCACCTAGTTGGTTATATATTCTTGTAGCAGAATGGTAGGATGTTGCTGTCATTCAGAAAGCATTTACATAAACAGTAATAGTAGCAGTAAAAGATCTGACTTAAAACACCTACAGTAAAACAGAACAGGTGTTATTTATTATACAAAGAATTGGTTGATGATGTCTAGGTTGACGTGCACATAGTTGTCACTGGAAAAAAATTGCCACAAGAAAAAATCAACACAGAAAGGTCAACACATGTAAATGTTGACATAAGTGTGGCACTTCATTGGTGTCCATGTCGACACATGAGAATGAATATGAAAACATTCAAAAAGTGAAAAATAAATCTTCAAAAACTCATGTCAACCTTTTTCATTGTCGACCATAGCCGTGTCAGTGTTTTGCATGTGCCATTTAATCCTGGGGTTGCCGTGAATCGCGCGGGGGGTGGGAGGGAGGAGGTGAGGGGTGTCCGCGAATCGAGGGAGGAGGGGTCGTGGGTGGATGCCGTGAATTGCGGGAGGGGGGGTCGCGGGGGGTGTGGGTGCCGCGTATCGTGGGAGGGCGCGGGGCGTTGCAGTGAATCGTGGGAGGGTGGGTCGCGGGGGCGGGGGGTTGTCGCAATGACAGGAGGGGGGTCTTCACGGTAGGGGGGGTCGCGGGGGGTGGGGGGGTACCGTGAACCGTGGGGGGGGGTCCCAGGGGGCTGATGCGAATCGTGGGAGGGGGGGTCGCGGGGTGCCATGAATCGCAGGAGGGGGGTGTCACGGTGTGGGGCCGCAAATCGCGGGAGTTGCGGGGGGGGGGGGGTCGCGGGGGGGGGCGGGAATCGCCACAAGAAAAAATCAACACAGAAAGGTCAACACATGTAAATGTTGACATAAGTGTGGCACTTCATTGGTGTCCATGTCGACCAATGAGAATGAATATGAAAACATTCAAAAATGAAAAATAAATCTTCAAAAACTCATGTCAACCTTTTTCATTGTCGACCATAGCCATGTCAGTGTTTTGCATGTGCCATTTAATCGTGGGGTTGCCGTGAATGGGGGGGGGAGGGAGGTGTCTGCGAATTGCGCAGGGGGGGTGTCACGGGGGGTGCCGCAAATTGCGGGAGGGGGGGTCGTGGGGGGTGGGTGACGCGAGTCGCGGGAGGGGGTACCGCAAATTGCGGGAGGGGGTCGCTGGGGTGCCGCAAATCGCCACGAGAAAAAATCAACACAGAAAGGTCAACACATTAAATGTTGACATAAGTGTGGCACTTCATTGGTGACCATGTCGACACATGAGAATGAATATGAAAACAATCTTAAAATGAAAAATAAATCTTCAAAAACTCATGTCAACCTTTTTCATCGTCGACCTGTGGTTGCTGTGAATCGCGGCGGCTGGGGGTGTGTGTCCGCGGGTGGGGGGGTCGCGGGGGGGTGGGGTGTGTGCCATGAACTGCGGGAGGGGGGGTCGCGGGGGTGGGTGCTGTGAAATGCGGGGGGGGGGGGGCGCGGGGGTTGCAGCGAATCGCGGGAGGGGGGGTCGCGGGGCCGGGGGGTTTGCCGCAAATCACGGGAGGGGGGGGTCAGGGGGGGTTCCGGGAATCGCGGGGGGTGCAGGGGGGATGGGCGCGGGGGGTTGCAGCGAATCGCGGAAGGGGGGGTTGCGAATTGTGGCGCACCTCAACCTTGCTCTCAATTTAAAAACTAGCGGAGGGAGCCGGGCGGCCGGGGCGGGCAGAGAGGGGGACTCATTCCTGGACTATGTATAGTCCGGGAACGGTACCCGTCCGGACTCTGGACACCTGGTCTAATTACCGGACTGTCCGGAGTAATCCCGGATGGGTGGTAACCCTACTGGCTGGGCTGGCTGGCTTGTGGGTTGGATTGCGGTGGGCCTGCAGACAGGCTCGCGAAATTATGATAATCATCATCTTGCGCGCAACTGTCTCTACGCGGCGGGCGGCAGAGAAGAGCATAGAGGCTTTTTCAAACACCCGAATTCCGGGAGAATCCCAGAATCCGGGAAACTGAAAAAGCCTCCTTGAGGGTTGCCACCGGATTCGGGAGATTCCTGGAAATCCAGGAGAGGTGGCAACCCTAGCTGATGTATGATTACCATCACCTGTGGTGAAACACCTTTCTCATCAATTACCTAGCTCCCCACAGGTGATGCCAATCCTACATTACCAGGGAAATCTAGGAACAGAGCATTTTCTCCCTGAAGGAGAGGTTCAGGTAGGCAAGTATCAAGTATATTTAAGAAAAAAGTGTATGTATCTATGTATCTAAATAAATTGTTACGGTAAAGAAACAACAGCCAGGGAAGGTCTGCACATGCTGACGCTGCGTCCCTAGGAGTAAGGACATTGGGTATGAGTGAATTATTTGTTGGGTTAGAGTAAGGGCGGAAGCGGCTGCAGTAAGAACATCCCGTCGTGCGTTCCAAATGCCGGAAGTGTGGCTAAGGTCAGCCATCGCCCCGGAGACGGAAGTTGCAGCGAGAACCCGGAAGCGTACTGTCGGCTGTTGGCTGCGTTTCGTCCCCCCCTTGTCACTTGTCCGAGTCTCAGGTCACTAGGGAGACCGGGATCGCAGGTGAGTGGCACATAGGGAGGGAATGGCTGGGGGTCAACGTCTCAGGGGGTTCCAGATTTGTACTGGCAGTTGTAATAGGACAACATGGGTCCCTTGGCATCTCCCTTGGGACAGTCGGCGCTGTGTAATCCCCATCGTCACCACGGGGAGCTCTCTAGTCATATAGAGTCCTGGCACCCTGTGGCCCCAGCTCAGCTGCCCAGGTACTGCATGCCCTGCCAGCTGGATGCAGCTGGAATGGCTTCTTATCTCTCCCATACATAGGGCTGCAGATCATACCAGGCCTGGGCCCAGTGTTTTCTATTGGCTGGAGCGTGCTTCCTCAATGGCTACAGGGCACAGCTCACTCTACCATCTCCTTCCCCCCATAGGTGATTATATATCCCCCCCCCATTCCACTTGTCTGGAGTGGGTGCAGAGCAGCACAAAATTCTTGGCCTCTGACATCAAGATCCATTGCTGTACCATCACCAATATGGAGGGTTGTTAGCCTGAAGCATCACAGGTCACATTGTCACTCGCTCAGTGCCTTGTCAGCCGGTATGACCTAGGTGACTGCCTAGAGTAGCCCGGTAGAAGCATTTGGCCTGTGCAATTTTAGGTACAGCAGTAAAACGTACCATACATGTGACACCTACTTGCCTACCTGACCCTCTCCATGAGGGAGAAAATGCTCTGTTCCTGGACTTCCTTGGTAATGTATGATTGCCATCACCTGTGGTGACACCTTTCTTACCAATTACCTAGCTCCCCACAGGTGATGGCAATCCTACATTACCAGGGAAATCCAGGAACAGAGCATTTTCTCCCTCTTGGAGAGGGTCAGGTAAGCAAGTATGATGTGACACCATGTATATTTTCCTACTTACACAGTATTAAAATATTCTTAGAATGATATAAAGCTGTTGCTTTTGTTGGTCTCAAACCCCCTTTCTATGTGCTATTGTTTCGAGGACTATGGGCCAGATTTATTAAGCTTGGTGAAATGATAAAGTACCAAGCTACATCCTGCATTTAAAAAATGTAATTTAGAAAATGATTGGCTGCTGCGTTATCACCTTCCACTTTATCACTTCACCATGCTTAATACATCGCCCTCAGGGGTAGATTTATTAAGCTCGGTGAAGTGATAAAGTGTCTGATAAGCCAATCAGCTGTCATTTATCAAACCACGCCTGTGACTTCACAGTTAGGAGCTGATTGGCCGGTGATAAAAACCAGACACTTTATCACTTCACCGAGCTTAAAAAAATCTGCCCCTCAATGATGGAGGATGTGCTCTAAACTTCGGCGCTTCTATGATGTCTATAATAGGAGTGCTGAAGCTTAGAGCACACCCTACACCACATACGCTTTTTTGGGGATTGCTCAAGACAGGCGAACCTTAATCGTAGTAGCACCAAGAGATACTTCAAACCGTAAAAACCCTGCCCCTCAGTGAGTTACAGGCTAATATGTCAGTAATTACCTGTTACAGGTGCTGCTTTACCAAACAGCTGCACGACAACTGTAATTGAATGGCTGCTGGTTATCAGGATGGGCACTGGCCTCAAAAGGGGCAGACAACATTGAGCCATCCTGTCATAGCTAGAAATGACAAATGGTTATGTGTGTCATCTTCCCTCCCCCCAATAGAAAAGTCTATATCACAGGAGCATAACACACAAAGAGCGGTCATCCTGGTGTAGCCCTAGACACAAGGACCAACTAGATGTCTGTAGATGGGATTGATGCATTTAGAGGTCTCTTAAAACCTATAGGTGAAGTGTGATAACATCTCTCTCTATCCATCCTGATGAAGGAAGAGCCGCTGCTGCTCAGAAATATTTTGGTTGTCAAGGTAACACCAACCCTATTTGCCATGCTCAGAGCAGACTCATGATTGGTGCGTCATATCCTGTGGGGTAGAACGCTTAAAAGCTGCTGTGGACTACATCAGAAATATGTATGTTCACCTATATTCACCGGGCACACGGCCCCATGTAGTCTAGTAGATTAAGAGATAGTGTTCATTCTAGCACCCGCTATCTTTGAAAATCCATGCAGTTCCTCTTCCCTGCCTGGGGTGTCGCTGTCTGCTGTGGTGTTTCTAGCACAGGTCTGGTTTGCATATCAGTGCTGATATACATACCACACTGTGCTAGAAGCAGCACAGCAGACAGCGACACCCCAGGCAGGGAAGAGGAACTGCATGGATTTTCAAAGATATCGGGTGCTAGAATGAACACTAAAATATATTAACTTATTAAAATGATAATGTGAGGGGAAGAGACCTAGACCCTGAAATGTTAACAGGGGACAGATGTACAGGGGATAGCAACCGCTGTTTCTCTGGGAACCTCATGTGCATTTGTCTTCTCTCATGTTGCAGGGTGAGAGATGGCGGCTGATGAGAAGATGGAGGTGACGGTGAAGACGCTGGACTCTCAGACCCGGACGTTCACAGTAGAAGCTGAGGTGCGGAGAGTACATAGATCTATTTGTGCATACCAGAACATATCTAATCAATGTTTATGTCAGGGCGTAAAACACTTAAAACCAGCTATCAACCTCTCATACTGCACTATTAGATGAAACAGCATGTGACTGGGTCCAGTGGGGACCTATTGTAGCAATCCACTGATCACCTGCCGGCTGATTATCTAGTGTGCAGTGTTTATACTGCCTGTGGGTTAATGGAGATTGACGGTTATTTTTGGGGTCAGTTCTCTCATTTGCTTTTCAGAACAGTTGGGTTATATTTTAGGAAAGCGCTTACCAGCGTGTCTCCATAACATCAGCACTAGGCAGGGTTAGTAATACAGATAACACAGCTCGCCAGGCATACATACATGAGAAAGAAGGGCAGGATTATTAATACAAACCGCCAGGCATACATACAGGAGAAAGTAGGGCAGGGTTAGTAATACAGGCCACCAACCATACATACAGGAGAAGGAGGGCAGGGTTAGTAATATAGGTCGCCAGGCATACATACAGGAGAAAGAAGGGCAGGATTATTAATACAGGACACCAGGCATACATACATGAGAAAGTAGGGCAGGGTTAGTAATACAGGCCACCAGGCATACATACAGGAGAAAGAAGGGCAGGGTTAGTAATACAGGCCGCCAGGCATACATACAGGAGAAAGAAGGGCAGGGTTAGTAATACAGGCCGCCAGGCATACATACAGGAGAAAGTAGGGCAGGATTATTAACACAGGCCACCAGGCATACATACAGGAGAAAGAAGGGCAGGGTTAGTAATACAGGCCGCCAGGCATACATACAGGAGAAAGAAGGGCAGGGTTAGTACTACAGGCTGCCAGGCATACATACAGGAGAAAGTAGGGCAGGGTTAGTAATACAGACCACCAAGCATACATACATGAGAAAGTAGGGCAGGGTTAGTAATACAGGCCGCCAGGCATACATACATGAGAAAGAAGGGCAGGGTTAGTAATACAGGCCACCAAGCATACATACATGAGAAAGTAGGGCAGGGTTAGTAATACAGGCCGCCAGGCATACATACATGAGAAAGTAGGGCAGGGTTAGTAATACAGGCCACCAGGCATACATACAGGAGAAAGAAGGGCAGGGTTAGTAATACAGGCCGCCAGGCATACATACAGGAGAAAGAAGGGCAGGGTTAGTAATACAGGCCGCCAGGCATACATACAGGAGAAAGAAGGGCAGGGTTAGTAATACAGGCCGCCAGGCATACATACAGGAGAAAGTAGGGTAGGGTTAGTAATACAGGCCACCAGGCATACATACAGGAGAAAGTAGGGTAGGGTTAGTAATACAGGCCGCCAGGCATACATACAGGAGAAAGAAGGACAGGATTATTAACACAGGCCATCAGGCATACATACAGGAGAAAGAAGGGCAGGATTATTAACACAGGCCATCAGGCATACATATAAGAGTAAGAAGGGCAGGGTTAGTAATATAGGTTGCCAGGCATACATACAGGAGAAAGAAGGGCAGGGTCCGTATTACAGGCCGCAAGGCATACATACAGGAGAAAGAAGGGCAGGGTTAGTACTACAGGCCACCAGGCATACATACAGGAGAAAGAAGGGCAGGGTCCGTATTACAGGCCGCAAGGCATACATACAGGAGAAAGAAGGGCAGGGTTAGTACTACAGGCCACCAGGCATACATACAGGAGAAAGAAGGGCAGGGTTAGTACTACAGGCCACCAGGCATACATACATGAGAAAGAAGGGCAGGGTTAGTAATACAGGCTGCCAGGCATTGTGTGCTCCACTTTACACTAACCTTGTGTATTAAAGTGGCATAGCGCACGGTGTAATGGTTAGCAATACTGCCTCACAGCGCTGAGGTCATGGGTTCGCTTCCCACCATGTCCCTAACTGTGCGGAGTTTGTATATACTCCCTGTGCTTGCGTGGGTTTCCTCCCACAATCCAAAAATATACTAGTAGGCTAATTGGCTTCCAACAAAATTAACCCTAGAATGTCTGTGTGTGCGTGTACATGTGGTAGGGAATATAAATTGTAAGCTCCACTGGGGCAGGGACTGATGTGAATGGTCAAATATTTTCTGTAGAGCGCTGTGGAATATGTGTGCGCTATATAATAAACTGTTAATAAATAAATAAGTGAATACATAAGGCATGTCCAAACTGTGGCCCTCCAGCTGTTGTGGAACTACACATCCCAGCATGCCTTGCCATAGTATTAGCATTCCCTAATAGCACAACTGTGGCAAGGCATGATGGGACTTGTAGTTTTACAACAGCTGGAGGGCCATAGTCTGGACATGCCTGACATAAGATAATCGGTATAGTACAGCCAGGACGCGTATGTATGTGTGAACAAATAAAACGGCTGGCGCTCAGCAACTAATAGTAAATCTCTAACGGTGTGTCAGCATACGCGTGATAAGAGATGTTTTACCCCATACAGCTGTGCTACGTGCATGCAGTGACGCATTTCTGTGTACATACATATGACAGTTGTTAACCACGGGTTCGGTAAACGAGACTCTCCAAATAAAGAGAATTCCTTTGGGCTTATTGGAGAAATATCAATCCACCCCGTAAAATCCAAAGATCAGCCTGTCACATTAAAGTGAGATTCCCATGTAAGATAACAGCGCCTGGTTGCTGATCTCCGAATGATGCTGATGAGGTGGATGAGCACCTTGTCTGTGATGCTCTTGGTATGCAGATGTCCGCCCCCGTCTTCTCCCAGCTGTCACTGTGCTACTTTTCCCCCAGATAACCGTAAAGGACTTCAAGGATCATATATCCTCTGCTGTCGGTATTCCTCCGGAGAAACAGCGGCTCATATATCAGGGTCGCGTCTTACAGGAAGACAAGAAGCTGAAGGAATACAGTGAGTACAGGTTGGGTTCTGCTTGCTATGCTGGCTACTGTGCGACTACTGACCGCTTTCTCCCCGTCTCGCTTAGATGTGGATGGGAAAGTCATTCACCTGGTGGAACGTGCCCCACCCCAGACACAGACCACTACAGGGGGAGCCTCAACCTCTTCCAGCACATCCACCAGCAACATCGGAGCAGCAGCCGGCGGTCCGGGTTCTGGGGGTCCTGAGAGGAATGGGAACAGCTATGTGGTGATGGGAACGTTTAATTTACCGGTGAGGAATGGTCGGGCTTTATTCTCTTTCTAATGTCCAATTGTAGAAACGTTTTAGCCTCCAGTCATCCCGGCCTTGCTCACCTGCTCTCCCCTCTTCTCCCCCCAGCACGTCATGTCCGGTCTTGGTGAGGCTGGCCGAGCACCGCGCGCTACCACAGTTAGTGGGGTAGGTGCATAAACTCTCCTTCTCTTTGTAGATGTCCGTTTCCTGTACGTGATGTGTTTTCTCCTGTACTGTTTGCATGTACGCCACCTTCCCGGGTGGGCATTTTATACGTAGATTAGAAGATGTGAAATGTACTAAACAATTCTCTGATTTATACTGTTGCCCTCCTCTCTTCTTCACCCTCTTTCCACCTCGTCTGTCTTCCCTTCTTCCTACTAACCCACCCACCTTATTGTTGTCCTCTCACCCTTATTAATTTTTCCAACATTATTTTTTTTCTTCCTGTTCTTTCTGCTGTTTCTATTTTCTATACATATATCCCCCTCCCCTCTTAACCTTCTCTAACCCTACCTTCCTTTCCCTGCCGACACCTTCCTTCCATCTCTGCTCAGAATGATGGCTCCTCTCTTGACGTCCATATTAACCTGGATCAGCAGCTCCCCATCCAGGTATGAGATGTAGAGATTCTGCCTCAGCCTGCGACGCGTTGTATCACCCATTGTAGTTGTTTTTGGTTACAATAATGCTAATGTATTTGATAACGAGCTTCCAAAACCCACTATAAACACTGCGGAAGGGGGTGAGTGTACAGATGGAGCCGGCCTCTACCTTGCTGGCTCTCGCGCGCGCCCCGTGGCTATGGAGCTGGCTCTGCCGCCGGCCCCCCCCGGAGCCCCTCGCCGCCCCGCTGTCCTCCCTATCCCTGCCCGTCTCCCTGAAGTGGAAACGGGCAGGGACCCGCAGCGGCGCCGTCATGAAACTGGGACGCGGGGGCGTGTCCCACTCAGATGGAGCGCCTCTGCGCCGGCGGAGACATGCTGGCGATCTCCAGCCAAAGAAGAGAGCCGCTCCATGCGTAATTCTGCATTTCACCATGTCCCAAATCTGTGAACCTTAGTCTGCAGTGCTGCTTCTTCCATACTGATTTCGGATTAGGAGGGAACGAGTCCGCCTTCTGCAAAGCCGTATAAGCTGGGTACACACTGTGTGATCCACTGCGCCGCCGATATCTACGTTGCTCCTGAACAAACAATTTTGGGTATACGCACTGAATGATATAGTTAACGATATTGTTCAGTGACATCACCCAGCCTCACGCCGAACACGCGGTCATTGATGTAGGCCGTTTTGACTGCATTCTCAAATAATGGGGGTTTGAGCACACATCATTAATGAAACAGTGAGTACACACTAAATCTTTGGTTCCCAAACTTTGTGCTTTGGCACCCTGGGGGTGCATCAAGATACTTGCAGGGGTTCCGGGGATTGGAGGTCCAGGCCCAGGTCCTGGTGTGACTTCCTGTTGATCGGAGCCATGAAGAATATTGACCAGGGGAGCCTGTTCTGGGCCTGTCAGTGGGCAGTTTTAGATGAAAACTTCAGAGGGGTGGCAATTGATTTGGGAAGCAAAATTGGGAGTGCTGGGAGTTCAGGTGAGCTACAGTACAATGCCTTCTTAACTAAATCAATCTCCGGACAGAGTGTCTTCTGATGAGAAGCTGAGACTCGCAAAAAATCCAAAAATAATAATAGATTAAAGTTCCAAAATTTATTTTACAAAATCCTACATATACAGAGAAAAGACAAAGGCATTGCCCCTGGAGATTATGGCTACAGGCAAACCCCATAAACACAAATGACCCCAGGCAGCCACCTCCTGGGTGTGCAGGAAGAGCCTTCAAGCTTTAGACAAGAGAAGGATAAAGTTCCAGTAATGCTAATTGCACAACCAAATCTGAGTAACATAATGATGACATATAAACACAATTTACTTAATTTCACATTTTTTTTTTTTTTTTTAATTTCTCAACAGGAAACTTAAGACCCAGGGGGTACCATGAAATAAATTCTGATACTCAGGGGTGCCGTGATTTCAAAAAGTTTGGAAACCACTGCGCTAGATGATATGCACGATTATAAAATTAATTCTATAGTTATTGTGCATATCGTTGCCAAAAAATTGCACAGTGTGTACCCAGCTATAGATTGAGGATTCTTCTTTTCATAGTTGTCAGAACAGGCTGATTTACTTCCCACTTGACCGGACACTGCCAGTAAGGGGACAAAGGATACCCTGTTTCCAGCAAGCGTGGTATCATAGTGGGCATTACTGCAGGCTCTATTATGGTACACATGGCGGCATTACTTAGTTGGAATCTGCCCGGGATACCCTCTAGCTCAGGATTACAGGGCGCTCAGACCTATCATAGCTACCAGGTGACTGTCTCCGCCTCCTTCGCTCTCCCCGGTCCTCTGGCTCAGGATTACAGGGCCCTCAGACCTATCATAGCTACCAGGTGACTGTCTCCGCCTCCTTCGCTCTCCCGGGTCCTCTGGCTCAGGATTACAGGGCCCTCAGACCTATCATAGCTACCAGGTGACTGTCTCCGCCTCCTTCGCTCTCCCGGGTCCTCTGGCTCAGGATTACAGGGCCCTCAGACCTATCATAGCTACCAGGTGACTGTCTCCGCCTCCTTCGCTCTCCCCGGTCCTCTAGCTCAGGATTACAGGGCGCTCAGATCTATCATAGCTACCAGGTGACTGTCTCCGCCTCCTTCGCTCTCCCCGGTCCTCTAGCTCAGGATTACAGGGTGCTCAGACCTATCATAGCTACCAGGTGACTGTCTCCGCCTCCTTCGCTCTCCCCGGTCCTCGAGCTCAGGATTACAGGGCCCTCAGACCTATCATAGCTACCAGGTGACTGTCTCCGCCTCCTTCGCTCTCCCGGGTCCTCTGGCTCAGGATTACAGGGCACTCAGATCTACCATAGCTACCAGGTGACTGTCTCCGCCTCCTTCGCTCTCCCCGGTCCTTTAGCTCAGGATTACAGGGGGCTCAGACCTATCATAGCTACCAGGTGACTGTCTCCGCCTCCTTAGCTCTCCCCCCATCCTCGAGCTCAGGATTACAGGGCCCTCAGACCTATCATAGCTACCAGGTGACTGTCTCCGCCTCCTTCGCTCTCCCCGGTCCTCTAGCTCAGGATTATAGGGCCCTCAGACCTATCATAGCTACCAGGTGACTGTCTCCGCCTCCTTCGCTCTCCCCGGTCCTCTAGCTCAGGATTACAGGTCCCTCAGACCTATCATAGTTACCAGGTGACTGTCTCCGCCTCCTTCGCTCTCCCAGGTACTCTAGCTCAGGATTACAGGGCCCTCAGACCTATCATAGCTACCAGGTGACTGTCTCCGCCTCCTTCGCTCTCCCTGATCCTCTAGCTCAGGATTACAGGACCCTCAGACCTATCATAGCTACCAGGTGACTGTCTCCGCCTCCTTCGCTCTCCCTGGTCCTCTAGCTCAGGATTACAGGACCCTCAGACCTATCATAGCTACCAGGTGACTGTCTCCGCCTCCTTCGCTCTCCCCAGCGGAACAGCGAGGATATTCTGTGCAGATAACAGGCATCGGGTAATACACAGGTGCCCTAATTACTCTCCCTTATCACAGCAGCGACACTCGCCCTCTGCCAGCGCTGTGAGTAGATGCCCTGTATGGTCAGAGCTGATGTATGCAAGGCGCAGCACAATGTAGCATGCTGGGAAGTTGAGCTCGGCCCCGTCTGGTCTACGGTCTCTGTGGACTGTGCATAATGACTATAGTAGTGAGCGTGATGTTGGCATTATACACACACCGATAGGGTTAGGCATGGAAGACAGAGAGAGGAGGCGGCAGGGTTCATGTGAGCTGCTAACCTACGTTCTGCCCTTGTTTCTTACTGCAACAATCTAATGCTTTCTTTGTTTGCTTCCTTTCGTCTCCTTCGCTGTCACTTGTTACTTTCTTACCCCCCCCTCACCTGTCTGTAATATGCTCATCCTGCCATTCCCTTGTTCTCTCATCTCCATGCTGTCTCTTCTTGCTAACTCCTTTGTATCCACCTCCCTCTACCTCTCCTTCTACCCTCTATGCAGTGTGAGCCTCGTGTCCGACTCATTCTGGCGCAGCACATGTTACAGGATATACAGTCAATACTGGATCGCCTGGAGGTAAGTGCGAATGGGTAGGTTGTGGCTGTACTGCCATAGTGTAGCTGTGAGTGAGGGAATACTAGCACTGCTGTATATACATGACATGGTGTAGTAGTGTGTGATGAGACTGGCACTGCCGCTGTCTGTACTGTACCTGTGCTGTGTATACATGACATGGTGTAGTAGTGTGTGATGAGAATGGCACTGCCGCTGTCTGTACTGTACCTGTGCTGTGTATACATGACATGGTGTAGTAGTGTGTGAGGAGGAGACTGGCACTGCTGCTGTGTGTACTGTACCTGTGCTGTGTGTACATGACATGGTGTAGTAGTGTGTGAGGAGACTGGCACTGTTGCTGTCTGTACTGTACCTGTGCTGCGTATACATGACATGGTGTAGTAGTGTGTGAGGGGAGACTGGCACTGCTGCTGTTTGTACTGTACCTGTGCTGTGTGTACATGACATGGTGTAGTAGTGTGTGAGGAGACTGGCACTGCTGCTGTCTGTACTGTACCTGTGCTGTGTATACATGACATGGTGTAGTAGTGTGTGAGGGGAGACTGGCACTGCTGCTGTTTGTACTGTACCTGTGCTGTGTGTACATGACATGGTGTAGTAGTGTGTGAGGAGACTGGCACTGCTGCTGTCTGTACTGTACCTGTGCTGTGTATACATGACATGGTGTAGTAGTGTGTGAGGAGGAGAATGGCACTGCTGCTATCTGTACTGTACCTGTGATGTGTATACATGACATGGTGTAGTAGTGTGTGAGGAGGAGACTGGCACTGCTGCTGTCTGTGCTGTACCTGTGCTGTGTATACATGACATGGTGTAGTAGTGTGTGAGGAGACTGGCACTGCTGCTGTCTGTGATGTGTATACATGACATGGTGTAGTAGTGTGTGAGGAGGAGACTGGCACTGCTGCTGTCTGTACTGTACCTGTGCTGTGTATACATGACATGGTGTAGTAGTGTGTGAGGAGGAGACTGGCACTGCTGCTGTCTGTACTGTACCTGTGCTGTGTATACATGACATGGTGTAGTAGTGTGTGAGGAGACTGGCACTGCTGCTGTCTGTGATGTGTATACATGACATGGTGTAGTAGTGTGTGAGGAGGAGACTGGCACTGCTGCTGTCTGTACTGTACCTGTGCTGTGTATACATGACATGGTGTAGTAGTGTGTGAGGAGGAGACTGGCACTGCTGCTGTCTGTACTGTACCTGTGCTGTGTATACATGACATGGTGTAGTAGTGTGTGAGGAGGAGACTGGCACTGCTGCTGTCTGTACTGTACCTGTGCTGTGTATACATGACATGGTGTAGTAGTGTGTGAGGAGACTGGCACTGCTGCTGTCTGTACTGTACCTGTGCTGTGTATACATGTCATGGAGTAGTAGTGTGTGAGGAGGAGACTGGCACTGCCGCTGTCTGTACTGTATCTGTGCTGTGTATACATGACATGGTGTAGTAGTGTGTGAGGGGAGACTGGCACTGCC
Source organism: Crinia signifera (assembly GCF_055691185.1). NCBI lineage: Eukaryota > Metazoa > Chordata > Amphibia > Anura > Myobatrachidae > Crinia > Crinia signifera. The sequence continues at coordinate 145,064,267 of NC_139225.1, read as the reverse complement.
GCTGTTTGTACTGTACCTGTGCTGTGTATACATGACATGGTGTAGTAGTGTGTGAGGAGGAGACTGGCACTGCTGCTGTCTGTACTGTACCTGTGCTGTGTATACATGACATGGTGTAGTAGTGTGTGAGGAGACTGGCCCTGCTGCTGTCTGTACTGTACCTGTGCTGTGCATACGTGTCATGGTGTAGTAGTGTGTGAGGAGGAGACTGGCACTGCCGCTGTCTGTACTGTATCTGTGCTGTGTATACATGACATGGTGTAGTAGTGTGTGAGGGGAGACTGGCACTGCCGCTGTTTGTACTGTACCTGTGCTGTGTATACATGTCATGGTGTAGTAGTGTGTGAGGAGGAGACTGGCACTGCTGCTGTCTGTACTGTACCTGTGCTGTGTATACATCCCCAGACTGGTGTAATAGTGTGTCAGGAGGAGACTGGCACTGCTGCTGTATGTGCTGTGTATACATGTCATGGTGTAGTAGTGTGTGAGGGGAGACTGGCACTGCTGCTGTCTGTACTGTACCTGTGCTGTGTATACATGACATGGTGTAGTAGTGTGTGAGGGGAGACTGGCACTGCTGCTGTCTGTACTGTATCTGTGCTGTGTATACATGACATGGTGTAGTAGTGTGTGAGGGGAGACTGGCACTGCTGCTGTCTGTACTGTACCTGTGCTGTGTATACATGACATGGTGTAGTAGTGTGTGAGGAGACTGACACTGCTGCTGTCTGTACTGTACCTGTGCTGTGTATACATGACATGGTGTAGTAGTGTGTGAGGAGACTGACACTGCTGCTGTCTGTACTGTACCTGTGCTGTGTATACATGACATGGTGTAGTAGTGTGTGAGGAGGAGACTGGCACTGCTGCTGTCTGTACTGTACCTGTGCTGTGTATACATGTCATGGTGTAGTAGTGTGTGAGGAGGAGACTGGCACTGCTGCTGTCTGTACTATACTGTACTGTACTGTACCTGTATACATGACATGGTGTAGTAGTGTGTGAGGGGAGACTGGCACTGCTGCTGTCTGTACTGTATCTGTGCTGTGTATACATGACATGGTGTAGTAGTGTGTGAGGGGAGACTGGCACTGCTGCTGTCTGTACTGTACCTGTGCTGTGTATACATGACATGGCGTAGTAGTGTGTGAGGAGGAGACTGGCACTGCTGCTGTCTGTACTGTATCTGTGCTGTGTATACATGACATGGTGTAGTAGTGTGTGAGGGGAGACTGCACTGCTGCTGTCTGTACTGTACCTGTGCTGTGTATACATGACATGGCGTAGTAGTGTGTGAGGAGGAGACTGGCACTGCTGCTGTCTGTACTATACTGTACTGTACCTGTATACATGTCATGGTGTAGTAGTGTGTGAGGAGGAGACTGGCACTGCTGCTGTCTGTACTATACTGTACTGTACCTGTATACATGACATGGTGTAGTAGTGTGTGAGGGGAGACTGGCACTGCTGCTGTCTGTACTGTATCTGTGCTGTGTATACATGACATGGTGTAGTAGTGTGTGAGGGGAGACTGGCACTGCTGCTGTCTGTACTGTACCTGTGCTGTGTATACATGACATGGCGTAGTAGTGTGTGAGGAGGAGACTGGCACTGCTGCTGTCTGTACTGTATCTGTGCTGTGTATACATGACATGGTGTAGTAGTGTGTGAGGGGGGACTGGCACTGCTGCTGTCTGTACTGTACCTGTGCTGTGTATACATGACATGGTGTAGTAGTGTGTGAGGAGACTGACACTGCTGCTGTCTGTACTGTACCTGTGCTGTGTATACATGACATGGTGTAGTAGTGTGTGAGGAGACTGGCACTGCTGCTGTCTGTACTGTATCTGTGCTGTGTATACATGACATGGTGTAGTAGTGTGTGAGGGGAGACTGCACTGCTGCTGTCTGTACTGTACCTGTGCTGTGTATACATGACATGGCGTAGTAGTGTGTGAGGAGGAGACTGGCACTGCTGCTGTCTGTACTGTATCTCTGCTGTGTATACATGACATGGTGTAGTAGTGTGTGAGGGGAGACTGGCACTGCTGCTGTCTGTACTGTACCTGTGCTGTGTATACATGACATGGTGTAGTAGTGTGTGAGGAGACTGGCACTGCTGCTGTCTGTACTGTACCTGTGCTGTGTATACATGACATGGTGTAGTAGTGTGTCAGGAGGAGACTGGCACTGCTGCTGTCTGTACTGTATCTGTGCTGTGTATACATGACATGGTGTAGTAGTGTGTGAGGGGAGACTGGCACTGCTGCTGTCTCTACTGTACCTGTGCTGTGTGTACATGTCATGGTGTAGTAGTGTGTGAGGAGGAGACTGGCACTGCCGCTGTCTGTACTGTATCTGTGCTGTGTATACATGACATGGTGTAGTAGTGTGTGAGGGGAGACTGGCACTGCTGCTGTCTGTACTGTACCTGTGCTGTGTATACATGTCATGGTGTAGTAGTGTGTGAGGAGACTGGCGATGCTGCTGTCTGTACTGTACCTGTGCTATGTATACATGACATGGTGCAGTAGTGTGTGAGGAGGAGACTGGTACTGCTGCTGTCTGTACTGTACCTGTGTTGTGTATACATGACATGGTGTAGTAGTGTGTGAGGAGACTGGCGCTGCTGTCTGTACTGTACCTGTGCTGTGTATACATGACATGGTGTCGTAGTGTGTGAGGAGACTGGCACTGCTGCTGTCTGTACTGTACCTGTGCTGTGTGTACATGACATGGTGTAGTAGTGTGTGAGGAGGAGACTGGCACTGCTGCTGTCTGTACTGTACCTGTGCTGTGTATACATGTCATGATGTAGTAGTGTGTGAGGAGGAGACTGGCACTGCTGCTGTCTGTACTGTACCTGTGCTGTGTGTACATGACATGATGTAGTAGTGTGTGAGGAGACTGGCACTGCTGCTGTCTGTACTGTACCTGTGCTGTGTATACATGTCATGGTGTAGTAGTGTGTGAGGAGGAGACTGGTACTGCTGCTGTCTGTATCTGTGCTGTGTATACATGACATGATGTAGTAGTGTGTGAGGAGACTGGCACTGCTGCTGTCTGTACTGTACCTGTGCTGTGTGTACATGACATGGTGTAGTAGTGTGTGAGGAGGAGACTGGTACTGCTGCTGTCTGTATCTGTGCTGTGTATACATGACATGGTGTAGTAGTGTGTGAGGGGAGACTGGCACTGCTGCTGTCTGTACTGTACCTGTGCTGTGTATACATGACATGGTGTAGTAGTGTGTGAGGGGAGACTGGCACTGCTGCTGTCTGTACTGTACCTGTGCTGTGTATACATGACATGGTGTAGTAGTGTGTGAGGAGACTGGCACTGCTGCTGTCTGTACTGTACCTGTGCTGTGTATACATGTCATGGTGTAGTAGTGTGTGAGGAGGAGACTGGCACTGCTGCTGTCTGTACTGTACCTGTGCTGTGTATACATGACATGGTGTAGTAGTGTGTGAGGAGGAGACTGGCACTGCTGCTGTCTGTACTGTACCTGTGCTGTGTATACATGACATGGTGTAGTAGTGTGTGAGGAGACTGGCGCTGCTGTCTGTACTGTACCCGTGCTGTGTATACATGACATGATGTAGTAGTGTGTGAGGAGGAGACTGGCACTGCTGCTGTCTGTACTGTACCTGTGCTGTGTATACATGTCATGGTGTAGTAGTATGTGAGAGGAGACTGGCACTGCTGCTGTCTATAATGTACATGTGCTATATGTATATATATATATATATATATAGCATGGTGTAGTAGTCTATACTGTATGTCTGTTAGTTATATATGTACCTGTTGCAGCAGCAACCTGCTGGAGACCAGTCTGCAGAGCCTATGGAGACCTCCGGGTCTGAGGGTGAATCTGGCACCAGGGAAGCACAGGCACAAGGCACCCCACCCGCTGATGGGCAAGCTGGTACAGCACCAACAGGGTAACACATTATACTCATGTGTATTCCTTTATACTCAGTGATGATTACCACTTTGTATTTGTCCTGTTTCTGTCTGCTCTATAACTCAGTGCGGGAATTTTGTCTGTTCCCCTCTCTGCAGTCATCCCACCCCAGCTGAACACGTGGAGATTCTCCAGTCTTTGTCCAGGGTAGAGGAACGTCTTGCTCCGTTTATGGAGCGCTACCGGGATATCATCAGTAATGCAGCAAATAGTGTCTATGAGAATGTAAGCATCGTTCCAAGGGGCGGCCATATTAGTGTAGCAGAACCTCTGCCTGTCCTATAACTGCCTAATCACATTCTCTATCCCAAGGTAAATAAGGGCAGCGGTAGGGAATATCCTCTAGCCTGAGGAGAATAAGGGCAGCGGTAGGGAATATCCTCTAGCCTGAGGAGAATAAGGGCAGCGGTAGGGAATATCCTCTAGCCTGAGGAGAATAAGGGCAGCGGTAGGGAATATCCTCTAGCCTGAGGAGAATAAGGGCAGCGGTAGGGAATAGCCTCTAGCCTGAGGAGAATAAGGGCAGCGGTAGGGAATATCCTCTAGCCTGAGGAGAATAAGGGCAGCGGTAGGGAATATCCTCTAGCCTGAGGAGAATAAGGGCAGCGGTAGGGAATATCCTCTAGCCTGAGGAGAATAAGGGCAGCGGTAGGGAATATCCTCTAGCCTGAGGAGAATAAGGGCAGCGGTAGGGAATATCCTCTAGCCTGAGGAGAATAAGGTCCAGCGGTAGGAAATATCCTCTAGCCTGAGGAGAATAAGGGCAGCGGTAGGAAATATCTTCTAGCTCTGGGGTAGCCAACTCCAGTCCTCGAGAGCTACCAACAGTTAATGTTTTCCAGATCTCCTCACAGAATCACAAGTGAAGTCATTAGCTCCACCTGTGGATCTTTGAAAATGTTTCAGCTAGTAATGAGTGCACCTGTGCAGCAGCTAGGTTGTCTGGAAAATGTGAACTGTTGGTAGCTCTCGAGGACCTTAGTTGGCTACCACTGCTCTAGCCTGAGGAGAATAAGGGCAGCGGTAGGAAATATATTCTAGCCTGAGAAGAATAGGGCCAGCGGTAGGGAATAGCCTCTAGCCTGAGGAGAATAAGGCCAGTGGTAGGGAATAGCCTCTAGCCTGAGGAGAATAGGGCCAGTGATGGGCTAACCTGGGGAGAATATGTCCAGCGGTAGGGAATATGTTCTAGCCCGGGGAGAATAGGGCAAGTGGTAGAGAACATGGGCTAGTAAGGAACATAGGCTAGCTGGGGAGAAGGGGGGCCAGCGGTAGTAGCATGGCTGAGCTATGGGGTGAGTAGGCCAGCGATAGAGAACACTGGCTAGCCCGGGGAGAATAGGGCCAGTGGGGTAGGGTGCATGGGCGACCCTATGGAGAATAGCGGTAGTAGCATGGCTGAGCTACGGGGCAGAGTAGGGCGGTGGTAGGTATGTGGGTACGCTTTGGATGCAGGATGAACTATCATACTGATTCCTTACATTGTATGTTAGTTACTCTTCCATCATTACCCATAATCCCATCCTGTACCTCACACTGGGGAAATAGTCTCTTGTACAGATGAACCCAGGAGCATTGCTAACCACTCTCCCCTCTGTACCTTCTTCCAACAGGACGAGCGGGCGCAGGCTCAGCGAATCATTAACCTTGTTGGGGAGTGTCTAAGGCTTCTGGGAAACGCGCTGGTCGCCGTGTCTGACTTGCGCTGCAACCTGTCCATGGCTATCCCCCGACACATGCATGTAGTCAGACCCATGTCACATTACACGGGTCCCATGTTACTCCAGCAGGCAGCCATTCCTATACAGGTGTGTATGACGCCGCTCCCCTCTATCCTAAATGTGAATGACTCTCTTCTGTTTGTTCATCCAGTGATCTTCTTCTCAGATAAACCTTGGCACCACGGTCACAATGACGGGCAACGGAGCCCATGCAGGTCAGCCAGCCCCCGATGCAACCTCCGCTACAGCCGCTCCCACCAGTACCTCTGACCCCCCACAAGGTACCACTGAGAACCAGGGTCCTGCCACGGCGGAAACTACCCCATCACAGGTCCCTTCCGCCCCTGCTCCTCCACCACACCCACGGGTTATACGTATCACTCACCAGACAGTGGAGCCAGTGATGATGATGATGAATATTCAGGGTGAGGTAGTTGGCTGGCTCTCCGCTGTGGTGCTCCGGTCCCCCCCCCACAATACTTTGACTGCAGTTTGTTTGTTTCTCCTTGTTAGATTCAGGATCCAGTGGCTCATCAAACGTTCCCCCGCCCTCAGCGGCTCATGGTGAGACACTAAGCAGCGATTTCTGTATGCATGTAGCTGTTCCGAGCTGGGGGAACAGACAAGTGTAGCGCTTAATTGCAGTTGATTAAAAGCTCTGTCCATTCCTGCATTTGTGGGGCAGCTGTATTGCGTCTGGTAAGGTGATGGAGCGGAAGGTGGTAACACAGCAGCCAATCAGCTCCTTACTCTCAAGTTACAGGCTGGGTTTGAGTAATGACAGTGAATACGTAGCCTAGGGGGTCATCCCAAAGCGTTGATTGGTCGTTACCCTGCAGCCGCCCGTATATCTTGTGCACTGTACGGCTTTTTTTTGTGGGTTGTGCAGTGTTGTTCCCAGACAGGCTCTTAAAAACAAGGTTACCAATGACAAAATAGCATGTAACTGGGTTAAGGCACTCAATGGGATTTATAAAGTAGTGTAGAAGCAGACTGCAATTTATGTATCAGACGATATACTCTTTAACGTTAAATCCACTTCATAAGGTGCAGTCAGCTGGCATCCAGGGAGCCCCTCCCCCTTTCCCCACGAAAAGGCCCAGATTGCGCGAGCAAGTGGACTCAGATTTGATCTGAGACTGGTGTTTGCCCCTGCATGCTCTTTGTATCCCCTAAAGGGGGTATCTATTACCTCACATTTAATGCATAAAATCTAATTCGGTCCCGTGCACATTGGATCAGAACCCTACGATCACATAGGATCTGTCGGATCGGACAGCCTCAGAGAAGTCGGGGACGTTAGCTTTCGTTATGTGGTGGACATAGTTGTGGTCCTGTACATGTTTTATGATTGGCAGACATCAGCACCATCACTTTAACCATAAATAAGTTGTTTTGCTACTGGGACATCCAACCCAAGCACCCCTGCAGGAGCGCTGCAGCACCCCAGGGTGCTTAGGCACGCCGTTTGAGAACCACTGCCTGATCCAATAATTAACAAAGAGAGGCTGTTTTATGTAACGAGGCTACATAATTAGTGATATGTATTGTGGTGTGTGTCCGGCGGCTATGTGGGATGCTGGTCGAACTCAATTTTGTTTTTCTAAAGGGGAAATAACATAGAAGGCGTGGTTTTGCCTTATAAATGCCTGCCACTCTGAGTTTGTTCGGTATCCCGCACGGTCACTGGACACCCCACCCAATGTCTTACATGATACTACATGTTAATCCCAATATCCCTAACTCATACTGCTTACAGCTGGCTTTACACAGAGATACGTCATAGGCACTGTTCTATCATGTAGCAATGAGATGATACGTTAACCCTTACTAGTGTTCACCTCCTGCAGGCATGCCATGTGCTGCACAAAGCTGGGTACACATTAATGCTATATATTGCCCAATAATTGTATATTGTGTACACACTATTCCATCCAGTTCATTGCTTGATGCGTTAAGTGGTGGCATTTACGCATCCGAGGTGCAACAATATGCTATACAATCCCATTTGCTAACATTAATACTGTAAATCTATGTTGTGCCACTGTACGGATTGTGCTGTGCATACGCTGGCACAATATATTGTTACATTGTATCAGGCCTTCATAAGAACACCGGATTGCTTACGTGTGTACCCAACTTAAGGGTTTGGTGCCCTGTAAATCACTGGAGAACATGACTAAGTGCACTGCTAGACCGGGGCAACGGTGATTATCAGTGCCTGCTTGTAATAAACCATGTACTGAACGCATGTACTTTCTTTATAGGTACCGGGACTCCTCTCCACATGCCAGGGCTGCCTCCTGAGTTCATGCAGGCCATCTCCCATCAGATCACCCAGCAGGCCATCGCTGCCGCATCAGGTGGTATGTAACTGAATGCCAGCACCAAGCATTTATTCGCGTTACGTAGTCTTGCTTTTATTGTTTTTTTTTTTATTTCATATTTGACTGTTTATGCTTCAGGGTTTTTTTTATTTAACATTTTTTCTTTTCTTTTTTACATCACTTATCTACAATGTATGGTTACAGTGCTTCTTGCTTTCCAGGCTGTAGGGGGGAAACAAATCAACCATCACTATATATATAAAAGGCTAATTCCTAATCCCCTTTTTGAGGTACAGTACTGCCAGTGACCACTAGAGGCCACTCAACGGACCAAATTACTCCTTAACAGAAATGCTTCAGACTGTCTCTGTACATTACTATAGAAACAGAGCCGTCTTATCTCTTCATGGGAACCGCTACACTTGGGATTTCATCTGACAGGTTATGATCAGATATGCAGACATGACCTGCACCTTTACTAGACAGATATAATTGATCTGAGTGTCCGATGCATTGGCCATGGTGGTCAATAAGCCCAACTTGTCTACTTGATGGAACATCAGATCATCCAGCCGTGGTGGCTGTGAGAGGTTCGCTACTTCTGGATTTGTTTTGTCAGATTCCTGGGTGGGAGACCTAGTAAAACAGCGACCGATCATAGATTGCCTTACTATTCAGCAGAGTCAGTCATTGGGCGGCCAGAAAACATTTGGCCACACCATTCCTTACAGGGTTTTCGTCCCAGTAGAGCAGAAGGGTTTGGTGTTTATTTCCAACCTACTTTTGGTCTAAAACCTAAACTTTATTGAAAATAGTCATTGAGACAGCGATCATCAAACGTAAACTGCTCCTTTCAACCAATTCAAACCTAAAAACTTTATTTAAAATAGTCATTGAGACAGCGATCATATTCCATGCTGCTGATGGGCCCATTTCCATTCTTGGGCTGGCAACAACCCTTTGGTACATTACAGATATTACAGGACTATGAAGAGGGAGGATTGTGGTTACTCCCTATCTGGACAGCCTCTTACACCATGCAAATCCCGGTCTATACTTACCTCGAATTCAGGCAATGGCCCTCAAGTCCAGTTATTTGAATCCTCATTTATCAGGCGTCTAACCTGGCACTTGGGCAGAGATTGCAATTTTTGGTTATGTTACAGGACACTGGGGGTATTCCTTCTTGGAAACAAAATAGTTTCTTTACAGACTTTGCCTAATTTCTGCTCAAGGGCATTTCAGAAAGAGCTCCGTTACAAAACAGCACCAATCCCATTTTTATCCGACTTTTTAATAACATCACTGTCTTCTAAAGCGAGCTTCTGCTTTGGCAGTTGAACATCATTGTCCTTGAGTCAAGGGTTTTCTTAAATGCTGCAATTCAGTGACATCATCTGGAGGAAAGGGGATACCAGTCCCGTTGGACAATGGCAATGAAACCATTAGACAGGCACAAAGAGATCTTCTGCCGCCAAGGAGACCGGCCGTTTCATGCACGGTGGAAGAAATGTTCTACCACTGGGGTAGCCAACCCTAGTCCTCGAGAGCTACCAACAGTGCATGTTTTGCAGGTCTCCTCACAGAATCACAAGTGAGCTAATTAGCTCCATCTGTGTATCTCTTTTAAAATGTGTCAGTGATTAATGAGTGCAGCTGTGCAGCAGCTAGGTTGTCTGGAAAATGTGAACTGTTGGTAGCTCTCAATGGCTAGGGTTGGCTACCACTGTTCTACCAGCATCAACCGTCTTCATTCTCAGGGCTGAATATTTGGAATCCAATGATCTTAGACACAATCTCCACATCATGACCTCTTTCAGCAGATTGTGGACTGAGGGGGCTTAGCTGGACATTCACATTATGGCACCTCAGCTGTAACATTAGCATCAATTATTCTGCGTAAGGACCAGGGTTCCACAGGCGAATCTTGTAGGCTACATGAGAACCTTTGACTTGTTTTAACCATGTCTTAAATTAAAAAAAAGAACAAAGGGTGTTGCATGTTAGACCACACTGATCTGAAGGAGATTGGCAGAGAAACAGTACCTAAATCCATTTGGGGATGCAGAACACTCACCGTCTCTGGTTTTCATTGTAAAGTTTTTCAGAAGAGGGTGATGTTGCTTTGCCTCCTTCAGGATGGGGGGTAACTTATAAGGAGACATGAGATGTTAAATTGTATTTAACGGGCCAGTATGCTGAAAGTGTGTGTCTACATAGTCTGAGTTTCCAAATAGAATCCGAGAAAGGGTACAAAAATTCCATTAGCGAAAAATAATAATCTTTAGAAAATGCGAAGACCCGTTCGGGTTTTGTACTTCTGGGCAGATCCATTTTTACTGTGGTTTATTTTTTTTTACTTGGCTAATTGAACCTAAAGGCTACTTGCTGTAAGGGAGGCGTCTGGCTAAGCTGGAGTTCCCAGTATATGTCTGTATTGGATTGTCCTGCAAACCATCGGTTCAGAAATGGGGGTCACTTGTAGGTCTGGGAATGGACCATTCCCTGCTGGGGCTGCAAAGACTCTGATCTGCTTGTACAACTTATTAGCTACCGATGGAATGTGCAGAACAAAGACCTATAATTCCGCAGCTCTGGCTTCTATATGTGGTCAGGAGAGGAGGGAGGGCAAGAGGGCGAGACGTCGGTGCTCATATGTACTTTGTAGCCCATTAGGTGAAACTGCAACGCTTACTGTAACCGTAACAATAACTTTTAATGATTTGTACTTGCTTGGACCCCGGCGGTCTGTAGACCCTATGTCATGTCTATGTTCTGTCTTCCAGTGAATGTTGAGGAATACTTTTTTCATGCATATATTTTTTCATGTAAGTCAGCTGGTGATTGGTGAATTGACACTGTGTCTGTCTGTTTACGCGCAGTGCAACAGATTCCCGGCTTTCCCGTTCCTCGGTTACTTTTTACAAGGCCTACCGCTCCTCCTCAGCCAGCTCAACCTGGAACCCCTACCCCTCCTACAGGACCTGGAGCAGCACCCGGGGTAGGACCTGGGACTACGGTGAGGAGTTATTTCATTACTATGCCCTATACTACTCATATAATGTCTCATATGCCGGCAAATTTACTGTTACCATACTGCACCCATCACGCGGGGGGTAGTGTAACCCCTGCTAACTCCATCTGTATCTTCTCCAGGCTGCCCCAAACTCTCTAACGCAGATGATCAGTGGTCTGGTGGGACAGCTGCTCATGCATCCGGTCATTGTAGGTAAGTGGCCTGTCCCTATATATGTTTGTGTGTGTGTGGTATGTATTTACCCAACTAGAAGATGCTAGTAATAAACATACACAAACTGCTGTAAGACTTTTACCTCATCCTGCAGTTATGTCATGGTCCCGTTTTTTTTTTTTTCAAATCTCTTTATTTAAAACGAAGTGTACAAAGAAATGGACATAGAATCTGGTTCACATCCTAACACTTGAATCGGATAGCTAGCTTCTGTCCCCCCACACACTTCCGGACTGACACCGAGTGGGTTAGTGGCCACAGGTGGCGCCTCTCTGCACCTGACTGACGTGGAGTAGTGCACGGGGATAATGTCATGGGTTAGGACACTAAGCGTATGGTCGCCATATGTGGGGAATACACGTATAGATTTTGGTGATGCACCATGAAATCCGTTACATCCGCCTTCTGCTCAGCTGCATCAGCCGCTTGTCTATGAAGTCTATCATGGTGCCTAACTCTCTATGATTGTGTCCCCTGCCATATCCTCTTACTAGCCCTGTTTCTTCCCATCATACAGCTCAGAGCGGCAGCACAACCTCCACCTCCTCGTCTACATCCACTTCCTCCTCCACGACTTCCACCACGTCCAGCTTCCCAAGCACTCCCTCTGCTCCTTCCGCACCGTCTGCTCCATCCGCCCCATCCTCACAGCCCCCTACAGGACCGGACCAACATCTGTCCCAGCTGCTGGGCTCCTTGCTGGGCTCGGCCAGCTCGGGCGTGGCAAACATAGCTATGGGTTCACCAAGCATAGCTGTGGCCGTTCCGGGAATGCCGGCGTTTCTCCAAGGAGTCACCGATATATTACAGGTACATGTCTCATCTGTAACCAAGGAATGGGTCGTTGTGTCGACTTAATTTAGGTTGGCAGGCACTGGGTCGACACCTGAAATAGGTCGACATGGTTAAGGTCGACACCAGCATTAGGTCGATGGTGGGAAGGCCGTCAGTAAAAAGGACAACATACGGTTTTTCATTTATTTTTTGTCCCTAATGTCGACATGGATACCATCTAAGTCCCCTTGCATGACTCACTGCGCTCGCTACACTATTATATTCTCCCACCACCCCATAGTGGATGGTAGGGTATGAAATACCGCCGGTCGGCACATGTTGGCCTAAAAAAACTCATGTTGACCTTTCCATTGTCGACTTCATGCTTGTGTTCACCTTACCCATGTTGACATATTTCTGTGGTCGACCCATAATGGGTGTATACCGTACTGAAGGAATATATGTGTTTGTGCGGAGTATTATTTGATTTGAAACAAAAAGGAAAGTTGTTTGTCACAATAAATAAGTTTGATACTATAGTCTTCTAAAACACTTTGTGGGGGGGGGGTGAGATTAATTCAGGGGTGAAACACTGTTGCGGTTACCCTAAATCACATCCTTTTCCTCTGTGTGTTTGCGTACACTTTTGAATTGAGAATGTGGCCGGGATATATATATATATATACTGAATAGGACGAGGATAAAATACAATAATGTGCTCCTTAATGATCCAGCATAAGTCGTGTTTGATTTCCCCTGTTTCCTGCATGAAGTCCAAGTCTGCAGACAATATGATATATGCAGATAAATCCTCCTATATCTTCACGGCAATCTCTAAGCCTGCGCGTGAAGTCTGACTTGTCGGAGCAGATTTCCCTTGTACTTCCCTGAGCAGCTCCCTCTGAGTCCTTCCATTTTGGTACTTGATGGGCCATTTCCATATGCGATTTATCTTATGTGCAGCACGTCCGACATCTGACCCTACGCGCACGGACCGTGCATCGGATTGGAAGCGAAACACATGTGATTTGGCCACTTTTCACCGGATTTCTTAGCCCGATCCATCCGTATCTTGTGAAAAGTGGCCAAAACGTTACTGATGTTATGGGCACCTTCATTCATGCACCGTATACACTTTTCATATATCAAATTGCTCAGCACAGTCTTATCGTACATCCTTGTTGCAAGAAAGATACATATTTGTAAAATACGAGGACGCATCTGTATAACCGCTGTAAAGCACCGTGCCCACTTCTGTTGGTACAGTTTTTACTTCTATTCTGAATAATCTTATTAGATCTTTCAAGGCGTTTGACCAGAGTCTGTTCATCTTTTGTTCTCATCATGCTGTAGCCAATGACCTCATGCGAATGGTTCTAGCAGCACATTAGGTGGCCACAACATGGAACCAGACCATAATACAGTATATAACCGTATCTCTCGCTGGACAGAGCAGTAAGGCCTCACATTGCTGGGGTATTGTAGTGTATTTGAAGCCGTTACGAGCGCACATTGTTCCTTTCTAAGAGGTTAGCATGCAAGTAGCTGTACTTGAGTATATTATGCGATTACTAGTTAAAAGCCTGTCAAACTGACAGCTCCTGCAATGTTCTTTCACTTTGAGCTGTGACAGTTTTTAGCCCACAGTCTCTACACCCCAGCCCCAGTCCCTATCTGCGCCTACCCCCAATCTCTGTCTTCACAGCTCTCTCTCTCTCTTTATCCAGCAAGTTTGAAACAGGTCAGTGTCCCTGCAAAAATTGCTTTTACTTTTTCTTATGACAACTTTTAGCACAAAAATTAGTAATTTGGTCCATCAAGTGGCCTCTAGTGGTCACTGGCTGTACTTCACCTCATAGAGTTGAGGGTTAGTTAGAGAGAACATTAACCTGCCAGTATATTTGTGGAGTGTGGGGAGAATATAGAAACTCCACACAGTTAGGGCTGTGGTGGGAATCTAACTCCAGACCTCAGTGCTGTGAGGCAGTGATGCTATTTCTTTCCACCATTTGGTTCTATAGTTGTCTACACTTTTCTCTCCACCGCAGGCAACACAAAATATCCAGGCATCCACCGCTGCTCCCCAGACATTCGCTCAGCCCACACCAGCATCTCCCTCACCCGTTACTACCTCCACCGCACCACCTCAGTCTGCTGCTGCGGATTCCCTTCCACCAGAGTTCTTCACCAGTGTGGTACATGGTGTCCTGTCCACCCTGCTGGGATCTCTGAGTGCTGCTGAGCAGAGCGGGAACGAGAGCATCGCAGCCTTCATCCAGCGCCTTAGCGGCTCCCGCAACATCTTCCAGCCAGATGCAGAGGGACCTGGGGGTAGGAATCTTTCGGTCTCTTTAGTCATGTAATCTGCCATCGCTACGTCTATGGATTACGGTTTATTGCTTTACTCCTGTGTACTAAATATGCTTTTGGTGATCTTTCATCCCTCAAGGATTCTTCGGTGACCTCTTGTCCTTGATCTGTCATCACTTCTCATTGGTGGATATGGTAATGCTGTTACACGGACACTCCCAGCCACTACAGAACCTTCAGCCTCAGCTTCGCTCCTTCTTCCTCCAGCAGTATTTACACCAGGCGGACCCCACACCACACAATATCCAGGTATGTTCTCTTTCCTACTACAATCGGAAGTACAGACTTTTGGGGGAATCTAATATTAGCCCCAGTTCCAGCGGTTTGGTGTTGCGATGGTGTAGAAACGGGTATGGATAATTCGGTCGACCCAAGAGAAGTTGACATTCTTTAGGTCGACACTGGAAGGTCAACAGGCAGAAGGTAGACAGGGTCCTAAGGTTGACCGGCGGAAGGTCGACAATGCAGAAGGTCAACCTTTTTTTTTTTTTCTAGGTGTCTAGATCTAGACGTCTAGTTCTGGACACTGTCTAAGTGTACGCCAGCATTGCTTGTGGTGCTTCCAGCACACTATTCTATTCTCCCTCCATGTCCTAGTGGATGGTAGGGCATGAATTACTGCCGGTTCTGGAACCACAGTGGGGGGAAAAAATAAAAAAAACTGTGTTGACCTTTCTTGTGCCGATTTAACAACCGTATCCTGTAGAAACGATGGCAGCCGCAACCCAATCTTGCCCAAAAAACAGATACCTCTTACCCCTTCTGTCTTTCTTGGAAATGATTGAATCCAGGCACGTTTGTCAGAGTTGCACAGGAGCTGCTGTCTTTTTTTTGCCGGGTTGGGCAGAGGGGTTCAAACTTCTTTACCCATGTTCTGATCTCATCAGGAACGCTTTAATATTTCACTTTCAGATGGCATCTCGAAATCTGTTTAATGGATTGGAAGAATATATTCGTGAGAGTTTTGTAAGTGCCCATTTCTCCTGTCTGTCTTTGTGTGTCTGGTGTTATACCCGTCATCATGTGATTCACCCTCTGACACCTTCTATATCTCATTTGTTCATCTCTCCCCACACACAGGCCACTGCCCCTGTCCGAGATGATGTAGACATCACACGGACGAACCTGGAGTTCTTACAGGAACAGTTTAACCGGATCACCACACACATCTTGCACTGTGCGGGTAGGTTGGCGGCTTGCCCTTTGTAGAACGGCAGGCTTTTTCCGCCTGTACTATGATGGCTCTCCTTTAAATTGATCTACTCCCTTTTTTATCTTGCAGACTCCACGTTTGGGCAGCGTCTCCTGGAGATGTGCAACCAGTCGCTGTTTGAGTGGCTTGCTCTCAATTTGTACTGTCTCAGGGGAGACCAGAACGCACTAACATCGGTCATCAATGAGAGAATCGTAAGCTGTTCCTCTAGCCTACCATGTATCGCACTTCCTCTTGCTTCCCATATGGGGGACACTGGACCATGGGTTGTTTGAGGGGTCTGTAGGAGCCGACACTTAATCAGACCAGTATGTAGAACGTTCAGAGAGTATCTCCTCCCCTCTGCAGCCCATGGTCTCAGTAAGAGATGATCTTCCATCATGCACCCTGAATGGGACTTTGAATTGCATTGATAAGATACTTGATCCCTCCCTTATCAGTATAATATGATAGTGTATCACCGCTTGGTCATGTCACCCCTTTAGGTATATCACAGCATGAGCTGGAAACACGTGTCAAGTTCCCACAGCTGTGTACTCACCTGACACTGCTCTCCAGCCTAATGACACTCTTGTTACTGTTTGTGACCTGCCCTGACCTTCCCGTTTCCTCCTGTGTATCCATCAGAGGCGGCTTTCCCTGGATGTATCACCTGAGTTAGTGTCCTGGATGACGTCTGTCTTGTCCCTTCGACTCCAAGTCCTGCTAGGCCAAATGCCAGTGACGGAAGGAGAGGTGCAGAGACACGTCCGTAGGGTTGGAGATGTTCCTCAAGTGAGTTGAAAATAAAGATTCTGCTGTAGTTATTAGATATAATAACAAATTATTTTCTCATGTTCCTTTTACTTATCGTCTCACCTTGGTTACCAAGCAGGTTTCTGAACCCGTATCGCAGGAGCAGCCAATGGAGACCTCACCAGCTGAAACCCAGGTAAAATATTAAACTTCATCTCCAGTAACTTCCAGATTCTAGATCTGTTTCCCTACATCCTCATGACCGTATCCGTATGAGACGGGCTCTCCTAATTATTAGGCATGGCAATAGAAAACGTTTAACCCTTCCAACGTCTAGTCAGGTTCAACAGCCCTAGCGCTAGTAGCAGATCCAGTGGTGGACTGCAAAGGGTTAAGCTTTTTTCCCCCCATCACCAGGGTATCCCTGTCTGCACTAGGCTGTAGTGGGGTCATCTATTGATGGCTGACTACCGCAAATGCTATTGGACTGGTGCTGCCAATGTTTTCTTATAATCAAGCCCTGCCATTGATAATGATGGGGGGAAGGGGGTAAACATTTGTCCTCATTCATAGGAACGTCAATGGTTGTAAAACCATCCCAACTAGGAAGGTGTCTGGCGTAATAGGTTTTTGTTTTTTCTCCTTTATTTATGTACATGTCTTGTCATCGGGGGTGACCGAACCTCTGCTTAAGGCAATGCTTAAGGCTGACGGTGGTCTTTGTGCACTGTTGGGGTCTGGAAAACTCTAAAAGTCTCTAGAAAACCAATTCCTGACAATGTCACAGCTGTGATATCTTTGAACTAATGAAGAAACATCTGATGTAATTGATGGCAAAGGTGCAGAGTTCGGCCAAGGCAAAGATCCATCTCCCTGTCAATGGTTCTCCTAAAGCAGTGCTGGCCAGCTTGTGGCTCTCCAGGTCCCAGTATACCTTCCACATCAGTAAACTATCCCGGGACTTGTAGTTTCAGAACAGATGGAGAGGCAAAGGTTGGCTGGGCTTGACCTAAAGAGTTACCTGAACAACATCTCATGGGACAGTCAAATGGCTGTTTCCAGGCCAAAGAGGACCTGGCGTGCCCTTTTGAAGTGGTATTGAAATCTGTGTACATTGTCTCTCGCATTCTACAAACAATTCACCAAGAAGGGCTGGGCCAAGTCCGACGTTCTCCAGGAAGTCTTCCACCTATTGCTCAAGCTGTAGGGATGTAAGGGTCTTGGGGAGTTACCAGCAACCATTACGTGATGGATGAAGCAGACTATCTTCAGCAGTGATCAAGTCATGATGAAGAACCCTTCAGGCAGTAGAACCATTGCAGCGGAGCTATTTCCACCCCTTGGGCTGATGGAAATACGGTTTAAAATCTGTACTGCGCATCTAAATCCATTGTGGGGCACCGCTTACACCGATTTGAACCTGGATGGTTTGGAAAATTAGGATCTGGCGTTTGGTCCCTCCAGTGGAGTCTGGAAAATTCTCACCGGTAATGGTTTCCATGATGCCTTCATGACAGCACCCTGACCCCTCTGATAATGCAGTTTAGGGTTGCCCACACATTATATGTCTGTAGTCAAATGTAATCACCAGTGGTTGGAGAGTCGGCAAGGGCTTTAACCGTTTCTATTTCCTGTCCCCTACTAGGGAGGAGGGCCTGCCTCTCAGTGGTGCTGTCATGGAGGATTAATGGAAACGGATGTACTGGTAAGAGTGGTCCAGACTTGGCTGCCCTTGGTGTGGAATGTGTCACATGACCTCAACCTTTTCCTTTTATACTGGAACTCCATGCAACTTTGCAGATTTCTGAAGCTGGGTACACATTGGAGCAATGTCGGCACAATATACCGTTTCATAATGATATACCGCCTATATCGCTCGGTGTGTGCAGGGGATTATGTGCTTTGGCAATCGCTAACGACGGACGCTTAGTTTGATATCACTAGTGTCTTGTAGAATGCTAATGAAGGATAGAACATAATTGTTTCGTCCTTCATTAAAGTCGCTCCAGTGTGTACACAATCTTTCCTGCCGGGCATTCGTTCCATCATCGCTCCAGTGTGTACCCAGTCTAATACTCCACTTTCCCTAGTTTTTTTTTTGCACAGTAGTGAGTACTTTTTAAGGGGTATGGTTAGGGCTGCACAGTAGTGGGTACTTGGTGAGGTCTGGTTGGGGTTGCACATTAGTGGGTACTTGGTGAGGTCTGGTTGGGGTTGCACATTAGTGGGTACTTGGTGAGGGGTCTGGTTAGGGCTGCACAGTAGTGGGTACTTGGTGAGGTCTGGTTGGGGTTGCACAGTAGTGGGTACTTGGTGAGTGTGAGCAGTCTGGTTTGGAATGTGTGGTGAAGGGGTCCGGTTGGGGTTGCGCATTAGTGTGTGTGTGTGGTGTCTTGTTGGGTTGCGCAATAGTGAATGTGTGTTGAGGGGTGTGATTTAAGTTGCACAGTAGTGATTGTGTGGTGATGGGCCTGGTTAAGGTTGTGCAGTAGTAAATGTGTGGTGAGTCTGGTTTGGGGTGCACAGTTGTGAGTGTGTGATGAGGGGTCTGCTTGGGCTGCACAGTAGTGAGTGTGTGATGAGGGGTGTGGTTTGGGCTGCACAGTTGTAAGTGTGTGATGAGGGGTCTGCTTGGGCTGCACAGTAGTGAGTGTGTGATGAGGGGTCTGCTTGGGCTGCACAGTAGTGAGTGTGTGATGAGGGGTGTGGTTTGGGTTGCAGTTGTGAGTGTGTGGGGTCTGGTATGGGCTGCACAGTAGTGAGTGTGTGGTGAGGTGTCTGGTTTGGGTTGCACAGTAGTGAGTGTGTGGTGAGGGGTCTGGTTTATGTTGCACAGTAGTTAGGTGTCTGGTTTATGTTGCACAGTTGTCATTATGTGGTGAAGGGTCTGGTTTGGGTTGCACAGTTGTGAGTGTGTAGTGAGGTGTCTGGTTTATGTTGCACAGTAGTGCGGTATCTGGTTTGGGTTGACCAGTAGTGAGTGTGTGGTGAGGGGTCTGGTTTGAGTATGCTGCTGGTTTAATGAACACTGTATATGCTGGGGAAATCCTCCAGGTGAATGATGTTACTTAGTTCCTGTGACCAATACACAGCATGTCAGCCTCTGTTTGCACAAAAAAAAAAAACAATTTAATTTGTAATTGGGAGTGAGGGCGTAGGCCAACCAGGAGTGCCCGTTATGGTCCCTTTATATGTCACAGCTATGTATGGTTTTGCTTGTTCCCCATCTCTGAATTGGGATATCTTGTTTGTGTGTTCAGCAGCCGGGGGCGTCCTCTCCAGCACCTGCTACCACAGTGGAGGAGGTGCTCTTCCTGCCCACTCAAAGTTCAGCACCAACACTGTGCCCAGACTCTGAACTTCCCCCACAAGAAGAGGCTGGATCTGAGCCATGGGCAGCCGCCGTGCCACCTGTGAGTGCCTGACCCCAGTCACCTCTCCATTATCCTAACCCTTCCATGCTCCTTTATGTGGTTTCTCTTGGTGTCTTACTAGAGAGTTTGTTTCTGAGTCTTTGTGTTATGTGCGTCTCCCCCGCCTTAGGAATGGGTTCCGGTTATTAGGCAAGATATACAGAGCCAGAGGAAGCAGAAGCAACAACAGCCGCCTCTGAGTGACGCTTACCTGAGTGGTATGCCGGCTAAGCGACGTAAGGTAAGTGTCTGACGGGATTTTTGCACGCGTGGCATGGTGAGTGCCGATTGTCTACCACTGTCCTGAACTTCCCAACCATCTCCTTTCAGACAATGCAGGGTGAGGGGCCCCACCTAGCCCTCTCAGAGGCTGTGAATCGAGCCATGAGATTTACAGGAGCCAAACCTGAGAGCAGTGCAGAGAGTCTAAGGAGAGAGCTGGACAACAGCGAGGTACAAATGAGGTACCGAGAACAGGTGAGGACAAAGAAGTGGGGACCCAGGATTATGGGTGACTGAAGACAGGAACGAATGTCTCAGGAGCGAGCATTGTTGAACTAAGATGGGGCTTTAGGGCATTTGGTGGTGGTGGGAGGGTTGCGCAGAGAATTATTTGCGGGCGGTATAGAATGCAGCAGGTATAGGATGTAGTGCACAGATTCTCAAAGACCATACACAGTTTTCCAGATCTCCTCAAAGGGGTGTATTCAATGCTTTCTGCGAGCTGTGACAGTGAGCAGTGCTGCCTGCTCGTCACAGCTCGCAGGGTCCGTATTCAACTGACCCCCTGCCACATGCCGTTAGGTTTTTGAAGCGAGGGGGAAACTGCGTATGCGGCTGCTAAAACAGCGAGGCTTGCGGCTAAATGCAGCCGGCTCCCTTCATTGGCCGCGAGCCTTGCTCTTTGGAGAAATCCTCGCCGTCCTCTGGGTGAGCGGCCAGCACGGGGTTGAACAGCGAGGATCGCTTGTTTTCGGCAATCTCCACCGTTTAACCCCCTCACCGGCCGCATTGAATACACCTCAAACAATCACAAGAGAGCTAATTAGCTTCACCTGTGGATCTTTTAAAATAAGTAATTGAGTAATGAACGCTCCTATGCACCTGTCAAGTGACCAAAATGGGAACAGTTTAGGGTCTTGGGGACCGATTTTGGGAACCAGTGAAGTCTAACCATGCCATAAAATAACATTATTATTCTTGAATTTTAGTTTACGGTGAATGGTACAAGTAGTGGTGCACTGTAACATATGATGGCTACCAAACGTTTATGTTGGAAGACGGCTAATGAAATGTTTTTGCTCTTAGCTTTGTCAGGATATCCAGAAGATTATTGAAGATAACGAATCCTACACCACCCAGAGATTTCCAAACACTCAAAGAGTGTTTAGGGGAGACCCGTAGACACTGTAACCCCCCCCCCCCCCCTCCTTTTGTGATCCCAGAAACTGCCCCTTGCCTGTGTATTCCATATATATGTTCTACAGAGTCAAATAACCTTTAATAAGCGTACCTCAAACCTATTGTATGGATAATGCTTATGACTGTTCTCCAAAAAGTATCTTTTGGAGACTTGATAAATGTCCTCGTGTCCCCCAAGTAATCTCACTGAATTCCGATTTGCTGGAAGATTTACAGCGACCAGGAGGCTGCTCATGAGATCTAAAATCGAACAGTCCGCTTCCCGTCATCGGACACCTCTGCAATCGTGTGACTTTCATTATCTCCAGATTTTTTGCCATATTTTTTTTTTTTTTTCCCCCACGAACGACCTTGTTGAGAGTTCCAAACTCATTTTACCAGAAGTTCACACAGTCCCTCAAAAATGCTCAAACCATGAATAAAAAGTCTTCGGCAAATCACTGTGGATGTATTACATCAGAAACTCAGAAACGCGTCGCTCTACTTTTCCTGGCTGTGTACAAGTCTAAGTAGATATGAGCAGAATACCTACTAGAATGTGTGTTTGACTAGTCTGTATACTGTATAATGTACTGTCTCAAGCATACAGTCCTAAAGCTTTGGAATTAGGTTTTCTTTGGAAAGAACTATAACCAGTGTCCCATTGCGCTTCTAATGGAAGTAGCCTGCCTGAGTCTTGTGTAGAAGAGAGTGGGCTATGGTGTCTCCACCTTTATGTGTTTATATAAGTTTAGATTTATCTCTTGTGTGGGGTGGGGGTTAACGATCAGACCTATTTTTAAATCAGGGCGAAACGCTATTGTTGGATTTGCTCATTATATTGTGCATTTACTGGTGATATGAAAGCTCTGGATATTTTACCCGCGTTGGATTCCTGTTGCTGTCTGACGCCACTTCATGGATAAGACAGATCAACCCCCAAACGCTAAAGGAGCCAATAAAAAGCAATGTAAAACTGCCGACTGATTAAAACTATTGTTTCCGCTGTAGTATCCTATCTTTGTATTGTCAGTCTGACGCCCGGTATTATTATTGACATAGGGCTGCAGGGAAGCGGCTTGTGCCATACCGTACAACTAAAATGCTAATGTTGTGGGAGGAGTCTCTGTTTATCATGGATGTGATAGTCGCATCGTACGCTGAAGCTTACTCAGACTGGCCGCGGAACTGGGCAGTCGGGTCCATGAAGTCTGCATGCAACAACGCAGGTCATGGCCTCGAAAGGCATACTGCGGATTTATTTATTGTATTTACAGTTAACTTATATATTCTGTTGTGCTTTAAAATTGGAATCAACAGTGATAATACAAACTGGGTGATTACAGACATAGAGGTTGGAGGGTCCTGCTCGCAAGCTTACAATCTATAGGCGTATGTGCTGTTAACCCGCCACTGGATGAGTATGTAAACCATCGGTGCTATACCTATCACAGTGAGGCCTAGCTTTGCTCACCACTGCACTACCATCAACCACTCTTAAGTTGGCAGCTTCTAGGTAATTTGGATCACTAGGCCCACATAGTGAGATGTGAACGAGGATTCATGGAAAGATATTTGTAGCATGCTGGCGGGCCCACAATGGGACTCGAGCCATAATTGGTGTGGGCACCAAGGCACATCGAGTGGAAGGTAGCCCACGTTGTTGACGTTTAATCTTAGCGGACTGGGGATGGGTAAAACAAAAATTTGCACACAAATAGCTCTCATGGAGTCGCCATGTGAATATTAAACCGGAGCTATTAATTCCATGCAAGTAAATCGGAATTGTATCTCCAAATCCTAGTTCCACAATTGTCATTCATTCGATTGACGGAGTAGATGTTGTCTTAATTCTGTTTGTAGGAAACAATCTCCTATTTCACATGCTGGGGATGAGATCATGTAGAGGGAGACGTAGAAGAGACATAAAATAGTGCAGATAGTCTTCACAACATAGGACATGTAGTAATTTGTTGCACTTACAATAAAATGACATGATAATAAGCATCCCTGGGGCAAGCAGGAACCGGACAAATCGCAAACTGTGTAAAGGAAGCACCCAAACGGCCGCCAAGTACTCTGTGGGGTCAGTGCAATTTCCAAGTCTTGCTTAGTGTGTTTCCGTTATTACATTCATCAGAAGCGTGACTAGAAGAATACCCACAAATCAACCTGAATCGCATCTGCCGATAACTAGCATCCACTGAGCGCGTGCCAGCGGCTGGAAACAAGATGGCTGTGTGTTCCAATATCCGGGAAGTGTCCAGAATAGGTGAATTATGTGTTCCACCGTTCATCTGCGTACCGGAAATCAAGGCAACGTACAGAAGCCAAATATATGACGTGTTTAACGGACAAATCGCTGTGCATCCATTCCACTTGCACAAGCCCAGTCCAAGGCCCAAATCCTTAAGCAAGCTTTGTATGATAAGATAGCAACATATTGCACCATTCAGGATGCGTCCCAGTAAATATAAGGGCACCCATATGAACTAGAAGAGAAATAAAAAAAAAACATTCAAAAGCAGGCATATATTAAACCAGCAAATACAAATAACAAGTGATGAAAAAGGAAATCCCGAAACAGAGTAAAAAGTGTCAAACCAAAAATGGTTTAAGTTCGAATTCACCAAGTTTAGGCCTTTGTGGACACGGTGCCCAAATGGTGAATCCAGCGTATCTCAGTCTGTGACCATCTTTTCTCCAGATCACAAGTGCATCATATACAGTAGGACTTGCTGAATTCCCCAGAAATGATGATGGCATATTCCTTAGATTCATAGTACAATAACTAAATAACGGGGTTTTGGTACTTAATGGTAAATCCTTTTTTTCTGAATCCACAGGGGGTACTGGAGTGATATTTACAATGGGTATAGATTGGTAGTCACTGGGAGCTGGCAAGAATTTAATCAGTGTGACCACTGCTGCTCCCCCTCTATACCCCTCCTACAAGCTAGTCTTAGTAACCGTGCCCAAGGAGAGCTGAGAAAAGGGGATTTTGTACTTACTGTTAAATCCTTTTCTCAGACTCCATAGGTGACACTGGAGAGTTACAGTGGGAATAGAAGGCGACCACAGGGAGCTTGGGCACTTTAGAATAAATTAACAGTGACTAACTCCTCCCCTTCTACTTCCTCTCCTATGCAGTCTAGGTATGTGCCCGGAGGGAGCTGGAAGAAAGGAAAAACACACACTTCCGAGAGGAGGTCAAACATAACATAAGAAGTCACACACTCACATAGAGTGAACATATAGTTTGAAGTAGCATTCATAACAGAATGAACCCATCCATAAAAATCTTTAGAATTCAGACTAAGTACAACAGTCTCTTAACGTCAGGTAATCGAACCAACCTGAAACCAAACAGTAAAAAGGAGAGACAGCGTCGGGTGGGCGTCCAGTGTCACCTATGGAGTCTGAGAAAAGGATTTAACAGTAAGTACAAAATCCCCTTTTCTCTTTCCTCCACTAGGTGACACTGGAGAGTTACAGTGGGGACGTCCCAGAGTTCCCAACACGGGTGGGATAACGCTGAGAGCCCCTTACCACAGAACGGCCAAACCGCGAAGCAGCTGCCGCAAAAGTGTCAAACTTGTAAAAGCGGACAAAGGTCCTCTGACCAGACCACGTAGCCGCTCTACATAGATCCTGTATAGAAACTCCACGGGCAGCTGCCCAGGAGGTACCCACCGACCTTGTAGAATGGGCGGAAATTTAAGAAGGTGGCACCCTAGAGGAAGCCACATAAGCCTGACGAATCGTCAATCTGATCCACCTGGCCAGGGCCTGCTTGGAAGCGGGCCAACCAGGACGCAGGGAGTCATAGAGGACAAATAAAGCATCCGACTTACGTACAGACTCCGTTCTGGCCACGTAAATGCGCAAGGCCCGGACCACGTCTAGCGCCCTAGACTCCTGTGAGTCCACCCGAAAGGCCGGCACCACAATAGGTTGGTTAATGTGGAATGCAGAGACCACCTTTTGGGAGAAAAACGCTAGAAGTGCGCAGCTCCGCTCTATCCTCGTGGAAACGCAAGAAGGGTGCCTTACAAGAGAGAGCACTCAGCTCCGACACCCGTCTAGCCGAAGCCAAGGCCAGCAATAGGACAGTCTTCCAAGTGACATATTTAAGGTCCACCTCCTTCATGGGTTCAAATACAGAGGACTGGAGAAAAGCCAGTACCACATCAAGGTCCCATGGAGCAGTAGGAGGCCTGAAGGGAGGTTGCAGCCGCAACACCCCCTGGAAGAAAGTCTGTACCTGAGGAAGAAGAGCCAGCTTCCTCTGGAAAAAAATGGAGAGGGCGGATACTTGAACCTTCAAGGACCCCAGCCGGAGTCCTGAGGACAAGCCCTTCCCTCCTGGATTCGCACCAGGCCACATAGGCCCTCCAGATGCGGTGGTAATGCACCGAGGTAACCTGCTTTCTAGCTCCTATCATGGTTGGTATCACTGCCTGCGGGATCCCTGCTTTCCTCAAGATGGACCTCCTCAACAGCCATGCCGTCAAATGTAGATGTTGTAAGTTGGGACAGGTGAACGGACCCTGTGTTAGCAGGTCGTCGCAGAGAGGTAGAGGCCATGGTTCGTCTACTAACAGGCCTGTTAGAACCTTGTACCACGACCGGCGAGGCCAGTCTGGAGCGATGAACAGCACTGTCACCGACTCCCGTCGGATTCTCTGCAGAACCCGAGGGATGAGAGGCACTGGAGGGAAGATGTAGAGGAACTGATCCGTCCAGGGTGCCGTGAGAGCGTCCACGGCCACTGCCTGTGGATCTCTTGTCCGAGCGCAGTACCGGGGCAACTGGTGGTTGTGTCTGGAGGCCATCATGTCTATCTGCGGACAACCCCACCGACGAGTCAAGGTCTGGAAGACCTGAGGATTCAGACACCACTCTCCGTGATGGACGTCTCGGCGGCTGAGGTAGTCTGCCTCCCAGTTTTCCACGCCTGGTATGAAAATGGCAGACACGGCCCCTGCGTGCTCCTGCACCCAGCAAAGAATCCTCTTCACCTCTCTCATCGCTGCACGGCTGCGAGTGCCTCCCTGCTTGTTTATGTAAGCCACAGCCGTGGCGTTGTCCGACTGCACTCTGATGTCCTTGTTCCGGAGAACCACTTCCGCTTGGAGGAGGGCATAATATACCGCTCGTAGTTCCAGCACATTGATGGACATCTGTGCTTCCTCCGGGGTCCACAGTCCCTGGAAGTGGAGGCCCAGCGTGACCGCTCCCCAGCCCCTGAGGCTGGCGTCCGTGGTGAGGAGCGTCCAATTGTGTATGGCAAACCTCCGCCCCTCCTGCAGGTTGCTGGAGTCGAGCCACCACGCCAGTGATGCTCGAGCCTGATGGGAAAGAGAGATTCGCTGATGTAGAAACAGGTGTGAACCTGTCCACTGGCGGAGCAGACACAGATGAAAGGGGCGAGATCGAAACCGCCCGTACTGCACCGCCTCGAACGTGGCCACCATCCTTCCCAGCAGCCTTGTGCAAAGGAGAACAGTGACCGTTCGATGCTGCAGCACCAGTCGAACCGCTGCCTGCAGGGACAAGATCTTGTCCATGGGAAGGAACACCCTTCTCTGGACTGTGTCCAAAGTCATCCCTAGGAACAGGATCCTCTGCGATGGTGTCAGCTGTGACTTCTGGATGTTGAGCATCCAGCCATGGGACTCCAGAGTCTGACGTGTCAGGTGGATGTTGTGCAGAAGGACCTCCTTGGACGGAGCCTTCAACAGGAGGTCGTACAAGTAAGGGACAATGGTAACTCCTTGAGCCCTGAGTATCTCCATCATGACAGCCATCACTTTGGTAAACACCCGGGGCGCAGAGGAGAGGCCGAATGGGAGGGCTCGGAACTGCAGGTGACAGTTCTGGACAGCAAAACGCAGGTATGCCTGGTGAGGGGGCCAGATGGGGATATGCAGGTATGCATCTTTGATATCGATGGATACGAGAAATTCCCCTGGTTCCAGGCCTGCAATGACTGACTGCAGTGACTCCATCTTGAAGCGAGTGAACCGCAGGAAGGGATTGAGCTGCTTTAAGTTCAAGATGGGCCTTACTGAGCCGTCCGGCTTGGGAACCAGAAACAGGCTGGAATAGAATCCCTTTGCCTTTTCTGGTTCCGGGACCGGGATAACCACCCCTAGATCCCTGAGCTTTTGAATGGCGGCCTGTAAGGCCCTGCCTTACTCTTGTGAAGCTGGCAAACCTGTGGGAAAGAACCGTTGAGGAGGAGGCAACAAGAAATCTATCTTGTAGCCTGCTGCTACCAAGTCCTTTACCCATGCGTCCTGGCATGATCTGGCCCAAACCTGATGGTAAAACAGCAGCCGGCCTCCCACCCTGTGATCTGGACAGGAGTTGGGAGAGTCATGCCGAGGGCTTTGAGGTAACCTCTGCCTCTTCCTCGGAAGCCTCTGGAACTGGTAGCCGATCCCCTAGACCTACCCCTGAATCTGGGGGTGGGCCGAAATGACCGAAAGGACTGCCCTCCAGTAGTAGGAAATGACCTACGAGGGGGAGGGGCTGCAGTAGGCAGGAACTGAGACTTAGCCCCTGTAGCCTGTGAAATAATTTTGTCCAGCTCTGGACCAAAGAGCGCCTCACCAGCAAAGGGTAATGCTTCCACCGCCTTCTTGGAGTCGGCGTCTGCATTCCACTGTCTCAACCAAAGAGTACGGCGAGCAGATACTGAGAGGGCAGAGATACGAGCCGCAAGCATACAAACATCTGAAGAGGCTTCTACCAAGTAACCTGCAGCCTCGCGTATGTGTTCCACTAAGAGCAACATATCACTTGCCCCTGGGTCTAGAGAGGAGGCCACCTGGGATGCCCATACCTCCATGGCCCTATTGACCCAACAGCCCACTTGTGCTGGACTTGTAAAAGACCAGCGGCTGAATAAATATTCTTCAGAGCACTCTCTAACCGCCTATCAGACACATCCTTAAGGGTAGAGGCTCCTGGAATGGGCAACACTGTCTTTTTGGACAAGCGTGATACCGAAGAATCAACAGCAGGTGGCGTTTCACATGACTTCCTAGCATCTTTAGGAAAAGGATAGGCAGTGAAAAATCTCTGAGACACCTGAAACTTTTTGTCTGGGTGTACCAAGCCTTTTGCAAGTGCTCATCCAGCTCCTCTGAGGCTGGGAAATATGCAGACTGTTTCTGCTTTTTAGCAAACACTGAGGGACGCGCAGCAGGTCTCTCCTCCGTGACATTGAGGGTTAACCGGACTGCCTGTATTAAGTCCTCTAAACCCTGAGAGGGGACATCAGTGTCCTGTATAAGCAGAGCATCAGGCTCATGAAATTCACCCTCCTCTAGAGCTGGCATGTCATCATCTGTATCATCTAACAGAGGGACCTGAGGAAACATCCTATTAGCAGAAGCCAGTCTAGGGGGAGGGGGTGTAGAGGGGTCTGCATGCAATGCTCTAGACAGACCCTCCACAGCAGAGGTTAACTCTGCCTGCTGATCCCTGGCTGCATCCCTATCTTGTCTGGCCGAAGATAACTCAGAGGCTAGCTGAGAAATCACTGTAGACAACTGGGAAGCCCATACAGGCATATCCTGCCCCGACGTTGAAGGAGGGGGGGCTGGGGATGCAGCACATGAGGGGCATAAAATGGCGCCCTCCGCGTGTGGGGTGAATTTATTGCTGCATTTCTTGCACGCAATCTTTTTACCCGCCATCATACACTCAGCAATCTTTCACAGAGAGGAAAGAAAGATGGAAATACCGGACAGGAGAGGAGGTATAGAAAAAAGAGTCTGCCACAAGCCTGATACGCGCACTGTATATAAATATAACTTGCGCCGGCTAAGGGACCTTTTTGGACACAGTCCAAGCCGCCCTGACCTCCTATGTCCCGCTGTGACTCACTGAACCAGGGTCACCGGCACTTCACAGACGCCTCGATGGAGCCGCGGATCACGCTGCTGCTTCAATGGCCGCCGCTCCTACAAAGAAGGAGGAAGCGGAAGTACCCAGCATGCCGCGCTCTCGCTCCTCAGTAATGGCGCTGTATTTAAAAAGTGCGCTGCCGCAGCTTTTTACACTGAATTCCCCCCTAACGGGAGATCATTGCTATACTCACCCCTGCCTTGGCTGTCGGGTGCGGCGTGCTGACTGGTCCTCGAGGCGCGCTGCAAGCAGCGGCGATGGGACCTCAGGATCTGTGGATCCTGCAGCCAGGTACCGGAGGCAAGCTGCATGCAGCTGCGACCGGACCCGCCGACAGCGCCCTCGTCGCAGGCAGGTAGGGACAGGGAGCTACCTGCCTGTCCTCTTGCTGATTGAAGATCATTTATATTATTAAAAAAAAAATTTAAAAATTAAAAAGCTCAGGAGTGAGCCTTGAACGCACCCAGCTCCCGCAGGGCACATGCTAAGACTGGGTAGGAGAGGAAGTAGAAGGGGAGGAGTTAGTCACTGTTAATTTATTCTAAAGTGCCCAAGCTCCCTGTGGTCGCCTTCTATTCCCACTGTAACTCTCCAGTGTCACCTAGTGGAGGAAAGAGAAACAATGAATGAGGGAGAGAACAAGAACACACATAACTGACTGAAGAATATATAGGGGGAATTTACCAAAATGGATTCGTAAAAAATAGGTTTATTCGTAGGCAGAAATACACCTATTTTTTACACATTTGTATTTTTGGGATTTACAATCCCGAAAATACAGCAATTCGTATTCCTAAAGAATTAACAAATACGAATGTCTACACCATCGTTAGAATACGACAGAAATCACCATTCAAAACAATGGTGGTTCCTGATGTACTAAGGAGCCGTATTGATAATACGGCTGCTAATTGGTGTAAAACAGGCACGCAAATACGGCAGGAAAATACACCTTGCTTTACCTGTCGTATTTGCTTTAAGCCTGCATGGATCAGTCAGATCCGTGCAGGCTGCAGTGTAAAAAAAAATTAGAAAAATTAAATAAATAAATAAATTTAAAAAACAGCGTGGGGTCCCCCCCACAGCTGTAACCAGCACCAGGCTGAAAGAGCCGGAAATTAAAAATCAGGGAACCCGACAAATAGGGGTTCCCCGATTTTTAACAACCAGCCCCAGGGCTGGTTCTCAAAATACGGGGGACAAAATGAGTAGGGGTCCCCTGTATTTTAAGAACCAGCCCCAGGCACAACCAGCCAGCAGGGTAATGTCACAGCCGGGGGACACTTCTGATATAAGGTCCCGCTGCCAAAACATTAACCCCCAGACCAGTCAGCCTGGCCAAGGGCCCTGGGGGAGTGGGGACCCCCCCCCAATAAAGGGGTCCCCCCCCCCTCCAGGACTTACCTGACCAGGCTGAAGCCTGGTACTGTCCCCGGTGACCCTGGGCTGTGGTCACCGGGCTGATAGTGGTGTAAAAAAAATAGATGAAAAAACTATTGTCTAATACTGGGGAACTATGAGTCCCAGCAAGCCTCCCCCGCAAGCTGGGACTTGGAGAACCACAAGTCCCAGCCTGCGGGTCATTAAAGGGCCCGCTGGGTCTTGTAGTTCCACAGTATTAAAAATAGTAAAATAAAACACACTGACACACACTTAAAATAAAACTTTAATACATCCAAAGCCCTTACATACTGATACTTACCTATCTTCATCCCGTAGGTAGCGCTGGTCCTGATCTTCTGGTCCTGTGTCGTCTTCTGGCTCCATGACGACCGTCGCTGTTGCCGTTCGGGTCCGACGAAAACCATGGAGGAACCTATGGAAGGAAACTATACTCACCTGTCCCAGGGCGACGTAGTCCAAGGGGGTCTTGGCAAAAAAACAAACCGAGAAGCAGAACCAGACGAACAGCTGAGCCGCACGGTACTGTGTGTACATCGTGCGGCTCCGCCTCCGAATGCCGCTATTGGCCAGCGGCCAATCAGGAGCCGCACGATGTACACACAGTACCGTGCGGCTCAGCTGTTCGTCTGGTTCGGCTTCTCGGTTTGTTTTTTTGCCAAGACCCCCTTGGACTACGTCGCCCTTGGACAGGTGAGTATAGTTTCCTTCCATAGGTTCCTCCATGGTTTTCGTCGGACCCGGACGGCAACGGCGACAGCCGACATGGAGCCAGAAGACCAGGACCAGAAGACCAGGACATCAGGACCAGGGCTACCTACGGGATGAAGATAGGTAAGTATCAGTATGTATGGGCTTTGGATGTATTAAAGTTTGATTTTAAGTGTGTGTCAGTGTGTTTTATTTTACTATTTTTAATACTGTGGAACTACAAGACCCAGCGGGCCCTTTAATGCCCCGCAGGCTGGGACTTGTGGTTCTCCAAGTCCCAGCTTGCGGGGGAGGCTTGCTGGGACTCATAGTTCCCCAGTATTAGACAATAGTTTTTTCATCTATTTTTTTTACACCGCTATCAGCCCGGTGACCACAGCCCAGGGTCACCGGGGACAGCACCAGGCATCAGCCTTGTCAGGTAGGTCCTGGAGGGGGGGGACCCCTTTATTGGGGGGTCCCCTCTCCCCCAGGGCCCCTGGTCAGGCTGACCAGTCAGGGGGTTAATGTTTTGGCCGCGGGACCTTATATCATAAGTGTCCCCCGGCTGTGACATTACCCTGCTGGCTGGTTGTGCCTGGGGCTGGTTCTTAAAATACGGGGGACCCCTACTCATTTTGTCCCCCGTATTTTGGGAACCAGCCCCGGACCTGGAGCCTGGTTGTTAAAAATCGGGGAACCCCTATTTGTCGGGTTCCCTGATTTTTAATTAC
Source organism: Crinia signifera (assembly GCF_055691185.1). Taxonomy (NCBI): domain Eukaryota; kingdom Metazoa; phylum Chordata; class Amphibia; order Anura; family Myobatrachidae; genus Crinia; species Crinia signifera. The sequence goes on along the minus strand of NC_139225.1, from coordinate 145,032,351 downwards.
CGGCCCCGGCTCTTTCAGCCTGGTGCTGGTTACAGCTGTGGGGGGGACCCCACGCTGTTTTTTTTATTATTATTAAATTTTTCTATTTTTTTTTTTTTTACACTGCAGCCTGCACGGATCTGACTGATCCGTGCAGACTGCCTGTAGGAATTCGTATTAGCGGCCGTATATCCGGCCAGCAAATACGAATGGTTACAAAGCAGTCGTATCTGACTGCTTTGTACATTCCCCTCCGGAACACGACTTTGCATACGACTGAAACAGTCGTATGCAGTCGTAGGGAAAATACTAATACGAAAAACTAGGTTTTTCATATTAGTAAATTTCCCCCATAAATTCAAAGATAAAAAAACATCATGTAACACCAAGGCAGGACCAAAGGCGTAACTACCATAGGTGCAAGGGGTGCAGCTGCTATGGGGCCCAGAGCTGAAGGGGGCCCATCTTTGCTGTCGAAGTATATGTTTTACATACATTTATCACCATCAGTTGCTAAATAGGGGGCCCTTACAAAATTTTGCTATGGGGCCCACGATTATCTAGGTACGCCTCTGGGCAGGACGGAACAGCGCCGGGTCCCGTGTCCCCTGTGGAGGGTGTGGTATATGGTCCTGACAGTCATTAGCCCGACATCGGGATCCGGACTCAGCATGGCGAGCGCAACAAAGACCCTTGGAGGCTAGCTATGCTTGCCACCTATTCTATTCTCCCTCTATGGGGGTCGTGGACCCCCACGAGGGAGACCTCAAGTGTCTGGGTTTTGACTGTCAGGATCCCGACTGTCGGGAAACTGTCCAGCACCCCCTGTGGATTCAGGTAAAAGGATTTACCGGTAACTACCAAAATCCCATTTTCTCTTTGTCAGGGGACACTGCAGTGATGCTTATAATGGGGACGTCCCAGAGCTCCCAACCAGGACGGAAGAGCACAGAGAACCTTGCAGAACTACACAGCCAAATTGTGACACAGAAGCTACGAAAGGTGTCAAAACTGTAAAAACCCAAAAAGGTATGATGGCTTGACCCGTAGCGGCTCTACATAGTTGGTCCGTAAAGACTCCACGAGCAACTGCCCATGAGGATCCCACTAAGTGAGTGGAGTGAGCTTTCACCACTGGAGCTTTGGATGCATCGAGGTAAGCTTGTCTAATGATAACACATATCCAACATGCCAGCATCTGCTTGGAAGCCGGCCAGACTGGCCAAGCAACATCATACCAGACAAACCGCAAATCTGACATCCACAAAGAAGCAGTTCTGTCCACATAAAAAATGAACGGTGGAGGAGTGAACGGTGGTTGCCACCAAATTACCCTTCACAGGGCTGGGCAACACCGGCCCTCTAGATGTTGATGAACTACACATCCCAGCATGCCTTGCATCAGTTTCAGCATGGCCACATAGCAAAACTAATGCAAAGCATCCTGGTGTGTGTAGTTCATTAACATCTGGAGCGCTGGTGTTGCCCAGCCCTGCTCTAAAAGATCTGGAAGTATGTCAACTGTGAAAACCTCAGAGAAAAGAAAATAGAAAGGGTAGAAAACTTGGACCTTAATAAGCCAAGACGCAAAGCACCCTGCAGGAAAAGGAGAAGAGATGTCTTAAAGTTCAGAGGGGAAAAAAACTTCCTTCACACAGGAAATTTAAGTTTTCCAAATATGATAATAACGTAACCACCTTATGGGTGGTGAGCATTGTAGGAATGACAACTGATGGAAGACCTCTCTTCCTCAGGGGAGCCAGCTCAACAACAATGGCTTCAAATTAATATGCTTTAAGACCAGAAAAAATAAAGGTCCCTGCTGTAACCGATCTTCACTCAGAAGAAGGGTGCCATGGTTCGTACACCAGCTGTAGTCAGAAACTGGAGTACCCAAGCCCTGTGGGCCAGTCAGGAGCTATCAAAAAAACACTGAGTGGCTCCCTCTTGATTCGTTGAAGAAGACGAGGCAACAGAGGAAACTGATAGACAAACTGAGACTCCCAAGGAGCTACAAGTGCATCCGCTGCCACAGAGTCAGCTTGAAGAAGCACATAGCGAAACACGTGTCCTGTCTACTGTAGAGTTAGGGAAAATGACTGTTTGGTGTTAGCATAGAAAATTTCTTTCTCATGTACAATAATAGTATTCCAGTGTTGATGTCTCCTTAAATTTTGCTTTATTAGACCACAGAGAGGGCTATTATAGTGGTAAAGATCATTCAGGCGAGCCTGAGACCATCTAATTAATAATACCAATGTGGGGTTTTATATTCCATACCTACATATACCACTAACAGAAGTGGCCAATAGATGGTGCTGTCGCTCCACCTTCCAAAGCTCTAAATAATTACACAAGGAGCCTGACTTCCCCAGTTCTGGGCATAACGCCAGATCTGAATAAAGTGACACAAATAAATGTATCAAGTGTGAAATAGCAACATTGTCTCTGCATTTACAAACTTAGGAGAAATCCCTTGTGGTCAAACAATCACTACACTTGAGAACAAACCCATTGAAAAATATGTGCGTATTCTTCTTCTCAAATAAAGTATAAACACAATATAACCTGTGAAACATCCGAGGAGCCTGGTGGGAATTATACCCCTGCTTATATGCAGTAAAATTATATGTCATATACTAACGACATACCAGCATTTGATACCCCCTTTTTTAGTGATGTCTGATTAAACCACAGAGAGGGCTGTTAAAAATCAGCAGGGATTATCTAAGCCAGCTTGAGACTACCTAGCTAATAATACTAATGTGGGCTAGTATGATTTATATTTAAATGTACCACTGACTCAAGTGGCCAATAGATGGCGCGGCCGCTCCATCCTTTCAGACTCCAAATATCCATACAAGAAGCCTGATACATTTAATCCTGGGCATTACGCCAGATTTTGAGTGAATTGATATAAACTACTAAATGTGAAACAGTAATATCATATTGTCACCTAAAGATCCACTATAACCCTCTGTGGCTAAGCAACTATTACACTGGAGAAAAAAACCCATTGAGGTATAAATTTGTATATTTCTCCCAAAGTGTAAATACGACTAAATGTACATACAATTTATGGAGTACTAGACATCAAGAACACTGGTGGGGAATATACCCCTAAACACACCAAAAACCAACAGTCACCCCTACCTACATTTTAAAACTCTCAAAATCACATTTTCTTGTCTTTATCGTCACTATATGTATGTATGTCATTGTCAATTTTAACCCCTTAATTTTGCTACTAGTGGCCGTCTCCTTATCCTACTTTTTTGAACAATAAAGATAAAAGGAGCTCCCACTCATTTTATATAAAACACAAGGAAAGGAATTAGTTCGTAAATTTCTTTATTGAATCTGAGGAGTGCATCCAACACAAATTCTTTCTCTTCTTCTTTGTCCAAGTTTGTGATTGTTCCTGGAGGCCATGAGATCGACCTGAGGAAGACCCCACCTGTGAGTCAACAACCGAAAGACACAGGGGGGCAGAGACCATTCCCATGGATCCATGTCCTGCTGAGGGAGGTAGTCGGCCTCACAATTCCCCGGTATGAACATGGCCGACAGCGGTGGCATTGGCCTCTGACCACACCAGGAGGCAACTTCTTGTGCCTCTCTGGCAATGGATGTACACCACAGCACCTTGCAGAAGATGATGAGCCTTTTGGAGAGCCAAAAGCATCTCCCTCAACTTCAAGATATTTATTGGTAACCACATCTCTTGTGGAGCCAAAAGACCTTGTAAGTGCTCCCAGCATGGCACTGAGCCCCAGCCGTGCAGGATTGCATCCTTGTCCGATTCCAAACTCTGAGTCTCCATCCTGAAGGCAGCGAGAGTCCAACCACTAAAGGAGAGACAGACATGTCTTTTGTGACAGACACACTCTGAATAAAAAGATGTGAGCACAACCACTGTGTCAGGAGGTCAAGCTGGAACATCCTGGAATTAAATAAAAAAAACGCTCAAATAAAAGCCTAATTGTCATTGATGCAAGGGGACTGGGGTTATTGCTCCTGCTAGGAGCAGTCTGGAAATGGCCCCCTTTGAAAACAATCATTTTTCCTGGTGTTGCGGCGTCTCCTCTGGAAGTGTTGCCCCCCCCAGGGAATGGCTTTGGAAATGGGCAGAGGGCCGAAAAGACCAAATGGAAGGGCTAGAAAAACATCTAGGGCAGGGGCTGCAGATGGCAAAAAAGTAGACTTACCCCCATTGCCTGGGAGAGCCATATATCCAGCTCCTCTTCATACAGGATATTTCCTCAATATTGCAGTGCTTCTACCGCCTTTTGGATTCAGAATCCGCTTTCCACTGTCATAGCCAGAAAGGCCTGCAAGCAGAAATCATTAGCCCTGACAACCTGAAAGCTTCACCCAGAGAATCTATCGACTCCTGGATGTGTTCTGCAAAAGAGAAAAGATTGTCTATCGGCCTCTCCGCTGGCAGGTCTGCAGCAAGCTGAGATGCCCACGTTTCAACAGCTTTGTTCACCCAACAAACCACTATAGCCAAATGCAACAGAACACTTGCGCCTGTGTTATTAGATTTCAGGGAGCTGTCAAGTTTCCTATCTGAAATCTTGTTTAAAGAAGTGGAGTACTGTGACAGTCAGAGAGCCGCCATTCCGCTACAGCTAGAGAGATACCGACAAGATGACGTCAAGTTCCGAAGATGTCCTCCCAACCTTTGAGTTAAATGACTCTCAGACCTCAAAACTCATGAGAAAATCCAAGGAGTCTCCCTTTGTGCCAATAGGACTTGCTGGACTTGTGGCGGTTGTGGGCTACGGATTGTACAAACTGAGAACCCGAGGAGACACCAAAATATCGGTCCACCTTATACACATGCGCGTGGGGGCCCAAGGCTTCGTTGTTGGAGCAATGACTTGCGGTGTCTTATACTCCATGTACAAGGATTACCTGGCAAAGAGCAAGGATTAGAAGCGGAGCACCCATCACACATTGTTTACAGAACAAAGATATGGACCCCACATTAGGATGGCGCTTTTTTTTTAACTGCATACAGCACCTTTATCTGCAAGCGGACCCTGCAGTGCGTTGCAGACCGGTTCAGCAGCTAAGGGGTTAATTGTTTTAGCTTTGGTAAAGGACACATTTACTCCACTTCTGTGATAGAAAATCTATTTATTTTTTTTAAAATATTAAACCTATAACAATCCGGTACATTTGGTGCGGTCGTGGGGTTTGTATTTCTGGCCGGTGTTAGTCTGCGCTCCGGCGTGGGCTGGTGCTGCTTTTTAGAGTTGTTTTTTTTTTTTTTTTTTTTCGGTTTTCCCACTACCACAAGTCAGCTCAGGGCTCGCGGGTTCCCACTTGGTCAGGTGCAGTGTGATATTCACCCCTCATTGTAGAAGCCTCATGAGTATCAAAATCTATTCTGAAGATCCCCCTCTGTCTTGGATGGTACATTCCACTTCTGTGTTACCCGGTTTACTGAAAAAAAGAAATCTCCTCCCCAATAAATAAAATAAATAAATAAAGAAGTGGAGTACTGCCTTTTTAGAAAAAAACACAGCACTGCAGTTATTTATATATATATATATATATATATATATATATATATATATATATATATATATATATGATAGTGAAGAAACAGCAGCGGCACTCTGGGGATTTTTAGAAAAAATATATTTTCAGCAAAAAAAGCTTCCAACGTTTCTGGGTATGTGACACCCCTTTGTCAAGGTTATACATGCACGTATAACCTTGACAAAGGGGTGTCACATACCCCGAAACGTTGGAAACTTTTTTTGCTGAAAATATATTTTTTCTAAAAATCCCCAGAGTGCCGCTGCTGTTTCTTCACTATCCTGTACTTCTGTTCCTGAAGGCACCTGGGTTACCTGTACTAAGTTGATGTGACACCTGGAATCTATTATTTGGAAGGGAAAGGGGGATTGGGTGGGTTCCGGTGCACAAGTCACTTATACGAATAAAGACAACAATACATGAAAGTATGAGAATCCACAATATTAACAATAGGGGGCTTTTTATCTGTATGATAGCTGGTGGAGGTGCTCTTCAGAGTAAAATACAGTACTTGAACAAATAGAAGGAAAAGTACTCTCTTTTTTTCTGGGGGCACTGTTAGAATTTTTTTTTTAAACTTAACTTTTAATATTAATTAGTTGCAAGAGTAAAATGGACATATTATAACACACTCAACATGAAGCACAAAAATGATGTTTAGCACTGAAAAAGTGTACTACACCCTCATCCAATTCTAGAGTTTTGAATAATGCACAATTAATGATATTCTCAAGATCAGAGGGTGCACACTTTAACACAACAAGAAAAACACTGATCTGTTATTTTTAGTAAGTGTATTTTATACCTTTAAATGGGTATTAATAGTTAATCTTTCAATAGCAATATATGCGAAAATGTTTTTTCTGTTAACCACAATTAATCAAAACTAAGCAAGAAATAAATATAAATCTTAATACAGATAATCAAGGTGATCATTCAGTATAACCCTGTTGCTTCTCAAACAACAATTCAGAGGATATGAGCCTATGATTAGAATAGTAACACAATAAACTGCAGCTTTGTATATTTAATCTGCTAACTGCTTGTGAACAATGTAACAAATTGCTTAGTAAGCAGCTGGGTCACAATTCTAAAGCCCCGTACACACGGGGGAGATATATTGCTCAGCCATATACTGCTAGCAATATATGGCTGAGCCATATATTGCTCAGTTTCTCCTTTTCATCAGCGACCAGAGATGGTCGCTGATGAAAGGAACCTCTGCCGGGGGGAGCTTGCTCCTGCGACCAGCGATTAGAATGGGGCTGAAAACGGGAGCGCGCACCCAGCAATTTATGGCCGGGGCACACTCCCATCACTGGCAATATGGTCGCCTGCGACCATATTTCCAGCGATTTCAGCCCATATGGCCCCGTGTGTACACAGCTTTAGGCTAAAGTGATAAATTGGTTCCTCGTAAGAATAGATGAGGGAGATCACTAGGTTTATTGTTAATCGGGTGCCGGACGGGTTCCCGACAGTCGGGATCCCGACAATCATTTACCCGATGTCGGGATCCCGACTGTCAAAACGCCGACAGCCGGGTGCCCGACAGCCACCCGCTATTTTCCCTCGTGGGGGTCCACGACCCCCCATAGAGGGAGAATAGAATAGGTGGCTTGCGTAGCGAGCCACCGTGCCCGCAAGGGGCTTTTTTGCACTCGCCATGCTGTCTGACTCTGGCCAGTCGGGATCCCGACGTCGGGATAATGACTGTCGGGATCCTGACTGACGGGGTCCCATACCACACCCTGTTAATCAATTAGGATAATTGCTCACTATGATTGTAATGTTAAACAGATATTTGTTTTTAAAGAATAAAAGAACAATAAAACAAACTGGTTTTTTTTTTGTGTGTGTAGGTATTGAACCTAGTAAAATTACCGTTCTGCAGCTTTACCTTAATTCCTAGAATAAAATATCTAGCTAATATGACCAAAACAATGTTCATTGGTTTTATTAAAGTAACACCTGTATGTAAGGGAGCGATAAAAAGAGGTGATGAAATGGTGAGAAGGGTACCCTCTCTGATTCCAGGACCGCGGCTTCTGCGTCGGAGTCCGGGGCAAGGTAGCTGCCAGTGAGTGGGTCCGTGGATCTCAGTATGGGGGTGAGCGGGAGGATATTACTACTGTCCTGAGGAGAGATGTGGCACAAACCCCTGTTGGTTGATGCCAGTGCAGGGTGTTCAGCCTCACACTCAGGATGAGTATATATCTGTGGATGAGTGAAAGGAGACAGGGAGTGTGGGTCCCTGTCCACTGCTGCTCACAACTTGCCAGTAGCAGAGGTGGGAAGCAATGTTCCCTCTAATTTTACGAAGGCTGTGTGCGGCAAAAGATTTTGGCTGTGCAACTTTGGAAGGAAATTTAAATTTTTGTGCGCCACAACTGCAAAAAGGGACCACTGCTGCTTTGTGCGCACAGCTTAGAGGGAACACTGGTGGGGAGTGAGCAGCACATCAGTGGGTGCAGAGATTCCCTGGGGTAAAGAGGAACAAAGTCAAGTGTGTAAAGAGCAGAAATGTTGAGGTCCCTTCCGTCGGGACCTCAGGGACTGAAAACGGGAGCGCGCACTCAGCGATTTATCGCTGGTGCACACTCCCATCGCTGTTAATATGGTCGCTTAGCGACCATATTGACAGCGATATTTGCCATAATCGCCCCCGTGTGTACGCACCTTTAGAGTGTGCACCCTCTGATCTTCAGAATATTACATCATTAATTATTATTATTATTCAAAACTCTAAAATTGGATGAGGGTGTAGTACACTTTTTCAATGCTACACATCATTTTTGTGTTTCATGTTGAGTGTGTTATAGAATGTCCGTTTACTCTTGCTACTAATTAATATTAAAAGTTACGTTTTAAAAATACTTTTTTCAAGCAGTGCCCCCAGAAAAAGAGAGAGTACTTTTCCTTCTACCTGAAATCTATTATCAGGATGCAGCCAAGCAAATGACAGAACGTCATAAGATTCATGTGAGTCAGGAGACTACAGCAGATTTCTGCATTTTTACCCCAAAAATAATACATTTTTGGCGGACCTTAGCCTCCATCCAATATGCCACATCTGCCAAACAGCAAAAATAAACACGTGAATTCCCTATGGAACAGTCTGTATCCTCCAAACACAGTTCCCTGTCAGAGGCCCAAGTAAACTTGCCCTCCTCCTGTTGGGGGTCATCCTCTGTGAAGTATCAGATTGCAGTACAGAGGGGAATAATCTTTTCTCAGAAAGCTGAGGTGGTGTAAGGGAAGAAGTTTTAGGGACCAATACCTTAGATCAGGGATGGGGAACCTTTGACCCTCCAGCTGTTGTTAAACTACACATCCTAACATGACCTGCTACAGTTTTGCTATTTGACCATGCAAAAACTGTTGCAGTGCATGTTGGGACTTGTAATTCAACAACAGCTGGTGGGCCGAAGTTCCCCATCCCTGCCTTAGATAAACCAGCTACTGTCTTAACCAATGCATGGGCTCAGGCTGGTCAGAGTCAAAGGAAGCAGACAGCCTAGCAGATTATCTGTCCACTCTAGAAAAGAGCTCTACTGGGAGACCACACATAACCCTAGTGAGCTCAGGAATACATGTCTCACAGAACAGGGAGTTACTAGATTGTCCCTGAGTAACATTTGCAGCACAGCACACCCTGAAAAAGGGAGTGCTTTTTCCCTTTCCAGCCATGGTGATAAAAACACTGATCAATACAATATAGGACAGGGGAGAGAGGGGCAGAAAGGGAGGAACAACCACACTTTATACTCTAATCACGTTATATAGCTGTGTTAAGAACTCTAGGCACAATATACAGTAACTGAAAAGAGGATTTTTGTTCCTGGCATGCTGGCTCCTCCCCTCTATATCCCCTCCCACAGCCCAGTCTAGGAAAACTGTGCCCAAAGGAGACGGACAATTGGACATAATCAGAGAAGAGGAACCTACTTATCATAAAGAACAGTGAAAACATAAAAACAGCATAACCGGAGAAGACTGCAAGCCAATACGAGCAGTGAACTGAACAGTATTACTGAAGTCAAAACCACACAGGAAACAATGGTGAAGCACAAGGGTGGGAGCCCAGTATACCCTATGGACTACAACAAAAGGGTTTACCAGTAGTAATCTAAAATCCTCTTTACTCTAACATCCATAGGGTATACTGGGAAGCAGTTAGTACAATGGGGATGTCCCAAATATCCCAGAAAGGTTGGGAGTGTGCTGAGACCCTTGTAACACAGAACTTCCAAACCGAAGATCCTCAGACTTTAAAGGTATTGAACTTGTAGAACGTCACAAAAGTATTTGTCCTAGACCACGTAGCAGCTTGACAAAACTGTAAGGTTGTAACCCCTCTGGCAGCCACCCATGGTGAGCCCACCGACTTGGTAGGATGGGCTTTAATAGGATTCAGAACCGGAAGGACCAGCCAAGAGTATGGCTGCTGGATAGCAAGCCGGATCCAATGAGCGATAGTTTGCTTAGAAGCTGGACAACCAATCTTGACTGCGTCATATCAAGGCGGTCCTTCTGATGTACACGCTCAATGCCCGGACCATGACAAGAGATGCCCGGACCATGTCCCGTGGATGGGACTCCCCATGACGCTGACTTCATCGCTGTTAGGGGGTGGAAGCGGCTGGTAACCTCCAACTGCAGAGCGGCACCCTCAGGAAGAATCCTGTCGGCGGGGACATGTAGGTTGGTACAGACCAAGAGGTTGGTACGGAGCAGACAGCCTGGCACCAGACTGTCCAAAATAACAGGAAAAAAAAAATCTTCTGGAGCACCATGGAATGCAACTGGTCATGAGGGCACATTTTTCTACATTGACCTGTAGGAGGGGGCATAGAGGGGAGGAGCCAGCACACAGGAAACAAAAGTTTATTTGGACCGGCTCCTCTGGACCCCATCTATACCCTATTGTACTAATTGCTTCCCAGTATACCCTATGAATGTGAGAGAAAGAGAAAGTAATGTGCTCCAAACACTCCTGGCAAGCTGTACGCCTCTGTATTTACTACTCTGGTGCAAAACAACTTCCTCCCCAACAGCGGTAGCCATCTACTACACCATCAGCCTGTAACATGTGCTGCTGAAGAAAATGGCCAACAGCTGGGAGCCAGAAGGTAGTCTAGTCAGTGATCTCTGCACTGCTACAATGGCGCTGCTTTGTAAAGCTGCACTGAGGACCGCTGAAGGAATCTAATGACTGGCGTAATGCCTGGCCTACCGCTAGTCATTTTGCTATTACCCAGTTTCATTTTATCTGCGTGTCCAATAGTAAAGCGCATACAGTATATAAGAAACTGTTAATAAATATATAACAAGAGTTATGGTAGACCTACCTTCGGTTAACTCTCTTTCTTCGAGGTCCATGGTAACCACAGGGTGACATCGGGGTTGTAGGCGGATCCAGAGGATCGTGGCACCAATCAGCAAAGCTTTTGAAGTTTCCCAGGATGCCTGGTCCCTCTCCCCTATAACCCCGCCTCCACGCTCAGCTCCTCAGTTTTGTTAACCAGCCGTTAGCAGGACAAATAGAACACATGCCCAAGTACTCATACACACTCTTATAGCACAGAGACATTACTAAGGTCATGGAAGGTCACAGTGCAGTATACCACACATAGGAATACCTCAGGTCTAAATTTAGAGTGGGCACCCTGTGGTTACCATGGACCTCAAAGAGAGAGTTAACCTAAGGTAGGTCTACCATAACTCTCGTTTTCTTCTTCGGTTTCCACCCACAGGGTGACATTGGAGATGTCTCAAAGCCGTATTGAAGGGAGGGAATTTGCCTGAGGTGGCAGAAATACCCGACGACCAAAGGAGACATCCTGGGAGGCGAACGTGTCAAATGCATAGAACTTTATGAACGCATGGACAGACGACCACGTTGTAGCCTTGCACAATAGTTGCTCGGCAGACGCTCCGAGGCGTGCTGCCCATGATGGACCTACCGCTCTGGTGGAGTGTGTCTTTATTGACAAAGGAACGGGAAGATTAGCCTGCTGGTAGGCTTGATGAATTGTCATGCGGATCCAGCGAGCGAGCGTTTGCTTGTTCGCTGGCCAACCCTTTTTGTGGAAACCATAAAGCATGAAAAGAGAGTCTGATTTACTGACCGAAGCAGTACGGTCCAGATAAATGGTCAGAGCCCTGACCACATCCAGTGTAAGTTCTTCGCAGAGAGATCCTCAGAGTTGAACGCTGGAACCACTATTTCCTGGTTGATGAGGAATTTGGAGACTACCTTGCAAAGGTGAAATGGCCAGGTCCATAACACCGCCCTATCTGGATGGAATATAAGGAATGGCGTTCTGCAAGAGAGAGCAGACAACTCCGATACCCATCATGCCAGAATTCTGGCTACCCTAAACACCTTAGTGTCGTACTTACGAGATGAGAAATAAGTGCCAGACTCTGTAGTAAATTCTGGCAGACGCTGGCTTGCGTGCCTGAATCATAGTCCTGACAACCTTGGCAGAAAAAACCTGGTCTTTCAGTAAGGCACTCTCAAGTGCTATGCCGTCAAAGACAGGTTCTGAAGCTATGGGTGCAGACAAGGTCCCTGACTCAGCAAGTCTACCAGGAGGGGTAAGTGGCATGGTGGCTGGAATGACATCTGTTGCAGATCCACATACCAATGCCGACATGGCCAGACCGGGGCTATCAGAATCAAAAAAACAAATCTGGACCCCAACTCTCCATCCAACTACAGGCCCATCTCCCTCCTCCCTTTTGCCTCCAAGCTCCTAGAACCTCTGACCTATAATCGTCTCCTAAGCCACCTTACTGCTAACTCCATTCTAGACCCCCTCCAATCCGGGTTCCGCCCTTTACATTCCACTGAAACTGCCCTGACCAAAGTCACTAACGATCTACTATCGGCAAAATCCAAAGGCCTCTTCTCTATCTTCATCCAGCTTGATCTGTCGGCTGCCTTTGACACTGTTGACCACCCTCTCCTGCTCAACACCCTCCGCTCTTTTGGCATCACTGGCACGGTCTTCTCCTGGTTCACCTCATACCTCTCCGATCGTTCCTTCTCCGTCTCCACTCCGAGCTCCTCCTCTCCTACTACCCCGCAGCCAGTCGGTGTTCCCCAAGGGTCAGTCCTTGGCCCTCTCCTCTTCTCCCTCTACACCACCTCTCTGGGCACCCTCATCAGCTCCTATGGTTTTCATTACCACCTTTATGCTGATGATACCCTAATCTATCTCTCCTCCCCCGACTTATTACCATCGCTCCTGTCCAAGGTCTCCGAATGCCTCACGGCCATCTCAGCCTGGATGACCCAACGCTTCCTGAAACTAAACATGGCTAAAACTGAACTTCTAATCTTCCATCCCCCGAACATCCCCTCTTCTCCCACTATCTCCATCAGCATTGGTGAAACCGAGATCACGTCCACCGACCAAACGCGCTGCCTCGGTGTCATCATTGACTCCTCCCTCTCTTTCACCCCCCACATTCGTGCTCTCTCACAGTCTTGCCGCTTTCACCTACGCAACATCTCACGCATCAGACCATTCCTCTCCACTGACGCGACCAAAATTCTCATTCACTCTCTTGTCATCTCCCGCCTTGACTACTGCAACATCCTTCTCTCTGGGCTACCTCTCACCCGCCTCGCACATCTCCAATCCATTCTTAACGCTGCTGCTAGGCTCATCTTCCTCTCCCGTCGCTCTACCTCCGCCTCCCCCCTCTGTCTATCTCTTCACTGGCTCCCCATTCCTTTCCGAGTTCTCTTTAAACTCCTCACCACCACCTACAAGGCTCTCTCCTCCTCCACAGCTCCCTACCTCACTTCACTGATCTCTATCCACACTCCCTCCCGTCCTCTTCGCTCCATCGCTGACCGCCGACTGACCTCTCACCTAATCACCTCCTCCCACTCCCGTGTCCATGGCTTCTCTCGCGCTGCCCCCCCTGCACTGGAACAACCTCCCGCCACCCATCAGGCTATCTGATTCCCTTACCTCCTTCAAGCTCTCCCTCAAAACCCACTTTTTTCGACTAGCCTATCCCTCCTCCTAACCTCTTTTTATCCTCCTATCCTGCTTCCGTTCCTACTTATCCTATTGTATTTCGTTCATCCACCCACCTATTTTTAGTATGTTAACTCTTATGAGTAGGGTCCTCCTTCCTCACGTACTAACCCTACCTCATTACCTCACCTGTGCTCCTGTCCTGTTCTTCCCTTACTCTACTTCATCTTCAGTCTCCTCGACAATTTTGACACCTACTTCTGAACTGATGCTGATTTATACTGTATTTTTCAACACACCCTGTACGTTACCTTGTAATTTGATTTTTTGTTTGCTATGTACGGCGCTGCGGACACTTTGCGGCGCCTTATAAAGTACGGATTCTTACCGTTAATACGCTTTCCTCTACTCCACCATGGCAGCTGTACTATGGGTTTTCCCCCTCATTAGGTAGATCTGGAAAGGAAAAAAAGACACAACACTGCCCCTATATAAGGACCGCCCCTACTGAGGCTCAGTGTCTTGATTATCAGCAATTATACGCTTTAACATAACATAACATAATAACTTATCTTGCTTCATATATCCCAAGGGAGGGAATAATGCTGCCATGGTGGAGTAGAGGAAAGCGTATTAACGGTAAGAATCCGTACTTTCCTCTACCTCCCCATGGCAGCTGTACTATGGGTAATACCATAGCAGTATAAAGAAATATTCTTTGGGTGGGGCAAATATAGAAAGTAAATAATACCTCTTAGGGTGCAGGTTGTCATCACCTACATGTAAGGCTGCTTTAAAAAATTAACGTTCTTCCCCTTTTAAAGGGGGATTTAGTGTATTCTTTAGATTACTGCGCTTAGTATCTTCCTGCCCAGTTTTGCATCACTGGAGGACTCGACGTCCAAGCTATAATGTCTGGAGAAGGTGTGTGCTGAGGCCCAACAGGCTGCTTTGCATAATTCTTCCAGGGATGCTGCCCCTTTCCTGGCCCAGGAAGATCCTACTGCTCTAGTAGAGTGAGCCTTTAAGCTTTGCGGCACTTCCTTATTGTTCCTCCTACACGCCTCAGCTATGCATGTCTTGATCCATCTAGCGATGGTTGCTTTTGAGGCTCCGAGACCCTTGTTCTTGCCTTCAGTCACCACAAAGAGCCTTTTTGTCCTCCTCCAGTCCCTTACTCTTTGTAGGTAGATAGTTAGTGCTCTTTTAACATCGAGTTTGTGGAGCCTTTGCTCTTTCTCGTTCACTGGTTTTGCGCAAAGCGACGGTAGCACTATCTCCTGATTGATGTGAAAAGAAGTCACCACCTTGGGCAGGAAGCTAGGATTTGTCCTTAGGACGACCTTATTTTCGTAAAAGTTCAGGAATGGCTCTTCTGCCCATAGGGCTTGCAGCTCTGACACTCTTCTTGTGGACGTTACAGCCACCAGGAATGCCACCTTAGTTGTAAGCCACTTGACTGGTACTTCCTCAAGTGGTTCAAAAGGGCTCTCTGTTAGGGCATTCAGTACCAGATTAAGGTCCCATGGTGTAGTTGGGCTGCGAAACTCTGGTCTTATTCTCTTGGATGCTTGTATGAACCTTTGTACATATTTATCCTCTGCTATTCTCCTGTCTAGTATAGCCCCAAGAGCAGATACTTGGACTTTTAATGTACTGACTGATAGTTTTTTGTCTAAGCCTGATTGCAGGAAGTCTAGCACCGTGGGTATAGCTTTATGACTTTTCCCCTGAGTTTTGCAGAATTGTATATATGTTCTCCAAATTCTGTAATATGTACCTGAGGTTGAACTCTTTCTAGCCTTTAGAAGTGTTCTCACTACTTTAGAAGAGAAACCTTTATTCACCAAAGTTCTGGTTTCAGCAACCATGCCGCTAGGTTCCAACTCCTGGGCTGTTGTTGCGCATATTTCCCCTGCCCCAGCAGGTTTTCCCGGTCTGGCAGCCTCCAGGGCCCTGCTACTGCCATCCTGACCAGTTTCTGGAACCAGGCTCTTCTTGGCCATGTGGGTACGACGACTATCACCATTGCCTTCTCCTTCTGTATTTTGTTCAACAATCTGGAGATGACCGGGAATGGCGGAAAGGCATACATCAGACCTTGCTCCCATTGGCACGTTAGCGCGTCTGTCTCCCAGGACTCCTTTTCCCAGTGTCTGGAAATGAACTTCTCCACTTTCCTGTTGTCTCTGGTTGCCATAAGGTCTGTTTTTGGTATTCCCCACATCTGGGCTATCTCTTCGAACACTTCTTGGGATAACTCCCACTCCCCTGGTTTTATCGACCTCCTGCTTAGGGCGTCTGCACAGTGTTTTTTTTGTCCCGCAATGAATACTGCTGAGAGACTTTCTGTCCAGGCTTCTGCCCAGTTCAGTACTTGTGTGGCTGCTGCCATCATGGATCTGCTTTTTGTACCTCCCTGCTTGTTGAGGTATGCCACTACCACCAGGTTGTCTGTTCTGATTACTATGTCTCTCTGGTACAGGTGGGATTGAAAATGCAGACACGCTTCCTTCACTGCGTTCATTTCCCTGATATTTGAGTGAAGCATTCCTTCTTGTCTTGACCATTCTCCTTGGGCTGCTGCTCCTTGGCATACTGCCCCCCAGCCTGACATGCTGGCATCGGTCGTCACCAGCACTTGTTCCCCTGTGGTGAAGGACTTCCCTTGTCCTAACCTTCCTTTTGTCACCCACCAGAGCAGGTCTTGTTTGGCTCTTTTTGATAAGAGAATCCTTTGTGTTGTTTTCTTGCTGTCCCCGTCCCATTGAGACAGAAAGCAATTCTGTATGCTTCTTGTATGAAGCCTTGCCCAATTTATGGTGTCCGATGCTGCTGACATAAGGCCCAGTAACCTTAGACAGTCTGCTGACCTGACTGCTCTTCTTGATAAGTAGTTTATTTCCTGCCTTATCTTCGTTATTCTCTCCCGTGTCAGCACCGCTTTCATTGCCCTTGAGTCTATGACGACTCCCAGGTACTTTACTGCTGTTGTGGGTTGAAGTTGACTTTTCTTCAGATTTATAATATAGCCGTGCTCCTGAAGAAACTCCATCACCCTGTGCGTGTGTCTTAGGCTTTGCTCCTTTGACCGTGCCATTACAAGTAAGTCGTCTAGGTAGGCCCAGACTGTAATGCCTTCCTCTCTGAGTTTTGCTACAAGAACTATCAGGACTTTTGTGAAAGTCCTTGGCGAGGTTGACAGGCCGAACGGCAGTGCCGTGAATTGATAGGTTATGCCTAATATTCGAAATCTTAAGAATTTTTGGTGCTCCGAATAGATTGGTATGTGTAGGTAGGCATCTTTGAGGTCTATTGTGGTCAAGAAAGCGTTTCTTTTTATGTCTGGGAGTATCGTCCTGAGGGACTCCATCCAGAATTTTTTGGCTGTTACATACACGTTCAGCCTCCTCAGGTCCAGTATGGTTCTGAACCCTCCTGATTGTTTCTTGACTACGAAGAACCTTGATTGCCATCCTGTCATCTCTTGTCCTTAGGGGACCGTCACCACAACTCCTTGCATTATCATGTCCTGTAGACTTTGTCTTAAAGCCAGTCTTTCTTCTTTGTTCCTTGGTATAGGTGAATCTTCCAGCCATACCCCAGGATCCCTTATAAATTCTATTTTGTATCCTGACGATATGACCTCAGTCACCCATCTGTCCTTTGTAGATCGGCCCCAGACTGAATGGAACTTCTTCAGCCTGCCCCCGACCTTCTCTTTGGCGTCATTGTGCTTGTCTATTGTATCCGAACCTTCCGTCTCTGCCTCTTTGGCCACGAAAGGAACTTCTTCCCCCAGACCAGGGCCTTCTGTACCCTCTGCCCGGTCTATATGTCCTTGCCTCCTTGAAATCTTGGGACTGAAATTTCTGAGATCTATTAGGCATTTTCTTAAAGCCTCTGTCCTGGGGAAGCCAGACTGACTTTCCCCCCGTGGTTTTCGATATGATCTCATCCAGATTCTTCCCGAACAGGTAATCACCCTGGAACGGGAGTGATACCAGCTTATTTTTAGATTGTGCGTCCGCCGACCATGGCTTCAGCCACAATGCTCTCCTGGTAACCGCGGTGCTCGCATTTGTTCTGGCCGCCAGTCTAACCGCATCCAGTGATGCATCGCAAATGAACTCAACAGCAACTTGCACGTTCTGAACTATCTTGAGGAGTTCTGACCTTTTTACCCCATCCAGTAAGTCGGACTCTAGGTCCTGGCACCAGGACCTTAGTACTCTCGAAGTCACCGCTATTGCCGAGGAGGCTTTAATAGAGGCACCGGACGTGATGTGCTGCTTACGCAGGCTCATCTCCATCTTTCTTTCCATTGCGTCCTTAAACACATTGACGTCTTCTAAGGGCAAAGTAGTTTTCCTTGACAGTCTGGCAATGGCTGAGTCGACTTTAGGAGCCACCTCCCACTTCTTCACCTGTTCTGTGTCGAATGGGTACATCTTGTTGACTCTGAGTGGTACGGCTATTTTTTTTATCTGGGTTAGCCCACTCTTCCTCTACTATGTCCTGAAGTGGCTTTGATAGAGGGAATGATTTTGGTTTTTTCTTTTTATCCTTAAAGAGAAGGTCCTGTAACTTTCCTTCTTCTTGTGGATCCTCAATGCTGAGTGATTTATTTATAAGGATGAGAAGGTTGTTCAGGAGATCTGGATTAAAGTCCAGCTCCATTTTCTCCTGGGTTACTTCCCCATCTTCCACTTCCTCCAATAAGTCAGTGGCAGGACCTTCCCCTGGGTCAGAGTCATCAGATGGTGGGTCCCTAGGCCTCTTTAACCCCTTCTTCATATCCTCCTTTGTAACAAAGGTATCAGCTAAGGAAGTTTTAAGCATGGCGACCAAGTCCGCCATTTGGTCTGGCCTCATTATGGGGGCTCTTTTGCAATTCTCACACACAGCACTTTTCCATTTTTCTGGCAGAGGTGCATCACGCAGAGCATTTAGCCACATGCAGCTTTTTGTGTTTCTGCTTAACTTCCAGCTTTTCTTTACTTGATTCTGACCTGCAAGGAATAATAACCCTGCTCAGAGCTAGAAATATGAACTTTACTAATAATTTCCTCCTGGCTTACCCTGATTTTGCTTGCTGCTTCCTATCGTCCTCCATTGCTGCAGAGTCACTGTCAGCACAAATATGCTAGTTAGACATGTACTGGGTAAAATAGTAAAAGAATGCACTCCAGCAGCAACGCTGCCCAGTGGAGTCTTACCCGATATCCGTCTGGCTTAAAGAACTCAGCAGCGTTACTGTTCAGCTGCGGCGCCATTTTAAGTCCTGGCGTCCTCCTCTGCTTGTCAGAGGCGGCACGCCCCGCCTAGCGCCTTCTGATGACATCAGACGCCATATTCCCGCGCCCTGGGCGCGTGCCAGTCTGAGACCAGCGCGATGCCGTCAGACGCCATATTCCCGCGCCCCAGTCTAAGACCAGCCCGATGACGTCAGACGCCGCCCCTGGCCGCTTGAGGCTGTATCAGCGCCTCCTGACCCCGGAGTCCCGCCGGAGGGAGAGAGGTCCGAAAAGGATGGGGTGAGACGCCCGGGGGCTAAATGCCAGACATCCATTGCACAGCCGCGTTCCGGTATGGCAAGGTACAACTGGGGGGTTTTAGTTTTTTTTTTTTTTTTTTAAATCCATAATCCACAGCTGCACTAGGCAGAGGGGTATCGCCAGACAGGTGTCCCTACTACACTAGGTAGCGGGTAACCTCTAATTGCCTAAACCCCTAGCTGCACTAGGCAGTGGGGAAGGCTGCAGCAGTCTCAGTGTAAGCCTCCTCTACCTGGAAAGGAAAAAAAGACACTGAGCCTCAGTAGGGGCGGTCCTTATATAGGGGCAGTGTTGTGTCTTTTTTTTCCTTTCCAGATCTACCTAATGAGGGGGAAAACCCATAGTACAGCTGCCATGGGGAGGTAGAGGAAATAAATGTACTACTACTAGATCCCCTACTTCCTGTTTGAATTTCCTGAGTACTCTGGGAATCATGTATATTGGAGGAAAGACATACGGAAGATGATAATTCCATTGTACTGACAGTGCATCCGAAGCTGGCTTGAGGATCCCTGGACCTCGACCCGAACGTTGTCACTTTGTTGTTGTGCCTGGACGCCATTAGGTCTGCATCTGGAAGGCCCCAATGGTCTAGTAGGAGAGAAAATACCTCGGTGTGGCTTGACCACTCCCCCAGATGGATATCTTGGCGGCTTAGGAAGTCTGCCTCCCAATTTAGTACACCTGGGATGAAGACAGCCGACAAGCTAGAAGATGCTGTTCTGCCCAGGTCAGGATCTTGGACACTTCCCGCAGAGCTGCTAGTGTGCCCCCCTGACAATTTCTATATGCGACTGCAGTGGCATTGTCCAATTTGACCCGAACAGCCTTTGCTTGGAGGAGGTCCTGTGTGCGGATGAGGGCATTGTAAACTGCCTGAAGCTCCAGTATATGGATGGACAGTCGAGTTTCTGGGATGGCCCATACACCTTGCAAGGCCCGGGATTCTACTACCGTCCCCCAGCCTCGTTACAGACTTCTGTTTAATGTCTTCACCAAATAAATGTATTGGCCCAATTATAAGAGCCATTCTAAGTGCACATGGTAAACTAATTTTATAAGCTGTAACATTAAAACCACATGCCTTATATTGTGTAGGTTCCTCTCATGATGCCAAAAATAGCTGAACCATCGAGGACTACACAAGACATCTGAATGTAGCACCAAGACGTTAGGAGCAGATCCTTTAAGTCCTGGTCAAAGGCTTGGATTTGTTTTTCCAGCACATCCCACAGATGCTGGACCAGACAGAGATGGGGAATTTGGAGGCCAAGTCACCACCTTAAACTCGGTCATGTTCCTTAAACCATTCCTAAGCAATGTTTGCATTGTGGCTGGGTGTACTTGGTCTGTAACAATGTTTAGGTACGTGGTACATATCAAAGATCAGGCAGAACTCAAGCTTTCCCAGCAGAACATCATGTTATCTCCGCCGGCTTGCCTTCTTTCTATAGTGCATCCTGGTGCCAAACAATGCACATATGTACTCGGTCGTCCACATGATGTAAAAGAAACTCATCAGACCAAGCTGCCTTCTTCCATAGTTCCAAGGTCCTCTTCTGATGCTCACATGCCCATTCTAGGCACTATTAGTGGTGGACTGTGGCAGCATGGGCACTCTGACCATTATGTATGTATCCACTCTTCCAGTCCACATGAAACCCCCTTTTCAGCACAGTTTAAATTTCTTCTGGACATCGTAATATTAAAATACTCCCCCAAATTTACTAATAGAGTTCTGTTCTACAGGGTCTATGGCCAAACCACTGAGCCCAAAGCTAACAATGACATATAACCAAGCACTTGTCACTCTACAGCGCCAGGATGGTTAGAATTGTGCAATATCCAAGAATCTAATTAGTTATATTTGAAATGACAAAATACTTTAAATAAAATAACAGAGCCGGAGAAAATACTCTTTTTATTTGTCAGAAAAGGACAAAAAAAACAAAACAAAACGAAATATAAAGCTGCTAGGGAGCTTCAGGGTGGGAAGAAAAAAAAATATATATAGTAAGACTCTGGACATTAACATAGATGGTGAATATCTGAATACGGACGTCCCTAATTATTCAAAAGAGCCTCAACAATTGTTCCCCACTTGACCTAGGCAAGTGGGGGTTATATTTTAAATTTCATGTGACTGGGTCATATTAATAGGTGACGAGAGATAGAGTTAGGGGTTCCGAGCTGTGGTTGTCCCCTCGGAATGGGAATCTCTTGTGTGTTGGGCATCGTTATTCCGAGTTTGGGGTCTGTCCCAAGATCTCGGGGTCCAGCGCGAAGCGTCGGGCGGAAGAGCCTGAGAAAGATAGATAAAAATTCACAAAATTACTTCATAAACAAATAGCTATGGCCTTAACCCTTTCAGTGCCAACGTTGCTGTGAGAGGGCCTCAAAATAGTTGTTAAAAATGCTAGCGTCGCTCACAGCAACTGTTCTTTTTTTTTGGGTGCAATATTTAATTATACTACTCAAAGGGTTAAGCTTTATTGCTCAAGGAAGTATTTATATACAAAATGAATGTAGTTCACATCACCTTTATATCGATAAGCCTTCTATTATTTCCCATGAATATAACTCGGTACTTGTGTAGTTTCACGGCGCCGCCGCCGCGCGCACAGTCTGTTACAGAAACTTGGCAGCTTGCCAGAGGCTCTGTTTAACTGTGCGCGTGCCGCTCTAGCTCTGCCTGTGCTCGTGCCGCTCTAGCTGTAAGCTACGTATTGACAGCTACGCTAACAGCGTAGCAGCCGGGCAGCAGCAGCGCGCTGCCCAGGCGCGGACAGGTCACTGTGGTACTTGTAGTTCAACAGTGAAATAGGCAGCGCTGACAACGGGGGCAAGAGGAGACACCCCGGGCACAACGCTGACGGGATGTAGGCGCTAAAGCCCCTGGATTAACACTCCCTGCAAGCCGCTAAGAAGGAGCCGCTCAGGTGGTGGGGCATCTAAATCCAGACACTAAAGCGCCTGGATTTAGTTGGGTGTAGGGGTACATCTAAATTTAGACACAAAAGCATCTAAATTTAGCTGGGTCTAGGGGTACACTATTAAAACCCGCCCACAGTACCACTAGTCGACACAGCAGCTGTCGACCTTGTAAATCCCACTATCCACGCCAACCGGAAGCATGGCGAGCGGCGGCGGTACGCGTCCTACGACCTTTCATACCCCCACTATCCACGTCGGCGTGGAGTGTCGAAAGTGTGGCGAGCGCAGTGAGCCATCGAGCCCGAAGCGTGGCGAGCGGACGCGGATACCTTTACAGGTATCCGCGTCCCCTCGCGGGCTTCACAGGTGTCCGCGTCCCCCCCTGATGTTCACAGATAAAACTTAATAGCAAAAAGACCTACCTGCTGATACAGCTGGTTCCTGGCAGCTCCATAACTTGAATGTGAAGGTTTTGTCCTAAAAAAAAGATAATATGACATAAGCCAAACTCCAGACGCAACTTCCCAGCCATTCGTCTGAGGTTAGTTCTCACCTCCCCCCTGGTATTTGGACACAAGATCCAGCTCCGCCTCTTCTCTGGTCTTCAGGCTGTTTTAGATCAGCTGAATGGGCAGAGTACTGGAAATAGATAGAACCAGGGGTTATTCAGGATGGGTGCCCAGTTACTGTTGGACAGGACACCAATGTGAATAAACATGGTCACATTTAGGGCCCCATTTAGAATCGAATATCAACTGTGTCTGAGGAATTATACAGCGCATGTCAGCCAAAATGCCTCCACATCGGCTGTGCAAGACTTATGGCTGGGGAGGCAGGATGGGTGATAGAAGAACTGGGGGACCGTAATGGCCCCCTGGTGGTGGGAACCGAGTCATACATTTGTTTACACAGCTTTCCATACTTTTTACCAAGATGTTATCCAGCTATACAAAATCCGAAAAAATGAATGACTTCAGGACCCTGGAGCACAATCTAAGCCAGTGGTTCCCAAACTCCTCATCAAGGACCCCCCGACAGTTTATGCATTCCTGATCACTCGGCTGGTGCACAGGTGTATTCATTACATGCTGTAAAACATGTTGTTCGGGTTCCATGAGGACTGGACTTGGCAAACACTGATCAAAGCTTTTAGCTAGTTTTGTTAAATGGAGAGCACAAGAACAGCTGAAATCCTGACCCCCAATTAGACTATATCCATGAAATATCGCCCCAGAAGAAATCATCCATAATCCTGGAGAGGATATGGGGAGACTTCTGCCAAATTCTAGCAATTTAGCCAGGGCTGACGCTAATCCAGCTGGTCTAGTCACAAGATAACCCAAGCTGGGAGCAGGTGAATGCATGGGGTCATATATCTGATACTGCAGCAGGTGCACCCAAAACATGGGGATATGTTTAACATGTAGTCTATGAGCTCACAGGTACAGAACATTTAGTGTTCCGGCTAAAATCTGATGCGGGCAGGGTGTCGGGGCACAAGGAAAGGTAGCATGGTTTGGCGGGGAGGCTGCGCAGCACCGCCAGGTGTCACTCCAACGCCAGGTTGGGCTACCTCTCCAATACATTCTTAACGCTGCTGCTAGGCTCATCTTCCTCTCCCGCCGCTCTACCTCCGCCTCCCCCACTGTCTATCTCTTCACTGGCTCCCCATTCCTTTCCGAGTTCTCTTTAAACTCCTCACCACCACCTACAAGGCTCTCTCCTCCTCCACCGCTCCTTACCTCTCTTCACTGATCTCTATCCACACTCCCTCCGCTCCGCCGCCGACTGTCCTCTAACCTAATCACCTCCTCCCACTCCTGTGTCCAAGACTTCTCTCGTGCTGCCCCCCTGCACTGGAACAACCTCCTGCCACCCATCAGGATTTCTGATTCCCTTACCTCCATTCAAGCGCTCCCTCAAAACCCACTTTTTTCGACTAACCTATCCCTCCTCCTAACCTCTTTTGATCCTCCTATCCTGCCTCCATTCCCATCCGTTCCTACTTCCTATTTTTCATTTGTCCACCCACCTCCTTTTAGTATGTTAACTCTTATGAGTAGGGCCCTCCTTCCTCACGTACTCACCCTACCTCTTTACCTCACCTGTGCTCCTGTCCTGTTCTTCCCTTCCTCTACTTCATCTTCAGTCTCCTCGACAATTTCCACACCTACTGCTGAACTGACGCTGATTTTAGTTCTACCAGCTATACCCCTATTTATACTGTATTTTTCAGTAACACACTCTGTAAGTTACCTTGTAATTTGTTTTTCTGTTTGCTATGTACGGCGCTGCGGACACCTTGTGGCGCCTTATAAATAAACGTACTACTACTATCAGGATTGGTCCAGCACTACAGAGACTTTTTCTTGACGTCTAACATCTAATTCTGCTGGATAACAACTAACACCTAATAAGGGTTGAACGAACAGTCCTCTCAAATCTAAAATGTTTTTTCCTTTTAATATCATAGGACTAACCCAATTGGTTCAATACCTATCGTAGGAATTCTTTCCTTTTTTTTTTTTTATTATTTTTGATTGTGTTATCCTTCAAAACTGTATTACTGGCCAGTGCATTTTTTAGAATCAAAAATATTTTAATTGTTTAATATATACATTGTTTCCAGCGCGTTCTTTGTATGCTTATGACCTCTTTATCTTATATGAGAGATAAAAGCAATGAGACAGCGATAGGGCATCGCTAAGAAGTCTCTAATGCACAAACTCAGTCCTAAGGACACAAATAGTTCATGTTTTCCAAGTCTCCTCTCAGAATCTAGAATGAGCTTCACATGTGAATCTTATAAAATGTGTCAATGAGTAATTAATACAACGGGAACTAGTAAAAGAGTGAAATGATTATATCAATCAAACCAACCAGTAGGGAAAAGACGGCCAAGAACTAGACCTTGCATGACTGAGCTTGAGGGAGGGAATAAAGTGTTCCGCAGCCTACTTCAGAGAAAAGGCTTCAATGGTAAGGGACCAGGAATCCTCTTTTCTCTTTCAGCAAGGCTGGGGGGATAAATGACCATGGGAAGTAGGCTGCCTGACCGGAGAGCTGTACGCCCAAAGCAAGTGTCTACCCAAAAATGGTTGAAGTGTGTCCACAAGGAGCAAAGAGCTTCACAAAAGGTCTGTTCCACCATGGCCTTGTGTCACACTGTATCAGAGATCTCCACTGCCCCTAGCAAAATGCGTAGACACGACATTTGGCGATAGTCGTCCGGCACAGTGCGCATTGCACATTATATATAGAGAATCTGTGCGACAGACAGAAAGAGAAAATAACACTAACTACCATAAGGAGTGCACAGCAAACCACTAATGAAGACTGGCATCATTTGGGTGCAGAGGGAAGGAGCTTCAAATTTAAAGCTACAGTTTAGTTTATGTGAAGACACTTCCAGCCAACCTGCAACCACAAGTTCCAGTGTTCCAAGCAATGCTGAACGAGACATGAAATAAAAACGCCACTTTTGAGGAATATTTTCTTTGCATTATATTTTTTAATTTGCAGAGTAGTCTTCGGAAGTTAGTCAAGTACTTACCTCATTTCTGACATTGTGCAAAAGTGTCCGGCCAGCGGCAGAGAGTTGGTGAAGAGGCTGCAGTGCTTGACCTACAGTGACAAGTGAAGGCTGCTGAGCTGCCGAGGACAGGGAACCAAATCCCATTACTGGGAGCTGAGTATCCATCATAGAAAGAAGAACCTTAAAAGAGAAAGAGGAAATATATCACGCAGCACAGATACAGTACAGACAGCAGCGCCAGTCTCCTCCTCACATACTACTACACCATGTCATGTACACACAGCACAGGTACAGCACAGACAGCAGCAGCGCCAGTCTCCTCCTCACATACTACTACACCATGACATGTATACACAGCACAGGTACAGTACAGACAGCGGCAGTGCCAGTCTCCTCCTCACATACTACTACACCATGACATGTATACACAGCACAGGTACAGTACAGACAGCAGCAGTGCCAGTCTCCCCTCACACACTACTACACCATGTCATGTATACACAGCACAGGTACAGTACAGACAGCAGTAGTGCCAGTCTCCCCTCACACACTACTACACCATGTCATGTATACACAGCACAGGTACAGTACAGACAGCAGCAGTGCCAGTCTCCTCCTCACATACTACTACACCATGACATGTATACACAGCACAGGTACAGTACAGACAGCGGCAGTGCCAGTCTCCTCCTCACATACTACTACACCATGACATGTATACACAGCACAGGTACAGTACAGACAGCAGCAGTGCCAGTCTCCCCTCACACACTACTACACCATGTCATGTATACACAGCACAGGTACAGTACAGACAGCGGCAGTGCCAGTCTCCTCACACACTACTACACCATGACATGTATACACAGCACAGGTACAGTACAGACAGCGGCAGTGCCAGTCTCCTCCTCACACACTACTACACCATGTCATGTATACACAGCACAGGTACAGTACAGACAGCAGCAGTGCCAGTCTCCTCCTCACACACTAATACACCATGTCATGTATACACAGCACAGGTACAGTACAGACAGCAGCAGTGCCAGTCTCCTCCTCACACACTAATACACCATGACATGTATACACAGCACAGGTACAGTACAGACAGCAGCAGTGCCAGTCTCCTCCTTACACACTACTACACCATGTCATGTATAAACAGCACAGGTACAGTACAGAAAGCAGCAGTGCCAGTCTCCTCCTCACACACTACTACACCATGTCATGTATACAGGTACAGTACAGTACAGACAGCAGCAGCGCCAGTCTCCTCCTCACACACTACTACACCATGTCATGTATACAAAGCACAGGTACAGTACAGACAGCAGCAGTGCCAGTCTCCTCCTCACACACTAATACACCATGACATGTATACACAGCACAGGTACAGTACAGACAGCGGCAGTGCCAGTCTCCTCCTCACACACTACTACACCATGACATGTATACACAGCACAGGTACAGTACAGACAGCAGCAGTGCCAGTCTCCTCACACACTACTACACCATGTCATGTACACACAGCACAGGTACAGTACAGAAGGCAGCAGTGCCAGTCTCCTCACACACTACTACACCATGTCATGCATACACAGCACAGGTACAGTACAGACAGCAGCAGTGCCAGTCTCCTCCTCACACACTACTACACCATGTCATGTATACACAGCACAGGTACAGTACAGACAGCAGCAGTGCTAGTCTCCTCCTCACACAATACTACACCATGTCATGTATACACAGCACAGATACAGTACAGACAGCAGCAGTGCCAGTCTCCTCCTCACACACTTCTACACCATGTCATGTATACAGGTACAGTACAGTACAGACAGCAGCAGCGCCAGTCTCCTCCTCACACACTACTACACCATGTCATGTATACACAGCACAGGTACAGTACAGACAGCAGCAGTGCCAGTCTCCTCCTCACACACTACTACACCATGTCATGTATACACAGCACAGGTACAGTACAGACAGCAGCAGTGCCAGTCCCCTCCTCACACACTACTACACCATGTCATGTATACAGGTACAGTACAGACAGCAGCAGTGCCAGTCTCCTCCTCACACACTACTACACCATGTCATGTATACAAGTGCAGTACAGTACAGACAGCAGCAGTGCCAGTCTCCTCCTCACACACTACTACACCATGTCATGTATACACAGCACAGGTACAGTACAGACAGTAGCAGTGCCAGTCTCCTCACACACTACTACACCATGTCATGTATACACAGCACAGGTACAGTACAGACAGCAGTGCCAGTCTCCTCCTCACACACTACTACACCATGTCATGTATACACAGCACAGGTACAGTACAGACAGCAGCAGTGCCAGTCTCCTCACACACTACTACATCATGTCATGTATACACAGCACAGGTACAGTACAGACAGCAGCGCCAGTCTCCTCCTCACACACTACTACACCATGTCATGTACACACAGCACAGGTACAGTACAGACAGCAGCAGTGCCAGTCTCCTCCTCACACACTACTACACCATGTTATGTATACACAGCAGAGGTACAATACAGTACAGACAGCAGTGCCAGACTCCTCACACTACACCATGTCATGTATACACAGCACAGGTACAGTACAGACAGCAGCGCCAGTCTCCTCACACACTACTACACCATGTCATGTATACACAGCACAGGTACAGTACAGACAGCAGCAGTGCCAGTCTCCTCCTCACACACTACTACACCATGTCATGTATACACAGCACAGGTACAGTACAGACAGCAGCAGTGCCAGTCTCCTCCTCACACACTACTACACCATGTCATGTATACACAGCACAGGTACAGTACAGACAGCAGCAGTGCCAGTCTCCCCTCACACACTACTACACCATGTCATGTATACACAGCACAGGTACAGTACAGACAGCAGCAGTGCCAGTCTCCTCCTCACACACTACTACACCATGTCATGTACACACAGCACAGGTACAGTACAGACAGCAGCAGTGCCAGTCTCCTCCTCACACACTACTACACCATGTCATGTATACACAGCACAGGTACAGTACAGACAGCGGCAGTGCCAGTCTCCTCCTCACACACTACTACACCATGTCATGTATACACAGCACAGGTACAGTACGGACAGCAGCAGTGCCAGTCTCCTCACACACTACTACACCATATCATGTATACACAGCACAGGTACAGTACAGACAGCAGCGCCAGTCTCCTCACACACTACTACACCATATCATGTATACACAGCACAGGTACAGTACAGACAGCAGCGCCAGTCTCCTCACACACTACTACACCATGACACGGATACACAATATATACTGTACAAACTCTGTAGAACTATAACCATAAGTACCTGCTGGGTAGGAGCTGTAGGGAGATATCCGCTCTGCCCGGCATGGTGAAGGGGAGGAGAGTAATAGTCAGATGGGGATGTCATATCCTGTCTGACCTGAACAGGAAAACATTGAACAGTAAGTGGCGGAGTCACCATAGTTGGAAGGTGGTGCCACAAGTTATTCCTGGCTCACCTGCAGCAGCTGCTGCTGTTGGTCAGTGCTGACCTGGGCTGGGCAGTAATGTCCGCTATAAAGGAATGCTGGTGCCTGGTACAGTAGGCTACCCGCAGGCACCTTGCTCAAGTCGCTAAACTCCAGGTACTGTCCTTTAAGGGCTATGCTGGAGAGTAGTGCAGATGTAGGCAGCAGGGCAGGTGAGGAGCCTGGAGATGGAGCAGCATGCAGGTACAGAGGCTGGGATCTGCCAAAAACCAAGACATAAAACCATATTACAATAATCGGAAGGAACTAATACATAACAATGTACGGAAAGGCTGAGAGAGGATAGTTGCTCAGGGTAAGGGCGCTGACCTGTATGGCTGCAGAGAGGGGGTTCCAGGCCTGTACCCACTGCCCGTGCTTGTGACATGGACGTCCACCTGACACGCAATACAAGCAATGGAAATTACTGCACTGGCTACAAGAATATTCCAGGTATAATAACTTAAAACGGAAATGGACTCATGAAACAAAGATAGGCCATTTTTATGTAAGCCGTTACTTCCTGGACAGTTGAAATTCAAAACATACTGGTTTTATTGTCCACCTCCAACCGTCCAGGAAGCGGCGCCCTACCAAATCCAGCAAGACATTGCGGACACCGTTCTACAGGCGCCAGTTGCCAAAACAAAGTGTTCCCGCAGCAACTATACGGATTATTATGTAAAGGGTTGCCTGCGGAATAGTGCACCAAACTGTAATTGGGCACAATATGGTATTTCGTACCTGATAGTACTGGTTGGAGTACACTCTCTGGCTTCGACCCTCTGCAAACAGAAGAGACTCATTGTTAGGGATAAACAGATAAATGTTGGTTTTGAGAGATACTGAAAAAACATAATGTGATGAAACAAAGACTAGAATTGGTAGACCCAACAAAGCCTTCCTTCCATCACAAAGAGGAAAACACAGTACACCACTAGACGTCACCACTGAGGATTACTGGCTTGTACCTGGCAGTTGTGATTGTGCCCCTTCCGGGAGGGCAGCTGGTAACGCCAGCTGTTGAGATTCCATTTGGGGCTCGGGTGTTGCTGAATGTTGGGGGAGGTTCCAGGGCCGCGGTGAGGTGGCTGTCTGTAAGTCAGTATGTGAGAGTTAAAGAGTACACCAATACAGAAAGGCACAACAAGAAAGAAACATTATATGTACAGCTAAAGCATGGTCTCCTTACCATGCATGGATGCTGACTGGCAGCGCTTGGAGTTTCTCTGCCCTGCTTGGCGCCATCAGAGGGAACGCACTGTTCCTGGCAAAGGAGAGAAAATCAGATTTGTTAATATATATATATATATAGAGGAGTACAACAAAAAAAGATAAGGAATATATGGGTGCAGCTGTGACATAGTGTTTGCAGTGTTAGCCCCTAAGTGCCCTAACCACATGGTAGAACCAACCTACATACGCATTTAATGTTCATCCATTTATCCAAGAACTCTTGGATTAGGAGAAAAACTGGATTTTGGGCCTACCTGTAAAATCCTTGGTACTCTTTACCTAGAAGGGCGCCCACGATTTTGATCTTGGGCATCGCAAAGTAAAAAATTGCATCGGTCGCATCGCATGCAACCAAAAAAAAAAATCGAACAATGTTAAATGTCCCAATTGACCCGATTTTCCATAGGGAACAATGTTAAATGGCCCACAGAGGCCAAATAGGCACCCTGAAGTGTGAAATGGCCCCCCCAATGGTTAACGCCACCCCACGATCAACGTGAACACGAAGCGTGGCGAGCCCGTGAGGGGCAGCGGTACGCGTCCTACGACCTTTTCATACCCCCACTATCCGCGTGGAGTTGAGAATAGAAAGTGTGGCGAGCGCAGCGTGCCCCGCGAGGGGACGCGGACACCTGTGAAGCCCGCGAGGGGACGCGTATACCTGTGAAGGTATCAGTGTCCGCTCGCCACGCTTCGGGCTCGGTGGCTCGCTGCGCTGGCCACACTTTCTATTCTCAACTCCATGCCGACGTGGATAGTGGGGGGTATAAAAAGGTCGTAGGACGCGTACCGCCGCCGCTCGCCACGCTTCGGGTTGACGTTGATCGTGGGGTGGCGTTAACAATTGGGGGGGCCATTTCACACTTCAGGGTGCCTATTTGGCCTCTGTGGGCCATTTAACATTGTTCCCTATGGAAAATCACGGTAATCGTGTCGGTCGCATCGCATGCGATTTTTTGGTCGCATGCAATGCGACAACGCGATTTACATTTTAACATGTATTTCTATGTAAAATCGCTGGCATCGCATCGGTCGCATCGCATGCCATTATAATGGCATGCGATGTACATGCGATGCCCGCCCTTCTAGGTAAAGAGTACCAAATCCTTTTTTTCCGAATCCATGGTGGACACTGGGACAGTGGGGTGTGGGTGGAGCTTCAGCTACAGGCACCGAGGAGATTGACAATCTTTGAGTGCAGCCTAGGCGCCTCCTCCTCCACGCCCCTACAGGCTTCAGTTTGTTCAACAGCTATCCGAAAAGGAACAGGAAGAGGAATAGAAAAGGAAGGGAAACCATGCAACCAGAAGGAAGGATAAGTTTCAAGAACGTATAGTACAGTCCCCCTCATTGTCAGAACAGTGCATGAGGGTGGGCGTCCAGTGTCCACCATGGATTCAGAAAAAAGGATTTTATACGTAGGACCAAAATCCATTTTTTTCTATTATACCAATGGGTACTTATGTAGTATCTGGGCGTCCGATTTAGAAATTGGATCGGATCGCATGCGACCAAATCGTATGCGATGCGATGGTCAAGATTTTTCCATAGGATTCAATGTTAAAATGGTCTGAGTCCATTTTAACATAGAATTCAATGGGAAAAAGGGGTATTCTGTGTCCCCTCGCGGGGCTCGCCACGCTTCAGGCTCGCCACAGGTTTATATCCAACTCCAAGTGGGCATGGAGTTGGATATAAACCTGTGGCGAGCGTAGCGAGCCACCGAGCCCGAAGCGTGGCAAGCCCCGCGAGGGGACACAGAATACTTTTTAAGAAATATGCGTCCGCTCGCCACGCTTCTGGCTCGGTGCGCTCGCCACGCTATATAAAATCAACTCTATGCCCACTTGAATAGTGGGGAAATGAACAGGACCTTCTTAACATTGAATCCTATGCAAAATCGAATCGCATCGCATCTGATTGTATGCCTTAAGGTAAGGCATACAATCACAAAATTGGACGCCCAGATACTACATAAGTACCTACCAATGGTGGTCACTGGGACGTCCCAAAGCTGTCCCTTTACGGGAGGGAACGCACCTGAGCTGCACAGCGACCAAAAGCAGAATCTGCCGTGGCGAATGTGTCAAACTGGTAAAACGTTAGAAAAGGTATGTGGTGAAGTCCAAGTGGCCGCACGACACAACTGCTCTGCAGAGGCTCCTTGGCGCGCTGCCCAACTAGCCCCCACTGAACGCGTGGAGTGGGCTCGAATGGATGATGGGACCGGCTTATTTGAGGACAAGTAAGCCTGCTTAATAGTTAGCCGCAGCCAGCGAATGTTTGGATGAAGGCCATCCACGTTTGGCCGCATCGTATAAAACAAATAACCCATCCGTCTTACGGATGTGTTGTGTTCTGGAAACATAAACCTTCAAAGCTCTCACAACGTCTAGAGAACATAACTCTGTAGAAGTTTCTAACGGAGAAAACACAGCAATAACAATGTCCTGATTTATGTGAAACCTGGAAACAACTTTTGGTAGGAACTCCCTTCGAGTCCGCAAGACTGCTCTGTCCGGGTGAAAAACCAAATATGATGAAACATGGGATAAGGCTGATAGGTCGGATACTCGCCGAGCTGAGGCTATGGCTAACAAAAAGACCGTCTTCCACATTTGCCATCTGAGATCCACCGACTCTAGTGGTTCAAAGGGTGAATGTTGGAGCGCTGATAAAACCAAGGTCAGATCCCAAGGTTGAATTGGTGGTGTAAAAGGAGGCTGGATGTGTAGAACACCCTGCAGGAATGTTTGGATATAGTCATCTGTTTCGTAAGCAGTCTTTGAAAAAGAATTGAAAGGGCCAAAACTTGAACTTTAAGTGAAGCTAATTTTAGGCCTAAGTCCAAGCTTGTCTGTAAAAAGGCCAAGATCCTGAAAAGTGAAACTCTCGAGGCGTCAGATTTCGTTTAGCACACCAGTTAAAAAAAGCACTCCAAACTCAGTAATACACTCGGGATGAGGCCAGTTTCCTTGCTGCTATCATTGTTTTGATGACTGGCAAAGAGAACCCCTTTTGCTCTTAGAATCTCTGTCTCAAGAGCCACGCCGTCAAAGCTAGTTTGTGTAGATCCGGGTGTAGACATGGTCCCTGTGACAACAAGTCCGGAGAAGCTGGTAGTTGCCAAGGAGGCTCCAGTGACATCTCCAGAAGGTCTGTAAACCAGGGGCCAGTAGGATGGCCGTTGTCTGCTCTTGCTTGAGACGTCTGAGGACTCGCGGAAGAAGGGCCACCGGAGGAAATATGTAGACCAGGGAGAATGGCCAAGGAGCGGACAGTGCGTCCACTAGGTAAGCCTCTGGATTGAGCCCCGTAACACAGAAATTTTTTGTTTGCGTGAGAGGCCATTATGTCTGTCTATCTGTGAGAGCCCCCAATGGATGACTAACACCTGGAAGACTTCCTCGTGGAGAGCCCATTCGCCCGACTGGATGTCCTGCCGACTGAGGAAGTCGGCTTCCCAATTTTGGACGCCTGGAATGTGAACTGCTGATAAGGCCAGCAGGTGACGTTCCGCCCAATGAAGAATTGAGGACACCTCCCTCATTGCGGCAGAGCTCCTGGTTCCGCCCTAATGGTTGACATATTCCACCGTATGATTGAACTTTCACAGCCTTGGAGTGAATCAGAGGGCCTGCACTTTGAAGTGCTCATAAGATGGTTTGTAGCTCCAAAATATTGATCGGAAGGATTGCTTCTTCCTTTGACCAACATCCTTGAAAGGAGTTTTCCGCCAGAACTGCTCCCCAACCTCGGAGGCTGGCGGCTGTTGTTAGGAGTATCCAACTCTGGGATGACAAACTGGCGCCCTTTTTGCAGACTTGGAGGATGCATCCACCAATTTAGGGATAGACGGGTCTGCCTGGACAGAACAAAATGTTTGTGATTTGAGATCCGCTGGAGAGCGGTTCCAGCACCATAGCATTTCCTGCTGTAGCTGTCTGGAGTGGAATTGTGCGAATTCCACCATTTCGAAGCAGGAGACCATCTTTCCTAAGACCTTCATGCATAGGTGAACTGATATCCTGCAATGTTTAAGGAAGGCTTTCAGAAGATCCCTGAGCGCAACTCGCTTGTCCTATGGCAGGAAGACCCTTTGGGTCCTGGTGTCTATTAAGGCACCCACGTCTACGTCAACCTCATCCCCCGTGTCGACTAGCACCTACTCCTCCGGGTCGTCATCAGAATCCAACTGATGAGCCACTAAAGGAGCCTGTGCCCTACGTTCAGGCAGCGGGGCCTTCAACATGAACTGTAATGAGGTAGACACTTGAACCAAACCCTGAACTGAGGTGGATAACCCCTGCACCCAGCAAGGCTCTGTACTAACTTCAGGCTGTGTCTGTACAGGCGGTGCAGACTGCGTAGGCCCCCTGGCCGCAGCCAACTGTGAGGCTAACTCCTTCATAGCAGATGAAAGAGAAAATGCCCAACTTGGCTCCACTGTAACTGGACCAGAGGGTCTGTTCTCAGGGGAGTCCTGTACAGAGCAGCGGTCACACAGGCCAGCATGGTCCTGTTCAGAGGAATAATTCTCATTACATTTAGTGTGTTACATGTGTAAGCACCCTAGGAGCTTCCCTGGCAGGTTTAGCTTTGGGATTTTTCTGTGACATTTTACCTCACAGAACACCCAAACAACACTCTTAATGTGACAATTGTAAATTACATTACAGGAGACAGTGTACAGTTGTATAATACTACAACCCTCTAACACAGCAAAGAAGCAGGAAAGAGGAGAGAAAACAAACGCACAATACTCTCTGACCAACACTAATTTAGTGTGGTGCAGAGGTCTGTTGAAAAACCTGGTCCTGTAAGGTGTAAAGGAGCAGGAATCCCGGTGCGCTTCTCCCTCAGTGAAGTCCCGTGCAAATGGTGCTTCTGGATGCTGCAGGGGTGGGGAGAAGCCTAGCTCAGGCGGGAAACGGTGACGGGACCCGCTCTGAGAGTGGAGGCGGGGAGCTGTGGGATCAAGCCCCACCTCCCCTGGAACCAACAGTGCTCTGCGCCAAAATGGTGCTCCACAGTACGGCGCCCTGGTGGTCGTGCAGAAACAACTGGGTGCCACTGCCAGGGTCACCTGGCCTGCACCTGGGCCCGGTGACACTACCGCTGTCCTGCGCCGCGTACGTCAAACCCCCTTCTCGTCCACCCTCCCGTCCGCCCATCCGCTTACCTGTGGTCGGAGTGCGGCGTCATCCGTGCGTCATGAAGAGAGCGGCGGGTCTGGCTGTAAAAGTCAGCGCGCCGCTGCCAACCACAGGGGAGCAGCACTGCAATATGCTAGCTGTCTCCTAGTTCAAAATTAAAAGCAAAATAAAAAATCTCTGACAGGGCACAGAACCCTGTCCCTTGAGGCACCAAGAAAAAAAACTGAAGCCTGTAGGGGCGTGGAGGAGGAGGAGCCTGGGCTGCACTCAAAGATTGTCAATCTCCGTGGTGCCTGTAGCTGAAGCTCCACCTACTCCCCACTGTCCCAGTGACCACCTTTGGTATGAAGGAAAAACTGCAATATAAATAACATTATTATTATCCGAAGGGGGCACTAGTGCGAATATGCAGCAAACAGCGATAAGTTAAGACGAATGAAGTCGCGCCTTGCGAATCAATGTGCACGCAAATAGATACGTATAGCATTTTCCTAGGTAGGCCTACCATTTATTTGGGGCTAGTCTGCATTTTTCTAAGCACTCCCACTAAAGAGCCAGTTACCACTCCCAGACGCCTACCTCCTGTCAATCACCCTTCCAATGGCCAGCGATAAAAAAAAAAAAAGTAGCAGGAGTTCATTACTGTCGGGCGTTGCACATGCGCATTACGGCCCATAGGCATGCGCAGTTGTCGATAATCGGCCACCGTGCAAATTCGCGGCTAGGTCTGAATTACCCCCTAAGTGCTAAGAGTACCTCACTAATCTGTCGACAGAAACCAATGCCTTAGATGCCCCATATCCTCACCCAGTGGCGTAACTATAGCACCGCAGCCCCCGCAGTCGCGGGGGGGAGCTGTGCATGTGGGGGCGCCGGGGGGCTGCGTTGCTATAGTTAGCACCCTCCCGTCCGCCCATCCACCCCTTGCCGCCCGCAGCCTTACCCCTGTCTTCAGTTCTGCTAGTGAGACGGACCACAATAAAATGTCCGCCCCATATAGCAGACAGTTCTCTGAAACTGTCTGCAGAATGAAGCCAGCAAGGGAGCCGGGACCAGCGGCAGCAAGACAGGTAAGGCTGCGGGTAGGGGATGGGGGAGGGTGCTGCGGAGGGGGGCGCCCCCCCATTAATGGCGGGGGGGGGGGGGGGGGGCGCCCAATTCATAGTTACGCCCCTGTCCTCACCCTCCTCCAAGCCTTCGGAAAAATAACTGTAGCACTCCAATTACCCGGAGGAAAAGGCCCTCAACCATCCCCAACACATCCCAATGAGCTGAGCTAGGGCTCCGAGACATGGCACCCTACGGATGTGTAATAAGGAATAAAGGAACCGAGCACGTCTGCCCACCTTCCCTGAATAGCAGAGGAGCAGGAATCGGTACTTATGTATTATCTGGGCTCCCATGTTAAATGCACCCCATTTTTTTCATACCCCAACTATCCAACTACGCATGGAGTTGATTTTATATAGTGTGGCGAGCGCAGCGAGCCGCCGTGCCCGAAGCGTGTTGAGCGCAGCGAGGGGACGCTGTCTCATAAGAAAAACGGGAGCCCAGATTTTACATAAGTACCCAGGAATCTTTAGGGCACTGCCCTAACCGGAACAGGAGCAGGAATAGAGAATACAATATCGGGCCACCAACACAGACCTTAGGACTGGGGGATGGAGGCGCTGATGACAGACAGGAAGGTGAGCTGGGTCCACATTCTGACGCAGGTTTTTGGGAACGTTCCATTCCGATTGGATCAAGGGGAAGACCCGCTATCTGCACAGAGAAGACAGAATGATGCAGTGAAGGATAATAATAGAACAATGTTATAACAAGAGAGCAGACAATATGTCAGTTACCGGAACGTGTCCGTGCTGTGGCTGACCCGTGGGGCCGGATCTTCCCGATCTCTTGCCTCCCTCGGGCTTTATACCACCATCGGGGGAGCTTCGCTGACTACAGCTGCTGGAAGAGAGCTGTGAGTCGCTGCTCAGATCCACTCCACTGTCCGACTGACTCATCTGGAGAGAACACAAGAAGGGGTTGGCGCCAACAGCAGCTGCGGTGCTGCACAAAACACTGGCGGTCCTGTGTACCTACCTCGGTGCTGATGGCATCTTCGTAGGAATTCAAAGGCTCCATCCACGGTTCCAGGGGGTAAGACGGACAAAGTTTTCTTCTGTCATCTGAGTTTAGCCAAAGGAAAGAAAATGGTGATTACATACAGAGATAGGGGAACATATAATACAAGCTCAACACCTAAACCAGAGCAGGAGAAGATCATATAGGGTAGAGGTCTACAGCAGATGGTGTAGGGACGACACTGGCATCAGCGTGCCCCACTGGCATATAACAGGTGGCACGGGGAGCTGGGTATGGATCGTTAAGTGTACAAGTTTTAGGTCTAATGTCTACTAATGGTATTAAAAGTAAAAGATCGACACAGTCGACATGCTTCAGGCACTATTATATCCACCCTCAATGTCCACTGGGATGGTAACACATGAACAAGTATTTTCTTAAACTAGTGGGACAGCTCTCAATGAAGCTGCTCCTGGCAATATAATTGCCAATTGCCGCCCCGCGCCAGCTGACGGAAGGGGATGCGCGCGCCCCGTACCGTCGGAGCACTCCGCCGCCGACCCCTGTACCTCCCCGCAGTCCCCACTCCCTGCCCGTCTCCCTGAAGCGGAGAAGGGCAGGGAAGCCATTCCCCATCGCCTTGCTGAGAGGGACGCGCAAGTGAGTGAGGCGCTCGCGCGTCGTCAGCTGGAGCTCCTGTCCGCCAGCCTATGCCAGATGTACACACGTAGTGACTAACGGGTATTTTCAAAGCGATCTCACTAGATCACTCAGAAGGCTCTTTGCTACGTGTGGACCACCGTAACAGAACTCAGCCCAGAGAAATCCGGAGCCTTTTTTTTAACAGCTGAAGTTTCCAATATACGAACATCTTTATTATAATCTTTCTGTTCCAATATAAAAACAGTCAAATGTGACTAATTTCTCAATTGAAGGATATGATTTTATTACATTTAATAACTTTATGTGGGGTCCCTTATTAGTTGCATCTTTCATAAAAGTGAATACAGTGAGGAGAAAGGGATCGTTCTCGTGCTCGACTGAACAATCTCCCTGGTAACTTACTGCTCTGCTCCCTCCTCCAGACACCGGTACCAAGCGCTTCCAGTTGGTGGTCTCCAGATCCGCGCTGGGCCCACGTGACCGACGGCAAAGTCCGGCCTTCATGCGGAGGATTCTGAAAAACAGTATTATTGTTAGATGACATCTATAGTAGTTACAAAATGCATAATGAAAGTAAAACAGAACCTATTATTATAAAATTGGGGTCGGACCGAAATGAGTTCATCAGCCTGTAATATGCAACAGTGAGTACATACCTCCTGGGAAAACCCTCGCCCCCTCCGACACGGCACGTTCCGTTTTCCTAATGGAGCTGCAAAATTTCCACCCGCTGAGTCTCCGCAGCTGCCGAGGAGGGTGTCTGCCAGGAGAAATGCCAGCTGATTACTTTATTGTAAAGAGCAAAACATTGATTACATTTCATCAATACCATAGAAACAATATAGTTTCCTTAATCCTCTTACCTGTCCTTGGTTGGCAGCGCCCACTGGGCAGTTCGATGCTTTGTTTGACAGGGGCTGATTTGCCATGCCTTTGCCCTAGTTCATTGAGTGCCTGCTGTATGCCCGCAGGATTACTGTGAATCACTCGGTCTACACGATAGACAGTGCTTGAATTGGGAGGCGGATGAGGAAGAGGTACAGATGGAGGACGTTCCTCGTTAGCTCTGCCACTGGGACCAGATGGAAAGGGATTAGTACAAAGAGGTGGCAAAAACATTTAAGAGATCAAAGAGCGAAGACTTCAAGAAATTGACTCACCCTCTGTTCCTAGGAGACGGCCAGTTTCTCTTCTCTCCATTCTTACCACCGCCGCCACCACCACCACCTCCTCCTCCTCGGCCGGTTCTGGGCCCACCAGGATGCATGGGTCGGCGGTTTTGTCTCTCCATGACTGGTCTCTGACTGGAGAAGCTCCTTTTTGATAAATCCTTCCTTTGATCTCTTCCTCCTGCAGGTGCTGAAACGAATACTCCAGTAGGAGTTGGCCCCAACCCTCCGTTTTGGACAGGAACATGCCCCCTTTCTTTTTTCTCAGTGAAGTCACTGCTTTCTGAGGCAGTTTCCCATTCTTCATTGGCCTGGTCAGAATTAGCATTGCATGGCTCAGGGGATTTGTGCCCTCGGCGGAGCACAGCCCGCTCTTCTTCAGCCGGGGATGGGCGTTGATGCTGCTCTTGTGTTACGGCCAACTGTTGATGGGGGGCTTGTTGGTTTACTCCGTTTCCTGCCCGAGCGGCATTCTCTCTCTCCTGCTTCAGTCTGCGGAAACGAGGGGGTTTGTCCTGCTGCTGAGATCTACCGTGTCTCCTTCTCCGAGGTGGTGGTGGAACTCGTTCCTCGCTGGGAACTATAGGATTCGGTGCCACTACTATCTTTTCATTTTTTCTTTCCATTTTGTTAGGTGGAAGCGGTGGATGAGCCGATGGAATCTGAGGTGCTGTTGGCTGATGCCTGGGGTGAGGATTCCAGGGCACGGGTCCTACAGGTGGTCCTCCACGCCCTCTTCTAGAAGGGACGCCTCGTGGTGTGAAAGTGCGCCCCCTACCAGATTCTCGTCCCTTTTCTTGGTGACGTGAATTATTGGTAACCAGTACCTCAGGTTGCTGCTTCTGCAGAGAGAGTCCTCCCTTCCCAGGTTCTTTTTCAGAAGCGACCGGCTCGGTTTCACTACCGGTCTCAGAACCACGCTGGCGTCTTCTTTTGGGAACTTCTTCATACTCTGAACCCTCGCTACGCGTTTCACTTGCATTACGTTCCCGTCCTCCAGGTCCAGGCGCGATTTTGTTTATTGCATCGACTTCATCTCTGTAAAAAGGGCTCTCTCTCCTATAGCCACCGCGAAACTCCCGGCTTCTGCCTCTGCCACCCCGACCACGACCACTGTATGCACCCCGAAACCCTCGTCCTCTGGCAAAGTACTCCCCTCTGCCCCGTCCACGAGAAGATGAAATCAATGCTGGGGCCCCTCGAGCTGGTGGTGGCATCATCATGGTGTCCTTTCTTCTGCGTGAAGGTGACCCAGCTGCCTGTTCCCCCTCCCTGCTAGAATGGTTCACTTGCCTGGGCTTCTGAGGCTCGGGTGCTACCGGTGGCGGCTGATTTGCCTTACCATCTTGGTGCTCCCTTGGTGCGACATCCTCTCTTCTTACTCCCCTCTTGATAGGACCTGCCCGTCTCTGGGAAGCTGCCTGAGATGGGGCTCCAACTGTAACAGAACCCTCCTCTTGTCTTCCTCTTCCTCCAGGTCTAGGTCCCCAGCGAGTTTCAGTCTTAGACTCGCGGCGAGGAGGTGGTCTGTGGTATTCGGGTCTGCCAGTTTGTCTTTCTGGCTTTGTCTCGTCTTTTGCATTTTCCTTCCTGTCCTCCTTGCGTCTCCCGCTGCTGACTTCCACTTTTGCAGGGATATCCGGCTGTGCTGGAGGAGCTGGAGGAACAGAAGCTTCTCTTCGGAGTATGACCAGCTCATCCTCTACCCGACGTGGTTGTGACAAAGGAGCAGAAGCTGGTGTAGGCTGAGCGGGAGTGGCTTCAGGACGTCTTTGCTCAATGGGAGGCGGTGGGGGTTGCTGAAGAGCAACTGCATGGTTATGCTGATGCCAAGTACGTTGGTCATCTATAGGGTAGCGGTGACCAACAAGAGAGTGTTGGGAGGATGTAACAGCATTTTCCTGGTATGAATTGAGGTTTCCCAAGTAAGGTGAAGGTTGGGACTGCTGTGGACCGTGGGAACGAACCGGCGGCGTTTCACTTCTGAAAACAAAATAAGACAGAAAACAAATGAAGACCAATCATCCATATTTACCATGATCACACATAGAAAATATACTTGTGCTACCCACCTCATGTCCCGGTCCTCTTCCTCTGCATTCTGTCTCAGGGGAGATGCTACTGGCCGCGCCTCAGGAGGATTGTACATCTCGCCTCCCCACATCAGTTTGGCGTCTGCTGGAGGTGTACCTCGCTCTCTCATCAGGGGTGTGTGACGATCATATCCGTCTGACCCAGACCCGCCACTGTCTGACCGCTCCCGAGACAGGATTCCTGGATGGTGAGTAAAAACAGGAAACAGTAAAACAAAGCATGCCGGTGCTAAACCCCCTACTGCCACTTCTGCCAGGATACTAATGGGTAGCTGTGAAATCACAATAGAAAATGCATCCTCCATAAACTCTGGTCATAGAGTACTCCAAACATTAGTAGGTTTCTCTCCTTGGTTTGTCGAAGGGAGAAATATGGGGATTTTTGGTCTTACATGTAAAATCCTTTTTTTCTGAAGCCATGGTGGATGCTGGGACTATGGGTAAGAGGAGTTCTGGAAGAAACCGGGCACCAAGGAGTTAACTTCTTTAGAATGTGGCGGCTACTCCCTCATTCCCTCCCCTGTCTTCGGAAACCAGTTATTTTAGCAAGCCAATAGGGACAAGGTGATTGTCTGTTACTTCAGATGGAGGTGCTATCGGTTCCACCAGTGAATCATCTCCAGCCGAAGCAGTCGTGAATGAAACTGACCGAACTTCACCATTTCCAAGGAGGAGACCAGTTTTCCCAACACCTTCATGCAGAGATGAACAGAGACACTCTGCAGTGTTGCGGGAAAGATTGAACAGTGTGGCGAAGATCTGCCTTCTTGTCATCTGGCAGGAACACTCTTTGGGCCATGGTGTCCAACCAAGCTCCCAAATGTAGCATGTTCATGGAAGGAGAAGTGCTGGATTTTGTCCAGTTGTTCATCCAACCATTTGCACTCAGAAGGTTTGAGTTAGGAGGAGATGGTCTTGGAGAACCTCCGGAGACTGGGCAAGCAAAAGGAGGTTATCCAGATAAGGGTGGATCTGAACTCCCTGCTGGTGAAGAGTTGCCGCCATCACAAAAATGCGTGGTGCGATTGACAAACCGAATGAAAGAGCCTGGTACTGAAAATAATGGTGTCCGCAAACCGCAGGAATTGCTGGTTAGCCTGGTGTATCTGAACATGCAGATAGTGAAGAATGGAGAGAACCAAGCTTCGGTAAGACGAATAGGTTTGAGTAAAAACCCAGACCCCTCTGGGAAGAAGGGACCGGACAATGACCCTGGTCCGAACCAACTTTTTGTATCGCCACTAGTAGCGTATCCCGAGTAACCTGGGAAACCGGCAGACCTGACTTGAAAAATCTGCGAGGCTGGCAAGAGCTGAATTCTAGTTTGTACCCCTGGCAAATGGCATTCTGTACCCAGGAATCCTGAAGATTTGGAAGAGGCAGAACCAGTACTCTGCTCCTGGAAGCTGGCCACGGTGGGTGCCCGCTATTTTTCCCGACCGCCCATGGAGGCATTGGAGGTGCTCCATGGCTTACTCTGAAACCTGCCCCCACGAAAGAACTGGAAGGTGGTGTTCTGAAAGGACCGTCTGACAGGCGGAGATGCTGAGGAGAGGAAGGTGGATTTTCCAGCTGTGGCTTTAGAAATCCAAGCATCCACTTTCCCTCCAAACAACCACTACCCTGTACAGGGAAGTGCTTCTACGCTCTTTTTGGATTCAGAATCAGCCATCCACGTACGCAGCCATAAGGATCTGCGTGCCAAGACTGCCATAGTGGAGTTCCTGCTGTTAATGACGACGACCACCTTAAAAGGTATCACAAAGGACACGCGTGTCCAGGCAGCATTCCTGAATAAATAAAAGTTAAAAATAATGAAGAAACTTCTCTGGAGCTCCAGAGTGTGCATCCTCTCCAGAGGGCACATTTTTCTAAACTGAGCTGTGGGAGGGGGCATAGAGGGGAGGAGCCATCACACCCTGTTTTATGTGCACAGGCTCCTTTGGACACCATTGTACTAAGTTAATCCCCAGTATCCCTTATGGATAGAGAAATAAGAGCTAAAATACAGCAATCTCCTTAAAAATGAGCCGTTACCCATAATCCCAGCAAACATCATAAGCTGAATGTACTCTCTCCCCAGTTATGACCCACCTGTAGGGTGCACTCCCGCTGTGGCAGGGTAATAATCCATGGGCCTTCCTTGCATCATGCGGGGGTCAATGAATGGCGGCACCATCACCCAGCGAGGATCATAGCTAACGTGAGGTGGTGGCAGAGGGGCGGGCTGCGGTGGCTGTTGGGTGGGCACGGGTGTTGTCCGTCCCATGGATCCTCCGCCATAGAGTGCTTTCTGCGGTGGCTGGGAGGTGACTGAGAGAGGCTGTGAATGAGAAGGTCCAGCAGGGGAAGGAGGAGTGGGCACTCGGTTCTGCTGCCACTGTTTCATCAGCTGCTCCTGCAACAGAGGAAAGTAAGAAAGGCAAAAGCCTAATTAAAGTTCAACACAAAAACTTCATAGACGCATTCAGTTAATGAGGTACATTTAAATTATTTAGCATTATATAAAAAAAATCTGATTTAAGTGGTTATCTTACATTGTCCTAGTAACGTAGAGATGTATTAAACCTACTCAGGGCCGGCTCTAC
This sequence comes from Crinia signifera, assembly GCF_055691185.1. Lineage (NCBI taxonomy): Eukaryota > Metazoa > Chordata > Amphibia > Anura > Myobatrachidae > Crinia > Crinia signifera. Next base: position 144,988,266 of record NC_139225.1, on the reverse strand, counting down.
CACTAGGCAGCTGCCTAGGGCGCCAGGATCTCGGGGGCGCCACCAAGTCTACAAATCAAAAAATCAAGGATGTCTATGAGGATCCTTGTTGTACTTAATGCAGGCGGCGACTGTAGAACTTCTAAGACCTCACCTCCATACTTCCCTTGAGGCACACTTCCTACATTGCTGCCCCCTCCTCCTTGTACTCTGTTGTGGGTGGAAAATGGGAGGGTGCAGAGAACCTCCAGGAAAAGCAGGGCACTTGGCCACCTTCCAGGGGGGAGAAGAGCCAGAAAGAGCAGCACAGGTGCCGCCTCCCCTGTACCCCACCTGGCAACCTTGAGCCTATTATTTTCTTGGTGCCCTTTCTTTGCCACAGGACCCAGTCCATTATGGCCACTATACAAATATGTAGCTCCATGCCCAATCCTCTTACCTGCTGCTGGCGCTGAAAGCGCGGTGGCAGACTCTTCTGGAACTTGCTGTATCCTCCCTGGGAGGGTCCTGCTGCTGGCGGGCGGCTCACACTTGGAGCTGGCTCCTGTTTGGGCTCTGGCCGTGGAGGTTGAGTTGGTTCTGCTGTAGCCTGGGGAACCTCAATTTGAGGCGTAGCTTCTGTGGGCTGTGGAGGAGCTTCAGTAACTGCTACTGGTTCCACCACTAGACGTAGAAAAAGAGAAAAGCATAAGGCCAAGAAAGCAGAATTTTTGTTCTTGCAATAAATCATTCTCTTTGATCCATTGGGATAGGAAATAGAGGCTCTATATTAGGACTGAAACTCTTTATTGTCTATACCCAACTCCCCTGTAGTTCACTCTCACTAAGGAGTCTAGGATGACGGCTCTCGATCCCCGCCGACAGCCGTGATCCTGGCCTGTTTGCGGTCAGATCGACCGCATAACGACAGACGAGATTCAATGTCCCGCCTGCCGATGGGCGCAAAGGGGCCGTGGCCGCGAAAAATGGCCGTGGGTTGTCGATCTGCGGCCTGGATCGTGACAATCCACGGCCGTTATCGGCACAACGGGCCCGACAGCTTCTGAAGTCGGGCCCGTTCTGCCGTGATCCCGCATCAATGCTGTCATTAATGACAGCATTGAATAGGGAGCCCCTGTCGGAAATAGCGGCGGCACATTGCATACCCCCCTAAGAGAATTAACGGCAGCCTCAAATAGGAGTTAAAGAGTAAACAACCTTCATGAGAACCCGGAGACTCTATTCAGCCTGTTCCGCATCTCACTAAATAGATTACACAATGGGGCGGTATCGGAGAGAACAGATATCCTTATGTTAGTGGAGGAAGAGAGGTGTAGGAGAACCAGAAGCAGCGCTACCCCCCAATATAAATATGGCAGGTACTTAGGCAGGCAGCAGGGTCTCTACCCAGCATGCAACACAACTCAGATTCTATCATACCAGGAGAAGAAGGAGTTGGAGGACTCGGTCCTTCATTGCCTCCGCTCCTCACACTGGCCGCAGAGTCCGAATCATCTGGAGCAGCCCGGTGTTTCATATCCAGGCGCTTGAGTTTTTCCGCACAAGCAGCTCTTCTCTCCTCCTCCATCCTGCGCTCCTCTTCTTCTCTCCTCCTCCGGGCACGCTCCACTGCTTGGGAGATCTCCGAGGAGGACTGTTTCCTGCGCTGACGCCATGCCTCATCCTCGTCTTCCATGGGTGCTACAGCTGGAGGGGCAGCCGGCTTTTCCTGAAGAAAAAAATAAAAAAGCATACGTGAAGTACCCTATGAATTACTTAATGCAGAATTTTCTCTATTTGCCTTCATGAACATACTGGGGCAGATGTATTATTATTTTGTTTACGTTTGAAAATAATGGGATTTTTATCTTACTTGTAAAATCCTTTTTGTGAAGTCCATGGTCGTCATTAGCACAATGGGTATGGGTGGAGCTCCGGCGACACAGGGCACCAAGGGTGTGAAGACTTTAACAGGGCAGCCCAGGGGCTCCTCCTCCCCATACCCCCCGGCCTCAGTTTGTACCAAGCTAGCCTCAGGGAGAACAGGAAGAGAAACAGAGAGTGTCCGACCCTAAACAGCCAGGTGCATAAGGGCGGGCGGCCAGTGACCACCATGGACTTCGCCAAAAGGATTTTACAAGTAAGACAAAAATCCTGTTTTTGCTCACATTCCATGGTGGTCACTGGCACAATGGGATGTCCCAAAGCTGTCCCCCTCACGGGAGGAAATGCCCCTGAGCTGCAGAAAGGACACTACGCCCGATAGCCGAGCCAGACGAAGCAAATTGTCAAAGTTGTAAAATTTGATGACGGTGGCGGCACAGCACAACTGCTCCGCCGAGGCCCCCCGACCAGCCGCTCAGGAAGGTCCCACCGAGCGTACAGAGTGGGTCCTAAGGGAAGAAGGCACTGGTTTCTTAGCCAAAAGGTAGGCCAGTTGAACGCTAAGCCATAGCCATTGGGCCAGAGATTGCTTTGATGTGGGCCAACCCCGCTTAACAGCATCGAACAAAACGAAAAAGGAATCAGTCTTGCGGAATGAATGGTACATTCCACATAGATCTTCAGAGCTCTGACCACGTCCAGAGAGCACCGGTCTGGGGAGTCGTCCTCAGGAGAAAAAGCCGGTACCACAATTTCCTGGTTTAAATGAAACCGGGTGACCACTTTAGGTAAGTGACCTAGTCTTGTGCGAAGCACCGCCCTGTCACTATGGAACACCAGAAAAGGCGAGACATGAGACAGGGCCGACAAATCCGAGATCCTACGGCCAAGGCAACCGCCAGTAAAAAGGTTTTCCAAGAGAGCCAACGGAGATCTATATCTTGAAGAGGCTCAAATGGCGACCTTTGAAGAGCTCGTAGCACCAAGGGCAGGTCCCAGGGATGCACCGGGTGAACAAAGGGGGGTTGGAGGAAGGTCTGGATGGCCATACATTTGGCCAAATGCCGTTGAAAAATAACTGACAAAGCCGAAACCTGGACCTTTAGGGAATCTAGGCAGAGTCCCTGGTCCAGGCCCGCCTGCGGAAAAGCCAAGATCCGAGATTAGTGGAAATCACCCGGTGAGAAGCCCTTCTCCGCACACCAATGGTGGAAAGCTCGTCACACCCGGTAATAAACGTCGGCAGGTGAAGGTTTGCGGGCCACGATCATGGTGCAAACCACACTCGGGGAGAAACCCTTTGTCCTCAAGATCCGGGTCTCAACAGCCAGGCCGTCAAAGCCAGTCTCTTCAGATCCGGGTGGAAAGAGGGACCCTGTGTGAGAAGGTCCGGGCACAGGGGTAGGGGCCATGGGGGTGCTATGGACAGACCCTATAGATCCAAGAACCACGGCCAATTGGGAGCTACGACCATGGCCACCAGAGTCTCCTGCTTGAGGCGCCGGAGGAACCGAGGCAGCAGAGGCACCGGAGGAAAAACATATTTTTTGAAACAGCCAAGGGGCCGTCAGGGTGTCTATTAGGAAAGCGTTTGGATCCCTGGGGCGGGAGCCGAAGCAGTGGATTTGACGATTCAGATGTGAGGCCATCAGTCGATCTGGGGAGGGCCCCAGCGGTCAACCAGTAAACTGAAGACCTCCGGGTGAAGCCTCCACTCTCCCGCCTGAATGTCCTAGCGACTGAGAAAATCGGCTTCCCAATTTTCCAACGCCTGGTATGTAGACTGCCGAAAGAGCTAGGTGACTTTCCGTCCAAGTTAAGATTCGGGCGACTTCTTTCATGGCCCCTCTGCTCCGATTGCCTCCTTGGTGGTTGACGTAAGCCACTCCCGTGGCTTTTTTCCATCTGTACTTTGACCGCCTGTCCCTGTACGAGGTGGAGTGCTTGTCGAAGAGCGCAAAAAAAGCACCCTGAGTTCTAGAACGTTGATGGGAGGGCTTGATTCCTCTTTTGACCAACGTCCCTGAAATGAATGACCGTCCAGGATGGCTCCCCAGCCTCTCAGGCTGGCATCCATTGTAAGGAGAAGCCAGTGTCGAATTCCAAACGGGCGTCCCCTCGTTAGAGTCCGAGAGTGGAGCCACCAAGTCAAGGAGCCGCATACCCGCTGGGGAAGAACAAAGGTTTTTGACCGTTTTTTTCAATCGAGCGGAGGATTTCCACCTGTAGAGGTCCACGTATTTGACCAAATCTGACTGGGGAGTGCCAGAGTTGATGTGTTGCAGCAACTGTGTCGCCCAGTCCGAAATGGCCTGAGCCACCCAAGCAGAGGCCATAGCTGGTCGAGCTGTGACCCCTGCATTGGAAAAAATTATTTTTAGCAGATGTTCCAATTTCCTATCGGTTGGGGTCCTTAAGGGATGTCACCGTAGGAAGGGTGGTGGACTTAACCAAACTGGCAACATGTGCGTCCAACTGTGGAGAAGACTCCCACTTGAGACGATACGCTTGCTCAAACAGGTACACCGAAGTAAGGCGCTTGGACACCTGGAATTTCTTGTTTGGATGGGACCATGCCTCTTTCAGGATGTTGTTGAGCTGTGAAGAAGGTGGGAAGACAGCGGACAACGGGCCTGTGTCATGCATCATGTCCACTTCCACAACCTCCCAGTCAGACTCGTGGTCTGAATCGTCAGAGGAGGTAAAACAAAGGAGGGGCTAGTGGCGGCGCCTGCACTTAGCAGAGGGAGCCAGCAAGGACTGCAGGGAACTGGAAACTTGGACCAGACCCTGGACGGAGGAGGAAAGATTATGAACCCAGGCCGGTTCTGGTTGCTGCTGCTGGGAAATCACCAAAGATGTATCCTCAGCAGGAGCAGGTGGTGGCGGGGGCGGCAAAGGGGCCCTAGCCCCTGCCAATTGTAACACCAGCTCCCTCATGGCAGAGGAGAGGGAGGCTGCCCAGTCAGGTGCGGCTGTTGGGACCGACCCAGAGGACCCCTGCTGAGAGTCCTCAGCGACACATCGGTCACACACCCCCAACATGGCCCGTTCACAGGATGAAAAATTTTCCTTGCATTTAGTGCAAGTATATGCTCACAGCTTAGGAGCTGACCCATCCCCTGAGGGTACGGCCTTGGAATTCCTGGAAGGCATGCTTCCACGTTCCACCAGGCACAGCAGTAAGTAGGTACAATGTACACACAAACTGCCCACTGTGCTGTATAGGGCCTGACACTAACAGAAAGAATAAAGGGGAGAGCAAAAGCAGATAAACCAGTTTCTCACACTAAAATAGTGTGGTAACTGTGCTGGCAAACCTGAGCACCGATTGGCAGAGTCACTGGGAGCAGGAGGACCTGGGGTGCACTTCTCCCTGTTCCCACAGCATGCAATGGCGCCCAGAGCTGAGGAGGGGGCGTGGAGAAGTGATCCCTCAGCACGGGTGGGCCTATGGAAGACCCTGTTGCCACCGGAGGATGCCCCCCCACTCCGGTGACATCACCGCCGAACCGGGACCTATCCCCCGCCCGCCGCCTTGCCGGACACCTGCTGGTAACGGACAGCGGTGAGCGGCGCATCAGGGACCCACTAACCTGAACTGCTGCAGCGGTTCTGTCCCAATGTGCTGCAGGGCACTGGCAGGTCTGGCCATGTAGGTCAGCGCGCCAGCCATGCTTGCACCCCCGGCTTGCTGAAAGTGAAAGTAAATAAATAATAATAAAAATGAAAGCCTTTACACTTAAAAAGGGCTCCGGGCTGCACTGTAAAAGTATTAACCCCTTGGTGCCCTGTGTCGCCGGAGCTCCACCCATACCCATTGTGCCAATGACCACTATAGTACGTGAGCAAAAAGGGTCTCACTGGAAGCACTGCACATGCGCACTTAAAAAATAAAACAGCAACAACAACCTTCTCTCCCAATGCTGGCTGTATTGGGCATGCGCAATATCCCGAGCGCAGCCCAGAGCCAGCAGCAGGGCTAGCGTTGTCCCTGCAATGGGAATAGGACAAAGCTAGCCCTGGGCTGGCGAAGTGGCCAGCGCGGGTATTGATACATCGCTCCGAGCTGCTAGGGGGATTGAAAGGGACAGCCGCACCGAGCATTAATCCGCGGGCTGTCCCTAACGCACGTTAGGTGCGCCAGTAATACATTTGAAAAAGAGTTATCCCCCCCAGATAACCAGCGTTAAGTGCAGCATATGCACTTAACATTAGTTCATACATCTGCCGCACTCTCTCAAAAATAAACACTTCATACTAATATGGCGATTATCCCTTACTCCAACTCTCCTCATTCTTTATATCCAAGTCTAAGGTTAGAGGTATCAAACAGCTCCTTACTTTGTGTTCTGGTGGTGGCCCCCGGTGAGTGGTCTGTGCCCGTGGAGGAGGTGCCACAGATGCAACAGGCAGCTGCATGGGTTCTGGAGCATGTGGCACCTCGGCCCAAGCCGTCTTGACGGTGGGAGGCTTCTCCTCTGTTGGGGAGGCCTTCCTTGGTTCAGAGGTCTCCGTAGCCTTCTGAGTCGGGGGCACAGACGTCTTCTCTGTACTAGAGGCTGAAGTCTCCCTGCAGACATAGAGGAGGGTAAAGAGCATGAAACCCTTCCCAAGCTGAGGCTGCGGTCAACAAGGGTTTATTCAAATAAATATAATACTTCCAGCAAGTACATATAAAACAATGTTCTACACAGAACAGAACAAAGCCAGGACAAACCTCTTTTCTTCATTGTCTGTGTCCTTCCCGTCCTCATCATCGCTGAATTTCAGCTTTTCGGTGTAGTCCACTTCCTCGTGTGCCCCTAAAGTGATGTCATAATATGCTGTAGACAAATGATTTGCCGATTTTATAACAGAGAAAAAAAAAAATGTTGCTGTACTTACCAGCCCAACCATCATCTGCCTCTTGCTCTAGCTCATCAAATTCTTTAAGGTCGTCTTGCTTTAAGATAGACGGGCGACTGACAGGATCAGGCATCCTCGGGGCAGTCTGAGAATTACGTGGTGGAACCAGCCGTGGAAATCTACATGACCAAGACATAATGTTAGCACTCCAAGACAGAGGCAGCTGGAATTATTCTTCTCATTGGCAGGCGACAAGCACACACCTGGGTGCATCCGGTCCATGAAAGCGGAAGGTCCCCTGTGGCCCATACGGAGGAGGAAACGGCAAATACGGGGGATACATCTGTGGGTGGGGTGGGAGAAAAAAAAAAAAAAGATTATTGTAAATGAAGGTGTATAGATTCTTAGGAGCTGATTGGCTTGAACTTTACCGATCGCCAAAGCTTAGGAGGCATAAACACGGGGTGAATGTGCGCTTAGCGATGTGTTCTAAGTGACCTAGCCCAGGCAATCTTACTATTTAGTGCATGCACTAAACATCTGGGCCAGCGATGGAGAAGCGCAGGACCGCTGGTTGGTTGGCACTTTATATCCGTCAACATAATTTCTTGTCAAGGCTTAGGGCAGTATTCAATGACAATATTCTCCGTGCATGGCGAGCGTTTTTTTTGCTCGCCATGCACTCTCCGTGTTTTTGCGGAGATTCTCCATGTTTGGAGACTCTCCGTCACGGCACTTTATACACTATTCAATGTGACTGAGACTCGCCGCCCCTCGCTGCAGGGAGCCTGAGGACGGCGGCAGGCAGGGAGATGGAAGTCTCCCTGCCTGCCCCAGAACGTATGTGGGGGGGAGGTGGGCTCCCCGGGAGCCAGGCAGCACAAGCTGCCCCCCCCCAGGAGAGCCAACAGGGGACCGTGTATTCACTGCACCCGATCGTGCATATGTAATGATCGGGTGCAGTGAATATATGAATATCTAAGGAGCGGCTCGGCTCCCTGCTCTGTGTAAAAAAATAAATTAATTTTTTTTTAAATTAAATATATATTCATGTGCTATAAGCACATGAATAAAAATAGCATGCCCTTTCACAGAATAAAATTCCTGATTTTTTGACACTAAAATTAAAACAAAAAACCTTTTATTTTAAAAGTTCACATTCCACTTCTCCATGAAAAGATTGAGAATTGCTACACGGCGAAAATCACTTAGAAAGACGGCGAGAAGTGCACATTGAATAGGGTTGTTCGCTTTTTGAGAGCAAAAGTCTTCGTTCAACGCGAGAAAAGAACAAATTCGCCATAAAACACGGAGAATTTTTCTCATTGAATACTGCCCTATGTACATAGACGGCAAAGTGGTAAGAGGGCCCTGCCCGCACACACACACACACATACTCTATCGGCAGTGCTGCGGGAGAATGATATTGACAGTACACACTGGCCGAACCGGGCGTCTTGTCTGTGCACTAATTACCGACCGATTCTCCTCCACCTCTGAGCAAACCCTGCGTAATTCCCAGCCGTTATTACCTTGAAACACATTTCTATAATCTACCGATGTTAGCGGGGAAGCTGCTGCATGGTAATGGCTGCTGAGGAGGACTGCAGAAGACAGAGCGATAGTAAGGTATAAGGCCGTTTTCTGTTAATACTCACAAATGGTGTAAGCATCCCCCGATACGGAGGGAACTGCTGAGGAGCAGGTGGAGGCAGCCCTGGGCGGGGTGCTGCCTCGCTGCTGAGGGGGTGTGCCGCGTCTGGGGGAGGCTCGCGGCCGTCACCAGGCATAGAGCCTGGTCCGAGCCCCCCCCTCCCACCCCCGTCCCTCCAGCTCGTAACATCTGAAAAATAAAAAAAGGCCAAAAAATGAGTAAGAGCGAACCACAAATTATGGGTTTCAGTCATACGATGCGCCCCAACATGCGTCTTACTCTGGGGGCGGAGGCTTGGTCCTGGCCCATACGACACAGCGGAGGTGCTCTGGTCGTGCCCACTTTTGTCCTGGTCCCCAGCAGCCTGCAGGGTTGGAAATTCCTCGCGAGAGAATGGCGACGGTCGGCTTGATGCCTTTCCACCTGATATGGACAAGAACACAAGATTAACGGAACCCAACGACTTACGAGGGTCGGAGACGTCACAGGAAAACCAAAGTCCACCTAGAAAAAACTTCCATAGACTTTTTTTTTTTTTTTTATTAAATAATCCCACTTGTACCAACCAAATAATCTGTGAAGTACCCATGCCACGTACACGCTCTCCCCAACAATTACTTGACCCAATTATTTTCCGATGCTAACAACTTGGGGATTCTGTGCAGAGTGGAAGGTGGAGACGGATGCTGATTGGACAGATCTCAGCTGTGGTCGCAACCATCCACTGTGTATCACACACACACACACTATCTACTCCTTAATGTTGCCCCTAAGCACATGCTGTAGGGGTGAAAGGGCAATTTCTAGGCAATTGCTACACCCCACAGACACACCAGTTGGGGAGAGGTGTTTGAGAAAAGAATAATAATTTCCAACCACTACATGAGCCACGTACCATCTTCTTGAGTTCCATGTGTGATACTGGCCTGTGCCCAAGTCTTTACCGCGACGACGACTGGTGGGGGGGGCTGAAAAGAGAGAAATCAATAAATGTGTCACATGTGCATACCAAAACTACGAGGACTCTGGGATTAGTAACATGACCGGTTACTGCTGAGTTCCTATAGTCGGAATGCGAATCACGGTAGTTTGGGTAAACTGACTATCTGGTTTATGTTTAACATTGGCAAAACAAAGAACAATCAGGCTTCTACGGTGTGGCCAATTGGCAATTTGTAATGAGTACGGATGTTGTGGAGGCACTAGGGAGTTGGTCCAGCTGCCAAACCATGACCTGGCTAGACAGCGCTCTTTTGGCTTACCTGACTTGTGCCAGCATGTGCACTGTGCCCTGTCACTATGCCGGATGTAGCCCAGATGATAAGCGTCTGTTCCCACCCTATTACACCAGCCTGTGCCCACTTGTACATTGCTTCAGCTGACTCACTATACAGTCACAGCCGCCATCTAGCTGATCCACCATTATACCAACCAGGACGATCAACATATTACACACAATAGAAGGAAAGCAATTGCGAAATCCAACTTTTATAATGAAAGGTCCAATCGCTCTGAAATCTGCCAGTACAACATAAGATGTAAAACAGAGCATACAGGCCAGGAAATGCCAAATCCACAGGACACAAGCATTTCCCCAGTCACCCTGCACCCGCTTATACATATACATTGTATCACCCAGTAGGGAGGCCAATCCCCAGCCATGTGAATAATTCACAATCATGGCATTCCCGGGATTGACCTCCAGATGCCACACGCTGAAAACTGAGAACTTGGGCGGGCGTGGCTGAAGGGGAACATCCCCTAATTAAAATCTCTGCAATTTTGCGCCTAAATCCCAGTATCCCACCTGCCCCGGTATTGGCCTCCCTACCATCTAGTGCACCAACCTGCAGCCTGACACCCTATATCCTGAGACCCAGTACCATAGTAACCAATGTCAGGATGCACACGCCATGTATAAAACAGTCAATGATACATCCCATAGCACGGACGTTAGATAACCTTAGGGACTGATCCATAGATGGAGGTAAAGTCGATGTGTCTCCGAACTGAGCGATTATGAACAGACTGCACAACTTGCTGCTGCGTACCTGCACACAATAAGGATGCCTTCGCAAGGTGATCAACCGGACGTGACCATTTGGGGGTGTTAACATGTATGTAAAAACGCTGGCGTGTCATTGGCATTTTCAGTTTTGGAACCTGATGTCGGCAGCCTCATTTGCTGATATCAGCAGCTGCGTTGTGCAGCTGTGTTAGCGTCCATCTCTGAATTAGTCCCTTAAGGTGCCCATACACTAAATAGATTTATCTTCAGATCTGGCTGGTTGGAACAAAAACATGGTTATGGACGAGTGACAGTGAGTGTCAGGTTTCCAGCATTTCATGGTCAACTGTCATTTGCTCTCATCCATAACCATGTTTTTGTTCCAACCAGCCAGATCAGAAAATAAATCTGCCTGTGTATGGCCACCTTTAAGGTGCCCATACACTAGTAAGATTTATCTTCAGATCTGGCTGGTTGGAACAAAAACATGGTTATGGATGAGTGACAGTTTGTCAGTTTTCCAGCATTTCCAAGCAAATGGTCAACTGTCATTTGCTCTCATCCATAACCATGTGTTGGTTCCAACCAGCCAGATCTGAAGATAAATCTGCGTGTGTATGGCCACCTTAAGTGTAACGTCGTATGTCCGATTGTGAGATTCATTCAAAACAAGTACTGTAAGTGGAGCAGTGCCTCACCTCTTGAGGAACTGGGGGTGGCTTCGGCTGGTTTGATGCAGGCGTCTGCGAAGCCAGCGGTGGCTGCAACTCCGGCTGCGCTGCTGGAGAGACATCGGTACTGAGGTGGGAGAGAGACGATACAGAAGAGAGGATGTTAAAGGTGTTACAGGAGCGGGACACGTGATGTTTAACTGTGGCACGTTCCCCCTATAGCCCCCAGCAGCTTCTAGGTCTATGCCTACATAGATCTCCAGCATCACCATTACACATGTACCAATGTGGCCTCCTCACCTCTTTGGCTCTGGTGTATCCTGCTTGCTTGCCCATCCTGATCCGTCTTTGGGAACTAGAGAGACGTTTGGGTCATTCCCTTTATTTTCTGCTTTCAGGCTTGGCAGGTTGGCTGGGGGGGGCATGCGCCGGGCAATGGCAACTTTACCGAGACTCTGCAGGCCATGACGGGGAGCAACTTGGGAAAGAGAGAACAGCAAAGACAGTGTTCAGACACTATGAACGAAAAGGAGGTCTCTGTGCAGGGCTTCCTCCTTACTCAGAGTCACAAAAGGCAGCACAGGCGTTCTCTCCTCTTACGCACTCACAAACTCAGTTATCTGATTCAGACGGTGCAACTTGAAATAGGGGACAACAGTTTTATAGGTGACTCTTACCTGCTGGTTTCTGCACCTCTAAGGACTTGCCCTTGTATGTATCAAACAGGTTGAGTGACGAGTACTTCTTGCCATCCTTCCCTTTTGCAGTCTGCCCCGGCCGCTCTGACATTGCGGGGGAAGCTCATTGAGTACGGACTGAAAGAACAAACCAAGAAAGGCATAAATTCAAATCAGACGGCATAACAGTCACTCCGGTAAAGTACCAACAAAGTTTAACATTCAAGCTTAAAACCTGAAGAACACTTGTCCCAAGTAGAGGCTGGAGATCCCTGGTGATGGAAATCATTGTAAATGACAGCACTCCATGCAGACCCAAGACGAGCATCACAATGTATAAACAGGTTGCAGGTTTACCAGGGGAATAGTCCTTTGTTTAGTGTTTCTAATCTTACTACAGGGCAGGTGCTTCAGTCTAGAAGAGGGACAGCGCTGGTAGGTGCATTATTCTGGAAACATCCTGTTCTACATGAGATGAGTAATTACCTGTTTGTAAGTTTATCGCGGCTATAACAAAAAGCTGCTGAAAGCACAAAATCCTGACAGAAGGCAACAACCAAATAAATCTATGTTCTAGCAGATGAAAAGGAGAATGCTTTGGATTTTGTCCCATTTTCACTTGTTAGTACTCGTAACAATCCAGGGGGGAGAGGGGTAAAATGTGCCTTTTTGCAGAGGACACAAAGGTATGCAACAGGGTAGACACACCAGGAGGGGTAAAACAAATGATTGAGGATCTAGGCAGATTAGAGGAATGGTCAAGAGAATGGCAACTACAGTTTAATGCCAAAAAATGCAAAATCATGCACTTGGGTCTCAGAAATCCAAAGACTCAATATAGTATAAATGGCACTATAATGGAAACTACTGAGGAAGAGAGGGATCTAGGTGTCACTATTTCAGGGGACTTAAAGGCAGGTAGGCAATGTAACAAAGCAATGAAGAAGGCAAGTCAGATGCTTGGTTGCATAGGGAGAGGTATCAGCAGTAGGAAGAAAGAAGTAATAATGCCACTGTATAGGTCATTGGTACGACCTCACCTAGAGTATTGTGTTCAGTTCTGGAGGCCATATCTCCAGAAGGATATAAATACATTAGAGACTGTATAAAGAAGGGCAACTAAAATGGTGCATGGCCTACATCACAAAACGTACCAGGAAAGACTAAAAGATCTTAATATGTATACTTTAGAGCAGAGAAGGGAAAGGGGGGACATGATAGAAACTTTCAAATATTTAAAGGGCTTTAACAAGGTACAGGTGGGAGACATTCTTCACAGGAAGAGGAGCAACAGAACACGAGGACATGCACTGACACTGGGGGGAGGAAGATTCAGGGGAAATCCGAGGAAGAATTACTTCACAGAAATAGTAGTAGATAAGTGGAATAGCCTCCCATCAGAGGAGGTAGAGGCCAATACAGTCGTGCAAATTAAACATGCTTGGGATAGGCATATTGATATCCTTACAAAAAAATAAGGATCAAATATGGTTTGAGGTAACATGTTTAAAACAAGTATATCGGAGGTCCGCTCAAACGGCCGATTTATCGCCTAATGTTTACCTAGGTTTAGACGTCTGCAGCCAGTAGAAACTAACAAGTAGATGTATCATACCCGCACATATCCTACCACCTGCTTCTATACCAAGGGGCATCAGAAAGATCTCAGATGCCCCACAGTGCATCAGCCTATGCAGCCCAAAGCCAGAATCTGTCCCTGCTGTGGTGAATGGAACGGTAATATATTGCCTGGCGTATTGGCATATTATCTTGTAGATAGCGGCACAGATATAGACAGGGGTTCATGTAGCGCACATCACTGGAGACATACATGGGGAGAACGAGACGGAGGTAATGCCACCCGAGTTCGGGGGCCGTGCGGGATGCTATTTATATTTTAAAAAAAAAGGCTATTTAAAGAGAGACCAGCCAGCATTCCGCACGGCCGCCGAACTCGGGCAAAATTACATCTGGCACATGTGCTAACACCACTTCTGTCCCCCAACTGAGGATCATACATCTACTCGCGTATAGGTGCTAATTTTAATTAGCCGGGACGCTCGGTACCTGACTGACAGGCAGGGGGCGTTCTTGGGACACCTGGCGTTTCATGGACATACCCACAAAACTGGTGGGCACACCCATAGAAACACTAGGCGGGACCCAGGTAACGCAAACATTCCCCTGCCTGATCGGGATGGCCTGGCTCCTGGGCAACCTTTTGTCTGTGAACAGAGGAAAAGTCATTCAATGGGGAGCAGCCATCTGGGCGCGCGCAGCACTTCCCACATCCCCACTGAACAACAATCATTTCCCTGAGATCTCTGCTGAAACCTTCCAGCAATGTCTCTCTAAGACAAATGTCTTCTCCACGTGCCATGCGGTTATGTTGGGGCAGCGATATTACAGTAACATGAATCCCTACAGAATAAGCAGTTGGACCTCTATGACGCGCCATCCTTAAGACGCGAGGGGGCCTTCCGCTGTATAGTGGAGCACACGGATGATTGTAAGCAGATTGCAGTGGAACACAAGGGGTAATAGGGGCCCTGTAACATTCCATAATGGCAGTGCGTGGGGTCACACCTGCCGTCTCCGCAGTCAGTGTATGCTGCCGCATGCTCCTGTAACCGAGAGTAAAGTGTTTCCACAGCAACATCTCAGTGCGCACCCGAGAGGAGATAACTGTACGGTAACATATGTAATATTCCACCGCTGCTGAAGGTTCCACATGTTCTCTACACCGCCTCCATTGTAAGTGCAATCAAGCTGAACATTATCTTCACATCACATTTTATTTAACACAGAAACTTTAATACATAACAACTGCAGTGGCTTCAGTTTCCTTGCCCTGCTTCCGGTGGCACATTCATAGGATACCATTACCAGTATACCGGGCACCCACCAACGTTGTGAGAATCAGTGGCCTTGCCCTGCTTCAGGTGGCACATTCATAGGATACCATTACCAGTATACCGGGCACCCACCAGCGTTTTGAGAATCAGTGGCCTTGCCCTGCTTCAGGTGGCACATTCATAGGATACCATTACCAGTATACCGGGCACCCACCAGCGTTGTGAGAATCAGTGGCCTTGCCCTGCTTCAGGTGGCACATTCATAGGATACTACTAGTAAGGCCGGACACCCACCCGCATTGTGCGAATCAGTGACCTTGCCCTGCTTCCGGTGGCACATGCATAGGATACCACTAGTAAGGCCGGGCACCCACCAGCGTTGTGAGAATCAGTGGCCTTGCCCTGCTTCCGGTGGCACATGTATAGGATACCACTAGTAAGGCCGGACACCCACACACACTGTGCGAATCCTTGGCCTTGCCATGCTTCTGGTGGCACATGCATAGGATACCACTAGTAAGGCCGGACACCCACACACACTGTGCGAATCCTTGGCCTTGCCCTGCTTCCGGTGGCACATGTATAGGATACCACTAGTAAGGCCGGACACCCACACACACTGTGCGAATCCTTGGCCTTGCCATGCTTCTGGTGGCACATGCATAGGATACCACTAGTAAGGCCGGACACCCACACACACTGTGCGAATCCTTGGCCTTGCCATGCTTCTGGTGGCACATGCATAGGATACCACTAGTAAGGCCGGACACCCACACACTGTGCGAATCCTTGGCCTTGCCATGCTTCTGGTGGCACATGCATAGGATACCACTAGTAAGGCCGGACACCCACACACACTGTGCGAATCCTTGGCCTTGCCCTGCTTCCGGTGGCACATGTATAGGATACCACTAGTAAGGCCGGACACCCACACACACTGTGCGAATCCTTGGCCTTGCCCTGCTTCTGGTGGCACATGCATAGGATACCATTACCAGTAAGCCTGGAACACACAATAATTCTGAGAATGGAACAGCATTTTTTGGCACTCGCAGCTCCCATCTGAAGTGATGGGCAATAAGTGAGCAGAAATTACACCCCACCCCCAGCTATTGCACCCAGCAGCAATTACAGGAGCTGCAGCAGCAGCACAAAATACATTGGACTCCCCTGTTAGTCTATACTCATTAATAAGACTTGTAGGAACGTCCAGGTACCCATGGAAAACGGAGTGTCCTGGGAAAATGAGGGAACTTCTAGAGTTACAAGACATGTAATAGCTGCTGTATGCATGTAGCTGTAGAACCAAGACCAATGCCTCCTACGTATTTCCTATATAGCGGTAGCAGCCACCTTTAGCTGTGTACACACGCTTAGATTTTTCCCTGTTTTCGATTCGATTTTGCTTCTATAAGCAAAATCGAATCCACATCGAATGGATTTTAGGACACTTTGGATCTGCATTCGATTCGATGCGCGCTCCCGTTTTCTCAAAATCGAATAGAAAAATCTACTTTGCAGCCAAGGAAATCTCTAATTCAATCCAGTAAATCGAATGAGTACATTGTGCCTACATTGTGAAATCGAATCGAATGCAAAAGTACAGATCTAATGCCAAATGGAATGGGATGATCTAATGCCAGATCTAATAGAAAATCCAATCTAACATCAAATCTAAAGCAAATCTAAGCATGGGAACAGTCCAACTGGCGTCTATATACCATGCAGTGCAATCCAAGAGCAGTAGGTGACTTTGCTTTACCTGTTGTGTCTTATACGCTACACACATGCAGCGAGAAGCCATCTGCAACATTCCCCACACAGGAATGGGTTTTACACACGTGAAGCCCACTAGGCGCGATGGAAAGACAAAAACACTGCAGCAGAGCTCTTAACGCGTACATTTACACTCAGGGGCAGATGTATTAAGCCTTGGAGAGAGCCAACCAACCAGCACAGCCTGTGACGTGGCAGTTAGGAGCTGATTGGCTGGTACTTTACCACTGTCCCCTTGTATCACTTTATGCATATAAAACACATATTGGAGTGGGTAAGCCACTTGGTGCAGCCGTTGTCCGAGACCGTGTGCGCCTAGCGAGGCTACCTGGGGCAACTGAACCCCCACTGTATAAGGACACATATGCAGTTTTTATTCACTTACATTTAGAGTTGCATAAAGTCACACACTTCTTCCCCTTTCACATCGCAATCCTGGGTCTGACCCTGACCGGCGCTGTCAGATTAAACCCGGGTCGCAAATTAAAGAGGTCAACCCTTTATATAACCAGTGTCCAATCGCTGGGTTGCTTGACCCAGGTTATAAGATGTGGTGCCATGAGGCATTTGCCATTTTTATAAATTGACGAATTGGGGGTAGGCGCTGGTGCTCACGCCCAATTTATAAAGGGCAGAATGTGCCATGCCCTGCTAGAACAGCCTGCCGCCCGTCCCCAGCTGTGCACTCGGGGGGAAGCCCAGCACCGCTGCAGATGCCGGGCCCGTCCCCAACAGTGATGGCGGCCACACCCCTCATGCTGCCCCCAGCGACCAATGGTGCGTGTGGCTCCTGCCAGCACTGAAAAAAACTGAGTTGCCTGGCGGCGGAGTAGAGGAGGGGAGGAGCCTGGTCTGACTGGGAGGCAGAAGTTTAACCTCTTGGGTGCTGGAAGCTTCTCTCCCACTCCAACTACCCAGCGTTAGGCTGTGGCCCCTGATGTGTCCCGAAGAATAAAGATCATTAGGTGCCTTGTACTGTCTAATGACTGAATATAGGTTTAAAAATGTGTTTTACCTGTTATATAGTCAGTGCACTGTGCGCAGTTGGAGAATAGGAATACATGTGTAAATGCACAGACAATGCTGGAGTGTTTAAGGGTTATTAGGGCAGAAGAGAAAATCTTATATATGCCGTCTACCTACATATGCTAAATTAGGGTGTTTTAAAACACCCTGGTATACAAAAGGAGGAGTTGGTTGCCCCTTTTGACATGTAATCTGTATTTATTTATGTCTTGTAATAGTGGGTACAGACGGTGCGATTTTGCTTGCGATTCAATCAGGATCGAATTGCATGTTACGCAAAATGCATTCCATTTGACAATGTAGTACAGATATGTACTAGGTTTAGTCTTTCCTGACAAGACTATTTTTCTATCCGATTTACACTACACGGGAGTGCGCATTGGGATCGAATCTGAATCGAATGTAGAAAAACCATGATTTTGCTTTTATAAGCAAAAAAATCGAAAAGAACATTAGTGCATATCTTGCTGTGTGTACCCTCTATTAGATAGTTGGTCCGATTTATATACTGTACCTTAATACAGGGTACAAGGGTATGCACTATTTTTCTAATCGATTTTGCTTATAGAAGCAAAATCGAACAGAAAATCGAATGGGCATCGAATGGTTTTTCTACATTCGATGCAGATTCAATCCCAATGCTCGCTCCTGTGTAGTGTAAATCGCATAGAAATGGCAGCCAGGACTATATAGTGCAGATCTGTACTACATAGTCAAATCTGATGCATTTTGCGTACCATTTGATTTGCGTCCTGATTTGATTCCAATTGAATCGGGATCAAACCACAAGCAAAATTGCACCATGTGTACCCACTATTAGAAAGATCTCTTCTTACTGAGGAGGGAATATGGTGCTGTAAGAACCCTGTATGCAGTGAATGATCCTTAGCACCTTTAGCTACAGACTTTGCCTTCAAGACCATACGAGGTCCCTGGGTCGACAATATCTAGGTCAACAGGCACAAGGGTGACCACTTATGGTCGATGGTGACTTGGTCAACATCTGGAAATGGTAGGTCAGCATTGACAGGTCGACATGGGCATGGTTGACACAAGATTTTCACTTTGTTTGGTGTAGACTTTACTATATCTATGTTTGGAAATATCCGCACAGACTACTGTATTGGCTGTTAGAGGATTAGTCCTATCCTGAGGGCGGTATTCAATGAGGCTGATTCGCCAGGTTTTTATGGCGATTTTGTGCTGTAAGGCGAATTTCTGACTAAAACGGTGAATCACCCTATTCAATGACCAGATGGCGAATACATTTCAAGGTTTTTTTCACCATGATTCACCGAGTAGCAATCGCTATCTTTTTATGGTGAAGTGGAATGTGAACTTTTAAAATAAAGTGTTTTGTTTTTTACATTTGGTGTAAAAAAAAAAATCAGGAATTTTAATCTGAGGAGGGGCATGCTATTTTTATTCATGTGCTGTAAGCACATGAATATATATTTAATTTAAAAAAAAATATTTTTTATTATTTTTTACACAGAGCAGCCAGCAGAGGGCCGGAGCCGAGCCGCTCATTAGATATTCATATATTCACTTCACCCGATCATTACATATTCATGATCGGGTGTAGTGAATATACGCGGTCCCCTGCTGGCACCCCCGGGGGGCAGCCTGTTCTGCCTGGCACCCGGGGAGCCCACCTTCCCCCCACAAACGTTCTGGGGCAGGCAGGGAGACTTCCATCTCCCTGCCTGCCACCGTCCTCAGGCACCCTGCGGCGTTCGCTGCAGGAGCTCAAATTCGCCGGTCAGGGGCAGCGAGCCCCTGACTCGTTGAATACCGGAGCCGGCGAGGCTCCGGAACGCGGCGACCAGTGGCGAATGTGCAGCGAATCCTAAACAGGATTCGCTGCACGTCGCCGGTATTCACATTGAATACCGCCCTATATGTGCATATATGTATTATTAAAGTCTTGTAATTGCCATATTAGCAACAAAGTTGAATTCGGAGGGGCTCCCAGGAATATTAAAGGGGGGTATTCAATGTTTAGGTCAAGCTCAACCGAGAACATGCAGGCGGGGTTCAATGTCCCGCCTGCCGGGGAGCGAGAAGGGGGCGTGGCCGTGAGTTGCGGCTGGGAAGAGGCGAGCTGCAGTCGGCGGCTCGTCACTTCCTGGCCGTTCTCGGCAGAACGAACCAGACGACTTGTGAAGTTGGGCTCGTTCTGCCGGGAAACCCTGCTCAAAGCTGTTGGCGTACTTTACTATCCAGGGAGGCATAGAGTGAGAATAGAATATAGCGGCACCACGCCCAAAACATGGTGAGCGGACACGGTACACTTATATGGTGGCCATGTTAGCATAGACACCCAAAAACGGTGCAAATCTCATGTCGACCTTAAGCTTGTGTCGACCATTTTCAGGTGTCAACCTAGTCACTGTTGACCCACTATACCTAACCTTCAAGACTAAGTTTTCCCCATCCTGCAACTAATAGGAATGCGATACAACAGCCGGGAGGCTGCTCTAGTTTGAGCCCAGTGTCTCCAAGCTCTGTTCTCAGCCATCTTCGGTGCAGGACATGATGAATGGTCAGTGACCAGTGGGGGACAACGGACGCCAGTCGGGAGGTGTGGCAGCACACAGCAGTGAGCAGTATTCAGGTGCCGGGAAGGTGCTAGGACCTGGTGGTGGCAGCAATGTAATGGGTGGAGTCAGTTACTGCTCAGAGGGTAGGAAGTACAGGAAACTTCTCCTGCTGCCTTCTCTTAATATGATTCCTACTAGAACCCTGCTAACGGTAGCCAGCAGGAAGCTTTCTGTGCAGAGCTGTTCTGTTACAGCAGCCAATCAGAAGCGATGAAAGCTACAGCACACCGACTGTTCCTCTTGTACCTTTCAGCCAATAACACTACAGATTTTACCTTGCACTCTATAAAAGATGTGCAGGAAATTCTGTAATGTTGGGCTACCGTAAGTACCAGTGATGTGCTAAGACCCCATCTCCGCTATTTGAGTAACCCCTTTAGGTCTCGGATCAATAAAGCAAGAGGTAGTGTAGGAGAATTGCATGGGGTGACATTATGGTACTAAATCATTACTGGTAGTGCCATAATATCAGGAAGGGTGTTCGTTCTCCTATAAAAAGGGGCTACTGCAGGACCTTAATTGCACCCTTCATCTCTTCACACTTCTCACATTTGCCTTTCCTGCAGCACAAGGTGACAAATGCCACCTTCTGCCTGGAATCACTGCGGACTCTAAAGAAGACCTGGAGGGTTCAATAACAGTCTATTAATAATAGGACACAGGACTTATTATAGAACCAGTTCACAGAAACACAGGACAGCCATCGCGGAGTTACTACACTATATTCTCAGAATCTTACTTGCTTTATTCACAGTACATGCAATATAGATAAAATGCTAATAAAACTCAAAAACATGTTAAGCTGTGTACACACGGGGGCGATAGGGGCTGAAATCGCTGGAGATATGGTCGCAGGCGACCATATTGCCAGTGATGGGAGTGTGTCCCGGAGATAAATCGCCAGGTGCGCGCTCCTGTTTTCAGCCTCATTCTAATCGCTGGTCGCAGGAGCTTGCTCCTGCGACCAGCTGATTACCTCTGCGGCACCGCCGGCAGAGGTTCCCTTTCATCAGCGACCATCTCTGGTCGCTGATGAAAAGGAGAAACTGAGCAATATATCTCCCCCGTGTGTGCAGGGCTTAAGAGTCACGCTTTTGATGTGATGTCACACTTGGGGGGGGCCTTTCCACCTTCTAGCCTACTGTATCTAGGTGATCTTCTGTACCTCTAGCCACCCAGCTGAAGGTGTGAGAGCCGGTCTCTCCCAACTAGTGATGACAATTGAATAGCTATGGGACCTCCTTCCCAATGATATTAACATGATTTTGAACTGGATTGACCCCAAAGAGAACCTCACTGTACACAGGATGCATGGATAGAAGTTAGCTCACACAAGCTAGAAGGATGAGAGGCCCACAAGTGTGACATCACATCAAAAGCACAATTTAAAAGCCACATATCCCATTACACCACTTTTCTTTCCTCAATTATTGGTCAGTTTTCCATCATGTAGCCATAAAGTCATCACCGGTGAGCACTTGTAGCAATGGTGAGTTTTCCATGCGCCGTTTGGGTTTGGCCAAACTGCGCCAAGAAATGTCCGTTTCCACTAACGAAAAACAGAAAATGCCGGCGCTGTATGAGCTACTGTTAATGAACGCATTCCATTACAAGTATAGGATGAGGCCCACTGTCTGTTGGCAAGGCCCCTTCCCAGGCACCAGCCAAGCCAATACATTCAGATTAGCCCTATGCCTGTCCTGCTTCTCCCCTCCCCATCATTTGATGCCATGGCCGTACAGGCTTAAGGTGCCCACATTCACTGTTACAAAACACGAGCTGCTGTAGCACATCTCTACGTGGATGGGCACCTTAAGAAATGTCCAGCACAGAAGACAAGATCTGTGGCTTAAACAAGCATTCTAGGGTTGTCCCAACCTGCAGGTGAGTCTGCTACTGTATATAAATGCCCATAATTAAGCTTCCCCTATACAGAGCAATCTGTAGCTTGAGCGAACAATTAGATTTGAGAGCGACACTTATCAGGGAACATGGGAAGCAGCTGTAAAACAGAGACTGATAGGGGGAAAGTCATTGTTTTATGCACTGCGCTAATTAATGAGTGCCCGGAACAACTCAATTGTGTTCGATGCCCATTAATTACTGCACATGCAGGGTCCAAATAGACAGAGTGCCAGTTAATCAGCCCAAACAGCAATCTGGGCACCCACATACTTTTGACTTGTTTCCACTCGCCACCGCAGGAGGCTGCAAACAAAAATGGGTACTTGTTTCCGAGCACGGTGTCCGTCGGGTCCCATCGCATACCATTAGTTAAGGTATGCGATGGGACCCGATATTAGAGTTTTAAGAGCTTCCTATACAATTTTAACATTGCGTCGCATTGCATGCCATTACAACGGCATGCGATGCGACGCGATTACACCCGATTTTACATTGTATAGGCACCCTGATGGGTGATTACTATGTTAAAAGCACTCCCAGACACCCCCCCTCCCCCCACTAGCAACGCCAACCCGAAGCGTGGCAAGCGGCGGCGGTACGTGTCCTCCAACCTTTTCATACCCTCACTATCCACGTCGGTGTGGAGTTGATTTTATATAGTGTGGCAAGCGCAGCGAGCCC
Organism: Crinia signifera; assembly: GCF_055691185.1. Taxonomy (NCBI): domain Eukaryota; kingdom Metazoa; phylum Chordata; class Amphibia; order Anura; family Myobatrachidae; genus Crinia; species Crinia signifera. The sequence goes on along the minus strand of NC_139225.1, from coordinate 144,965,720 downwards.
CGCGGAATACATGTGAAGTTATCCGCGTGCGCTCGCCACGCTTCGGCCTCGCCACACTATATAACATCAACTCCACGCCGACGTGGATAGTGGGGGTATGAAAAGGTTGGAGGATGCGTATCGCCGCTGCTCGCCACGCTTTGGGTTGGCGTTCATAGTGGCGGTGGCGTTAACAATGGGGGTGCATATAACATAGTAATCACCCATTAGGGTGCATGTACAATAAAAAAATAGTTTTCATTGCATGCGATGCGATCGAAACGATGGCACAAGATGAAAATCATGGGCGCCGTGCTAGGAAACAAGTACCCAAAAATTAGTGCGGAGCGCACATTAATTAGCATAAAACAATTGAATACCTCACTATATAGAGCAGGTGTTCCCAATCTTTTTCTAATCACGGCACCCTAGAGTATCAGAATTCTTCCACGGCACCCCTAGGCCCCAAAAAATATATATGAAATGAAGTAGATTGTGTTTATATGTGCTTCTTAGGTTCAGTTATGTGGTAAAGGGCAGGATTTGGTTCTGATTGTACACATGTTATGATTGGCAGCCACCAGCACTGGTTTTGTCCAGAAATAATTGATCATAAATAATTTGAATTGGTCCTGGACGACCAACCCAAGACACCCCTGCAAGTGTCCCGAGGCACCCCAGGGAGCCTAGGCGCACAGTTTGGGAACCACTGATATAGAGCCTTCTAAAAATAATTGCCAATGGATACTGACCACCCCCAATACCGATGTATAATACACAACAGTGTGGGCCAGAGCATGCACCAGGTAACCCCTGCCTCACTGCACAGAAACGCGGCCACCACAGCGACATGCAGTACTCTGCTTCCCTGTGTGCAGACTGATAACGTATCACCCACAGCATACACAATAGCTGCCAATTACTGTCCCTGATCAGCTGCCTGCAGGATACAATACAATTACCTGTCGTCGACCCCCAATCGCATACACCTACTGGCAACGAATAATAAGCCAGCTGCACGGTCGCCATTTAAACCACTTAACAGCAAGCGGATGATTTGGTCTGAGACATGTATGCATCAAGCGTGATCACCCAAAACGTGTCACAGAATCCATGCATCGTTATTACAATAACACGCTGCCTGACGGTCACATCCACAGCATAAGCTGATAATAAATCATACGATGTCTATAGACATATACACATATAAATGTAACTACACATATACACAGCTATAGAAAATGGCAATATCAAATAAAAGGCAAATAGCTGAATTATATACATGCACTCACATATATATATATATATATATATATATATATATATACACACACACACATATATATATATATATATATATATATATATATACACACACACACACATATACACACATATACATATACACACATCATGAACATATTCAGGAGAAATATTCCACCTGGTAATGGGAACAGCACCAATAATCACAAGAGCTGCAAACAACAGGTTAAATGATCACATATCAGCATAAATGTAACATAATTGTTAGTAAATGCCATTAACTGAGACTGGATGAGAGATATTCCCAGTATGCACCAGCAGCAGGGAGATGCAGGGTACCTGACAGATGCAAGATGCCAGTAATTACTGGGAGCCCTCTATGCAGATTGGGCTTTAATAATTGCTATTTAATTCTGTATTAGGGACATTGCCACCCCCAGCCCCCATTATACCCTAGCCCTGCTGGGCTGCATCCCTGTAGTACTCATAGGAGGTAGCAGGGTACCAGTGAGGCCAGTGATGGAGATGTGGGTGGGGGGAGGGGCCCAGGACTGGGGAATAATAACACATAAGGGGGCATTTGGCCTCAGGCTACCCATTACTAGGGCCAGGGGCCACCTCAGAGGGGGGAAGGGAGGTGAATATGTGGATGTAGTAAGATGTGGGTGACTGAGAGGAAAACAAAATGGCGACACTACGTCTTCTAGGACGATGCCAGGAGCCCCCGCTTTGCTAGGGGCGCCACTGCGACCACACCGCTCCCCAGGACCCCATACCCACCTGGGCTCGGCGCACCTGGTGAGGGGGTTCCGATGAGCGGCTTTTCGGGTTGGGGAAAGGATGCCGGGAGGAGGATGGCGGCGGATTATCTTTCCCCCCCTTGTTTTGCCTGGTAGCTCGCTGGGGGAGGGGGACTAATGACAAGATGGAGGCAGGAGGCCCGCACACCGTTGGGCAGCACGTCACTGCATTCCAGGCTTTCTGATTGGGAGGGGCGGGGACTGCTGCGTCCCAGGAGCGGGTTGGTGGAAGAACGCGGTGAGCGTGGCTTTAGAGCGGCTCAATAGCCAGTAACGAGGAGACAGGATTTTCACCAACCAATGCGCTTCCTTATCACTGAACATGCTATGCCCAGACTGAGGCTTGGAATACAAATTAGACGCTTGGCTGTTATTATTGTTCCGTGTTACTATTTCCGACATCTTTGTTTACCCCCTGACGTCGGTTAGGTTACGTTGCATAGTGTCCATGTTTTCTTGTTGTATTACATTAGCTGTTGAGATCAGCATATAGCTTCCATGCAGTCATATGTATATGGTGTTGTTGTTGTGTACCCTAATATCTACTGGCATTTTAATAATGCCCTCCAGGAGAAGCTGAAGGGCAGCATTGGGTGGGTAGTTCTGCCAGAGACAGGGCACTGTAATGCCCCTTTCAGACATACGCGAAAATCCCTGGTTTTTTCACATGAACGCGCCCAAACCCGGGACTAGCGTATGTCTGAAAGGGTATACCCGGGATTTCACTCCTGGATACTGAGCACCTACAATTGACCAGGGTTTTTCCCGGTATTTTAACTCCCGGGTATAATACCTGGCTTATGTCTGAATGGGTTTACCCGGGTTTTTCAGTTTTAAACATGTGATGTTGCTTTTTTTTTGCTGCCAGGGCGTGTCCCATTTTAATAATGAAACATTGAAATGCTTGAAAAGCCTGGCTTATGTGTGAAAGGGGTATACCCGGGTTTTTCCCGGATTTGAGGTGTAGTGTGAAAGGGGGTCTGTTACTAAAATCCCGGGAATGACCTGGGTTGAAAATCCCGGGTAAACCTGGCCAAAATCCCAGGTAGTATGTCTAAAAGGGGTATAAATTATGTCTTGTCAGCAATGCTGGGAATTGCAGTATGCCCACAGTGGCACAATATCTAATTGCCCATGTCCTCAATCTCACCTAGATTGGCTGTGTCACTTGGCAGTCAGGGGATGCTGGGAGGAAGAGCAGGCGGCCTTCACGTTCCTTTGAGCACTGTACGGAGTGGGACATACACACTTGCCAATGACAGAACCAAGCGGGCAGGGGTGCTTTTGCTAGCAATATCCTAGATCATCCTGCATGTACAGACAACAGAGGACATCGCTAACGACCCAAATCATGCGATTATTGAATGATTGTGCATTAATAGTTCGCGCATACACGAGTGCGTCAGAAAATGCATGTGGATTCGAAACGCAAAGCGGGCGGAGCTTGACTGACCGGAAGCCGGCATTTGGGGGGCGGTTAGCTGCAGTTTTCTGTGATTGACAGAAATTAAACAGGTGTGCCCAGGCTTTTTTGAGGAGGGTCTATGACATCAACGAGGACCACTTCCAGCCTCAGTAGAAGCTTATGGTTAGGATCAGACCTACTCACATTTGCACAGTCTGAGAAAACCATTTGATGGTTCGGGAATTGTGTATGGATTTGCGGGTGGATAGAGATCTGCAATTCACTCACAAATTTATTTTCTGTCTGGATGCTTGCATACGTACTCGCAGTCCTCTGCAACTTTGCACAATAGTGATCAGGTCTGAGTCAGGCCCATAGTCTGTACACACTATTTAGTAACACTTTCTTATATAGCGCATTCATATTCCGTAGCGCTGTACAGAGAATAGTTGAACATTCACATCAGTCTCTGCCCCAGCGGAGCTTACAATCTATATTCCCTACCATATTCCTGTTCACGCACACACAGACATTCTAGGGTTAATTTTGTTGGAAGACAATTTGCCTACCAGTATATTTTTGGATTGTGGGAGGGAACCGGAGGAAACCCATGCAAGCACAGGGAGAATGTACAAACTCCGCACAGTTAGTTATATCGTTAATGATGGCCGTTATCGCACATATCGATTCATTTATTGACTGGTGTGTGCAGGAGAACCACGTAGTCTCCAGTGGCCAGAATACAAAGACATTTATGTAAAAGATTCAAATTCCGACATTATTCCCAGATATGTCGCCCCCCCCCCCCCCCCATCATGTAATGCAAACAAAAGTGTGGCATCATTAAGCCCCGCCCCCAGGATGTAAAATAGTCAAATTCACAGATCTCGATGGAGGGGGCGGGACTAAAATGATGCAATTGTGACACTTTAGCTCCGCCCCCTCCTCCGAGACCCGCGGATTGTGGCATTTAAATGCCAAGGTCAGGGGAAGACGGCCGCGATGGGAGTCCCCCTGAATCTGGGAGGGTTGCCCACCTTTCCGGGTGTCCGGGAGGGGGACCCGATTTTCGGGAGACTCACGGCCATTCCGGGAGGGTAGGCAACCCTGTATAAGATGCTTCATTTAAGTACTTAATAGTGTACAAATCAGGTAGTGACACATCTGCAGCATTTACTACAGACGCTGTTCCGTCACGTCTACTGGCCGGAACCAGGCACGTGTAATACTTGTTTATCCTGACATGAACCTGGCACATCTGCTCCTGTTCTCCCCAGCACAGATGCTGGATCCTCTCTTTGGGTGCATTTAATGCCTGCTTGTTTATCACAGATTGCTTCCAACTCTTCATCAGTCCCTGGTTTACATTTGCAATCATTAATATTGAAGATGTTTTTTCTGTACATCCCCTGTTTATGTAGGTTTATATATCCATGTCCCCATCTCCTCATGCATTTTGCAACTCCATCTAATTTCAAATCAGTGGTCACAATTCTGCATGCAGCACTAGCACACAGCTTAGCCAAAGCCCCATACACACCGGGCAATAGAATGAGCGCTATTGCTATTATAGCCTTACACAGCGATATCTCCCACTTTATCGCTCCTTTGAGCAGCGTGGCCCTCGTTCCGACCAGGCAGAAATAGACTTTGCTGCACTGTCTATTTCTACTTTTGATTCCGATGCCACAGCGTCACACACAGAGCTGGGGGCCCCTGGGGGCCCAGGGTACTTATGACAGAAAGCGGCAATAGCTCACACTACTAACAGCACAAGCACATACTGTGGGACCTGCAACGCAAACAAAGCAGCAATGGAACCAGTGCCTGTCACCTCGACCCTACTTCATAAATAAAACCAAAATGTTTGGCACTAGCTCCAGTACCACCATGTGCACAGTCTAAGGGCCTGATTCAGCCTGATTTGTAGGTTAGGGGAAAAAAAAGGAAAACATCACCTCCTGTTGTCAGCATGTTGGGGGGCCGCCCAGCACAGGGAAAGGCCATCCATCATGCCGGGTCCCTCACCGTGTTGCGATTGGTAAATCCTGCAATCACATCACAAAAGTGCTCGCATCTTTAGGGTAGCCCCTCTGGCAGGCATGCACATGCTGATCCTGTTTTGGGTTGCAGCGGCTGCGTGTTGTTACGCAGCTTCCGCGGTCCATCCAACAAACAGTCTGGACACACTGGCCTGGTTCCAGCATCATCTTGGGCTTCACACAAGCCCCGCCCCATTAGTGCTGCCAGCATGGCTACCTCAAGGTCAGGTCAAGCTCCCTGTTTGTGAATCCATGCCCCATCACATGCAAGGGGGTCACTAACCTCGGTAAGGCTGCTGGGGATGCAGCTGCTATGGGGCCCAGAGAACACGAAATGCAGCTACTAAAACTTAAGCATAGCTACTGTACATAACAGAGGGGCAGGGCCGGATTTCCCACTAGGCACGTGAGGCACGTGCCTAGGGGTGGCACCTGCTGGGGGCAGCACGGCATCCCTCCTTCTCATGGGGGTCTCAGGGGGGTCCGCGAATCACTTGAGGGGGGTCGCGGGGGTCTGCGAATCACGGGAGGGGTGTTCACGGGGATCTGTGAATCACGGGAGGGGGGGGTTGCGGGGGTCCACGAATCACGGGAGTCACTGGGAGTCCGCGAATCGCGGTAGGGAGGTTTCGGGGAGCCCGCAAAATGCGCGGTGGGGGGGGGAGGAAATCACGGAAGGGGGTCAGCGAAAAGTTGAAGGGGGGTCCAAATGTAGTTGAGCCCCAAAGCAGTTAGTAAGAACTACTATACTTGGTAAAGTGCTGGGAAATGGTGCTGATGATTCAATGTAACTGTATCTATCTCTCACTCTTTTTCTCCCCCAAAATGTAACAGTGTAATGTGGGCTAGGTGACATGAGGGAGATTGCTAGACTAATGAGGGAGAGAGGGAGATTGCTGCTACAGTATGTCAGGGAGTCTCCTGCAGAATGCAGGAGAGGAGGTAACTATGATGTAACAGTGTAATGTGGGCTAGGTGACATGAGGGAGATTGCTAGACTAATGAGGGAGAGAGGGAGATTACTGCTATTTCAGGGAGTCTCCTGCAGAATGCAGGGGAGGAGGTAACTATGATGTAACAGTGTAATATGGGCTAGGTGACATGAGGGAGATTGCTAGACTAATGAGGGAGAGTGGGAGATTGCTGCTATGTCAGGGAGTCTCCTGCAGAAAGCAGGAGGGGAGGTAACTATGATGTAACAGTGTAATGTGGGCTAGATGACATGAGGGAGATCGCTAGACTAATGAGGGAGAGAGGGAGATTGCTGCTATGTCAGGGAGTCTCCTGCAGAATCCAGGAGGGGAGGTAACTATGATGTAACAGTGTAATGTGGGCTAGGTGAAATGAGGGAGATTGCTAGACTAATGAGGGAGAGAGGGAGATTGCTGTTATTTCAGGGAGTCTCCTGCAGAATGCAGGAGGGGAGGTTACTATGATGTAACAGTGTAATGTGGGCTAGATGACATGAGGGAGATCGCTAGACTAATGAGGGAGAGAGGGAGATGGCCGCTATGTCAGGGAGTCTCCTGCAGAATGCAGGAGGGGAGGTAACTATGATGTAACAGTGTAATGTGGGGTAGGTGACATGAGGGAGATTGCTAGACTAATGAGGGAGAGAGGGAGATTGATGCTATTTCAGGGAGTCTCCTGCAGAATGCAGAAGGGTAGGCAGCTATGGTGCATGGTCAGGTATGCCGGCGATCATTACTTGCTCAGTAGCATCTCACTGTTTAGAGAACACCAGAGAGATCATTTATCGAGACACTTATCTGGTGACCAGGGGGCGTAACTAGAACTTTGTGGGCCCCATAGCAACTGCAGCCCCTACACCCAGTGGTGTTGAGAGGGGGGTACTTTTTACCTGGGCTTGGGTGTGCTGGAGGGTCCCGTATCCCGCTCCCCCTCCCCCTCCCCCAGTTGCAGGGAGCCGATCAGTGGGGAGAGAGATGACAGGCTGCTGGCGCAGCACAGCCTCTCTCTCAGTGCCATGTGCTGAATTGGGGAGAGAGACAGCTGCAGCAGCAGCCGGTTATCTCTCTCTCCCTCTCGTTTAACTTTTTCATGGGGATGCCCTCTCCTGGTGGCCATGCCCTATGTCCCTCCATTGTATCGCACCCCTGCCTGCACCCACTATAGTTACACCACTGCTGGTGACTCTCTATAGAGAACCTTTCCACGCTGAGATAATCTGGGTCTCTGTGATACACAACTATGCAGGATGTCTCCTAGCACTGACAAAAGGGCAATATTAGTACATTAACCCCTAAGGGTGCAGAGGACCCGGCCCCTGAGAACTGACAGTCTGGAGATGGGAGGGAGGGGGTTAGGGGGTAAGCAGAGACAGTAAATGGAAACGTGTGAGCGTGAGTCGTGGGGCAAGAAAAGTGGTTAAGATTCGGGGTCGTCTGTATATGAACAAATACGAAATATGAATCACCACTGGAAGATGTGAATCCTGAGAACTCGGCAGCTCTGTAAATTTCCCAAGTTCTCATGCCGAAAATACATGTGATCGCGGACGAAGCCATGCGTTACTGTTTGTATATCGGCTTGTCCATTACAGCCAAGCTTAGTAAATTTCCCCCTGTGAATGATTGGTCACATACTCGTATTATGTATATATGACATATGATTTAGATTTGTTGTGCTCTGTAATTGGCTACTGAGAGCCCTTCTACACCGGGTAGCCAAAAGAGGTTGGTACATTTAAAGTACAATTAAGTTTTTTCTTTACTGAAGGTAATTTACAAAGTGCACCCAATACTCTATCTAGAAGCACAAAACCTTCTTAGTACTTAGAACACAACTGTTACAAAGTCTCACAATTATTTTATCCAAATTAGAATGTCTAAATCAGGTATGTCCAAAGTCCGGCCCGGGGGCCAATTGCGGCCTGTGCTGTCATTTCAAGTGGCCCGCAGCCTCCAGCCAGAAGCGGGTGGAGCATCAGATGCGGGACACACAGCACTAAAGGTGGGGCCCCGGCGAGCGTGCCTTTACCTTGCTGTATTCAGCAGTGAGGAGGTGCCGGCTACCACAGTGAGATGTGTTTGGCATCTTTCGGGTGAGTATGCATCCACCCCCTGCAGCTGCAATTGTATATCACCCTCCTTCACAATCACAGTGACAGCAGTGTGTGGGGAGGGGGTGCAGCAAGGGGGAAGCTTGCTCCCGTAACATGCAGAGTGGAGGAGGGCGGCAGCGGGAGCCCAAGCATCTCCTGTCCTTGCAGTGCCTGCTTTGCCTGTCCGTCCTCTGGCTCACACAAGGGGCAGGGAAACATACAGAGAAGAGAGGGGGCAGAGTGGGGGACATACAGTGAATGGGGGCAGAGTGGGGGACATACAGTGAAGGAGGGTCAGGCTGGGGGACATACAATGAATGGAGGCAGTGATGAACATTCAGAGAAGGAGGGGCAGGCTGTGGGACATAGTGAATTGGAGTCATACAGTGAATGGGAGTCATACAGTGAATGGGGGCAGATTGGGGGACATACAGTGAAAGAGGGTCAGGCTTTGGGACATACAGTGAATGGAGGGTCAGGCTTTGGGACATACAGTGAATGGAGGCAGTAATGGACATTGAGAGAAGGGGGGGCAGAGTGAATGGGTGCAGAGTGGGGAACATACCGTGAATGGTGGACATACAGTGAAGGAGGAGCAGGCTGGGGGACATACAGAGAAGGATGGTCAGGCAGGGGAATATACAGTGAAGGGGGCAGAGTGGGGGTCATACAGTGAATGGGGCAGGCTGGAGGAAATAAGGGGGGGCAGTCTAGGGAATATACAGTGAAGGGGCAGGCTGGGGGGACATAAAGTGAATGAGGGCAGAGTGGGGGACCATTCTGATGCGATTAATGATTCAAAGAATGTCAGGCTGAATGGTCGGCCCCCCACATTTTCACCTCACTAAAACTGGCCCTCGTCGCAAAAAGTTTGGACACCCCTGGTCTAAATGTAGAAGGAATTTCCATCACTAGTAATGCTGCGTCTTGTGTGAACCACTAGAGGGCGTCCAGTGCCCTTCTAATGCTCAGGCACACTTTTAGATGTTCTGTTAGATGGATAAGAATTTGGTGTAAGTGAGTAACCCTTCTGCTCAATGGGAGGTTTCTGTCCTCCCTGAGCTCGCCTTAGGATGTGCAATTAAAAAAAATTGAGTTTGCTAAAGTGGAAGGAAGGTGCAAGACAGAGATCTGCCTTACATCAGATTGGGAACTCCTGGCATGATTGGCTGGATTTATGATTAATTTGATTAATTGTCGGAACTCCTGGGGGGAAACAAAGTGTTCACCTCTTGTCTCCGATGTGGAAGGGGTACCGACAGCAGAGTCGTCTGTAGTCCTGGACCCTTTGAACACTGCTTCCCCAATGAATAGCCAGCAGATAAGAAAGCAGTATCCAAATGTAATCCAATTCATGGGAGACAGGAAAGATATGACTTTACTATTTATTTTATTTATTACCAGTTATTTATAGAGCGCACACATATTCCGCAGCGCTGTACAGAGAATAGTTGAACATTCACATCAGTCCCTGCCCCAGTGGACCTTACAATCTATATTTCCTACACGCACACACAGACATTCTAGGGTTAATTTTTGTTGGGAGCCAATTAACCTACAAGTATATGTTTGGAGGATTGTGGGAGGAAACTGGAGTACCCAGAAGAAACCCACGCAAGCACGGGGAGAATATACAAACTCCGCACAGTTAGGGCCATTGTGGGAATCAAACCCATGACCTCAGTGCTGTGAGGCAGTAATACTAACCATTACACCGTCCGTTCTGCCCATTTACTAGTATAGTGTTGTAGCTTCAAAGCAAAAGGAGCTTGGGCTCATTGGTTGGGGGCTTGCAATGGATACAGCAGCTTAAGAAAAATGATCATTTATATTAGATTAGCCTGACCCAAGTATGAAATCTTAATAGAGAAGTGTTGTCCAAGGAGTATAAGTTGTGTATATTTTGGGTAAGGTATAGTAGATGTAGACCACTGCAATCTTTCCAGATTCCCTCTAGGTCAGAAAGATGTGTTACCTAGGGCCAAAGCCAAGGATTTAGCAAATGTTATTGTAAACCCAGAAATATTAACAAGTTTTTAAGTTTTCAAATAGAGGAATCAAACTGCTCTCCAGGTGTGATATATATTAGCAGCGGGTCATCTGCAATGGCCAAAAGTTTTAATATGTTACTTATAAAAAACAGACACAACAATGACCAGTTCTGAAGGGTGCGCGTTAGCGGTCCGAATGGTTAAATAAAAGAGGTGAAAGCGGATATCCCTGCCTTGAAACTCACTCTGAACATCTGTATGTTTTACCAAGAAGGCCGTTGAGGAGCAATTTTATACCTGGATTTAAATAAAGGTATTTGATTGGAGTAATAAAGGGTGATTCAAATTCTGTAGAATCCAAGATTAAAAATAAAAATTCCCGAAGGATTTTAGCAAAGGCCTTCTCAGCACCCAGTTTCAGTAGGATATTAGAAGACCTTTGCCAAAATTAATTTCCAAGCCAAAATTAATGGTACTTGTGTACTTTCACGGCTCCCATCGCATGCCATCGCATGCCAAATGGAGTGGCATGCGATGGCATGCAATGGGATGCGATTTTTGCCGTTTTTAAGCATTTTTTTTTACAAAATAGCATGCGATCGCATCGCATGTGATCGCATCGCATGCGATCGCATGCGTTTTTAACAAAAATGCATCCAAATGCATTGAAATTAGTATCAAACATGTTCAATGGCCCCCAAATGTCATTTTTGAGGCTGTACCACCCCCACTATCAACGCGAACCCGAAGCGTGGCGAGCGTAGTGAGCCCGTGAGGGGCGGCGGTACGCGTCCTACGACCTTTTCATACCCCCACTATCCACGTCGGCATGGAGTCGAGAATAGAAAGTGTGGCGAGCGCAGCGAGCCCCGCGAGGGGATGCGGACACCTGTGAAGGTATCCATGTGCGCTCGCCACGCTTCGGGCGCGGTGGCTCGCTGCGCTCGCCACACTTTCTATTCTCAACTCCACGCCGAAGCGTCAAAAATGACATTTGGGGGCCATTGAACATGTTTGATACTAATTTCAATGCATTTGGATGCATTTCTGTTAAAAATCGCATGCGATCGCATGCGATGCGATTTTTTGCTATGCGATGGACATCGTGGGAGCCGTGATTGTACACAAGTACCTTAATTTCCAACACAGAATGACGCTCAATTTGCCACTCCACCTCTTTCAGTTTAGTACCTTCTACTGAGGTCCTTCTGAGCAGTAATGGACCCCTTTTAGTCCTTAGAGGCCCTGGTGCTAAACACCTGCTGCACCAATGCTAGTTCCACCCTGCTTCTTGTAGCCCTCACGGAAAAAGCCTTGGCATGAGCTAATCTGCTAATACTCCTTTCAGACCGCCCTTTTTACCCGTTAGTTTGCAGTTTTTGTACCGTTTCAAAACGGTAATTTGTGCAGTCTGAAAGGTGCAGAGTGAATTTACCGGTTCTGTTGAACTGGTATTTCTAAACGGTAATAAAGCAGGGTCCTACCCGTTTCAGACCCGTTTTTTTTCATCCACTGTTTTCTATGGGTTAAAACGGGTTCAGTGTTGTGAAGGAACAAAAACTGCATTGAAATACCGTTTAAAGACATGCGGTGTGAAAGGGATTTTAGCTGGCAGACCCGTTTTTAGGAACATTTTAAAATACCTGATCAAAGCCAGTTTTGCGGTCTGAAAGCAGCATTATTGAGTCCAAGGATCCAGTGCTTCTGGACTTCTATGAGGTTGTACTTTAAAAAGATGGTTTATGTTCCCATCAGTCTACAGGGAGTTTGTCCATCGTCCAGTCTCTTTAATATCCAAGATCTATTCGTCTATTCGTGAAGGACAGTTCAGAGTCAAGGGTGACCCCTAGGCAGCGAGCTGGAGGGTTAGAATATTGTCATGTTGTCGACAGTTATGGAGATATCAGGATGGTAACTGCTAATGGCTGTTAAGGAATATAATTAATTCAGTTTTGGAAATGTTAGGTTTGAGGTAGCGAGAAGACATCCAAGATGAGATGGCAGAGAGGCATTCAGAGACACGGGCCAAAACCACTGGTGACAACTCTGGGGTTGATAGATAGATTTGAGTGTCATCCGCATACAAGTGATAGTGGAATCCGAAAGAGCTGATTAGTTTGCCAAAAGAGAAGGTATAGACTGAGAAGAGCAGAGGAACTAAAACTGAGCCTTGCGCTACTCCAACTGACAGAGGTACGGAAGAGGAGGTATCCGATAAGCGAACGCTGAAAGAGCGGATAGGTAGGATGAGAATCAGGAAAGGGCTGTATCATTAAGACCTAGGGAGTGTAGTGTTTGTTTGAGGAGAGAGTGGTCAACAGTGTCAAAAGGAGCAGAAAGATCTAGAAGAATGAGTAGTGAGTAAAGGAAATGCCTTAGTTTCATCTTCCTGTGTTCTTCCTTTGACCCAATGAGTTCTGGTGCCACAAATATTTTGCCTGGTCTAGATGCTGTTCTCAAGAAGAAAATCTATCTATCTTAACTTTGGTATTAGATATGTGGATAACACAAGCTATGACCTTGGAGGTATCTTGTTTGCCAACCATCCTTTCATCCAAGAAGACGTTTTAGTACATCAGTTACAGGTTCTCGAAAGAACCGATGAGTAGTATCTAGTATCTCAGTTCCAGGAAGAGATTCTAGTGTCATTGTCCCTTTGTATGTTATAGATGAAAACAACTCTGATTATAGTGATGGAGAATGGTCTATATGTTCTTATGACAAAGATCTTTCTTATGGCGATGAGAGCCGTAAAGACATTTTGTGTGGTATATAGTAAGAAAATCTAAAATCTGCTACTGTTTAATCATGCTCGAGAAGAAAGGTTCCACATCACGTTTTCAGCTCAGCCCCATCTAAAGTGCCCGGTGGCCAATCGTAGAGGATAGGCCACTCCCACAAATTGGGGTCTTTGCCTGATTTGTGCTACTACAAGTCTCAGCATGGTAGAACCTCTTATAGGGCCAGATGTATCAAGCTTCGAAAAGTGATAAAGTGGAGAGTGATAAACAGCCAGCCAATCAGCCCCTAACTGCCAGGTTACAGACTGGGTTTGAAAAATGCCAGTTAGGGGCTGATTGGCTGGTTGTTTATCACTCTCCACTTTATCACTTTTTGAAGCATGGCCCATTATGTTTTGAATACTTATGTGCTGTCCAGCCCCCCGGCCCATATACACCTTATTGTTTTACTAGATTATTTTCATCTCTGTTCTATACAGTTCTATTTATGTTCCTTATATATCTGCAGACTACTATTATTTGAACACAAAAGGGTTATGGTATGCATCATATGTGGTCATATGGTCGACCACTAATGGTCCACAGTCACAAGGTCGACAGGTAAAAGGTCAACATGGTCAAAAGGTCGACATGGAAAAAGGTCGACATGAGTTTTTAATGTTTTTTAGGGTATCTATGTCGACATAGGTCGACATGGACACTGTCTAAATGTAACACGTCCCCTCGCATGGCTCGCTGCGCTCGGCACACTATTTATTCTCCCTCCACGCCCTAGTGGATGGTAGGGCATGAAATACCGCCTGTCGGCACATGTCGGCTGAAAATGTAGTAAAAAAATGCATTTCGACCTTTACCATGTTGACTTATTGCATGTCGACCTTTAAACCCTGTCGACATTTTCAATGTCGACCTTTAGACCCTGTCGACCTATTATGTGTTGACGGTACTCTTTACCTAGAAGGGCGCCCGTTGCGGGCATCGCGGGTACATTTATGTATGGCCGCGACGCGACCGACGCGATGCCCGCGATTTTCCATTGAAACCAATGTTAAACATGAAAATCGTGTCGGTCGCGTCGCGGCCGGCCATAAATGTACCCGCGATGCCCGCGACGCGATGCTCCCGATTTCCCATAGGAATCAATGTTAAAAGGCGCGATGGACCCGATTTTACTGTTAAATGCCTCAATCCACCCGATTTGGCCATAGGAATCAATGTTAAATGGGCCACAGAGCCCATTAACCCTTAAATGTCCCCCCAAATTTTTAACGCCACCCCACGATCCACGCCAACCCGAAGCGTGGCGAGCGCAGCGAGCCCGCGAGGGGCGGCGGTACGCGTCCTCCGACCTTTTCATGCCCTACTATCCACTAGGGCGTGGAGTGAGAATATAATAGTGTGGCGAGCGCAGCGAGCCCCGCGAGGGGTTGCGGATACCTTCACAGTTATGCGCGTCCCCTCGCGGGCTTCACAGGTGTCCGTGGCGAGGCGGACACCTGTGAAGCCCGCGAGGGGACGCGTCTACCTGTGAAGGTATCCGCGTCCCCTCGCGGGGCTCGCTGCGCTCGCCACACTATTATATTCTCACTCCACGCCCTAGTGGATAGTAGGGCATGAAAAGGTCGGAGGACGCGTACCGCCGCCCCTCGCGGGCTCGCTGCGCTCGCCACGCTTCGGGTTGGCGTGGATCGTGGGGTGGCGTTAAAAATTTGGGGGGACATTTAAGGGTTAATTTGGCCTTTTTGGCCCCAAATCGGGTCCATTGAGGCATTTAACAGTAAAATCGCGGTCAATCTGCCGTTTTAACATTGTTCCCTATGGGAAAATCGCGGTGATCGCGGTCATCGCGGGCATCGCGGTCATCCCGATTTACCCGCGATGCCCGCGATGACCGCGATTTTTACCCCCGACGACCGCGATTTCAATCGCTGGCGCCGTTCTAGGTAAAGAGTACCGTGTTGACCTTTTGACCCTGTTGACCTTTTGACTGTCGACCATTAGTGGTCCACCATATGACTGTCTATCATGAGCCAGTCTGTGATCAGTCCGGATACCCACAATACTCTATAGAATATTATTATCATCATCATCATCAACAATAATACATTAGATTGTTTTGTCTTTATAACACAACTGACCTAGAATAAAGGCTAAACCATCCTTAGGAAGGATGTGGTTGGGTTCATATACATAGACCCGAATTTATTGCATGCAAAAGGAATTTTCTCGCTTAATAACCACTCATGGACCCCCCCCCCACCCCCCCAAGAGGCGCTGTCTGGCCCGGTACGTCAAGCTGCTTACCGCAAGGATAACAATATAGGTGTCTTGCTTTCCTTGTGCTTTAAGTGACCTGGATTCCAGCTCAGACGTTTGAAGACCAAGTACAAAGTAAGGACGTGAGAGGTAACATAAGTAACTATATAATTATTACAGATAATGGTTGACATGTATCAAATACTGTAAATGAAACCGCAAACAAAGCTTTCTGACTTCATATGCTTTATTTATCTATCTATCTATCTATCTATCTATCTATCTATCTATCTATCTATCTATCTATCTATCTATCTATCTATCTATCTATCTATCTATCTATCTAGGCCAAGTGGTCTGTATCTGCCATCAAATTCTATGATTCTAGGTTGAAAGTTAAATTACCGCTAGTACAAAGATTGAATCTACTCATATTGGACTGATATACGCACCTTACATCTACTGTCTGTCTTTCCCATAGTCTTGGCGAGATGTCTTATTATTACCGTGCGGTGGCATTTTGGGCTGTCTTACTTCCAGGTTGGTGTCATGTACCATCACTTAAATATTGTTTAATTTAGCAATATATATACGGTATATAATAATAATTTTTAATAACAATTTTTTATATATAGCGCTTTTCTCCCATAGGACTCAAAGTCACTTAAAATACATCAAAACATGGTACATTGAACAAAGGCATTAGAATTGCATGAAGTTGAAAATAGATAGTTGATGACACAGTAGAGAGCACAATAAGCATACTGCAGACATTTTGGGTAATAACTTCTAGGGGTTATATATTCGAACAATATGCCACTGTACAGGGGGGGGGGGGGGTGCCGGTGATTGCGGCGGCAGGCCGCCGCGGTGTTCCGGGAGGGGGGGGGGGCTTTGCTCCGGTGCTCACTCGCCCCCCGGCCGTTGTTCAGAGAAGGGGGGGTGGGGGGAAGCCGGTGATTGCAGCGGCAGGCTGCCACAGCTTTCCGATCTGGGGGTTGACAGGGGGTGTTGGGTGATGCGGCGGCAGGCCGCAGCGTCATTTCCCAGGGGGCGGGGAGGGGGGGTGTGGTGTCGGGTGATGCGGCAGCGGCCGCCTAGTCGCTCCGGGGGGGGGGGGGGTTGCGGCCGCCACCGATGCCACTCACCTCATGGACCTGCTGCAAACTGGCACCCTCCAGAGGCCGGCGCCCTAGGCAAATGCCTAGAGCTGCCTAGTGGTGGCGCCGGCCCTGCCTGCAACTCCCAAAAACCCACAAGCCCCCCCCCCACGCACCCAGGGCCGGCGCCACCACTAGACAGCTCTAGGCATTTGTCTAGGGCGCAGGCACCTGGAGGGTGGCAGTTCGCCCCTCACCCCCAGCATGGAGGGTTAGCGAACTGTGTAAAAAACTTACGGCGCCGGCGTCCCTGCAGTGCTGGAGCGGGCAGGGGTGTCCGTGCCGCGGGGGTGCCTGCGGCGCTGTCATTGTGTACAAAGCTGGCGGAGACCGGCGGGGTCCCTGCAGTGAATAGAAAAGAACTAGCGCTTTGTGCGCCGCCGTGCGCATAGCGCTAGTTATTTTCTATTCACTCCAGGGACCCCGCCGGCCGCAGCCAGCTCTAAACACAATGACAGCGCCGCAGGTACCCCCGCGGCACGGACACCCCTGCCCGCTCCAGCACTGCAGGGACACCGGCGCCGCAAGTTTTTTACACAGGTACCACCACCAACCCCCCCCCCCGGCACCGGGGCGCCCCCACCCCGACTCGCCTGGGGCGCTCCGGTGCCTTGCACCGGCCCTGCCTGCACCTCAGTGCTATGATACAGATAAAGGAGCACCAAATGCACAAAGGCAGAGAGCAACACCCCATAATTAATCTACGGACATGTATTAATTATATATATAAATAGATAGATAGATAGATAGATAGATAGATAGATAGATAGATAGAATTCCTTTATTCGTCTCACAATGGAGAAATTTACAATTGTTACAGCAAGGTTCAAGTACAGATAAGGGTGAAAATAGCAAATAAGAAGTCCAATCTATTGATAAAAAGTTAATCTATTGATTAACTTTTTCCACTAAAATCATTATTGCTCGGCTCCCATGTGGGATAGGCCGATGATAAATATACCTAAACCTTCCTCGAGCACTGCACTACATTATAGTGAAACCGCACAAAAATTCACCCAGTGGTTTTCGAGATTAGCGCGTTCAGACGCATTTCGGGGGCTTTATTTTCTACTGTGTAAGGATATTTTTTTTATACTAGGTGATTTATTGTGCTCTACGGGCGCTCTTCACACCGTCGTAAGGGGCTGCGCCCCCTTAATTTGTGAACATTTGTATTGTGAGATATATGGTTAGAATTGTATGTAAGATGCCTGTATTGCAACTTGAATTATAGGTGAAATGTGTTAAATAGAGAGCATATGATTTGGAAGGGGGTGTGTATTGTTTTGTTTAATTAAAAAGCGGTTGTTTAGGTGTGTGTGTGCAATAGTATAGTAGGGTGTTTTTGGGTCAGTGGCTCCCCACTGGCGGAGGTCACGACACAGGAAAACAGGAGGCTGGGTAGTGATAGGGGTGGGTGGGCATACGGCAGTGGCAAACGCAGGATTTTCAGAAAGGGGTTTCCAGAGGGGCGGAGCAAAGCACGGAGATGGACACTTAGGTGACCCAGTATATGCCGGGTCAGTTAAAGTAGTATTATAGATAGACCAAATGTATATAAATAATAATAATAAAAAATATATAAACACACACACACATATATATATATATATATATATATATATATATATATATATACATACAGGGGCATCAACAGCAGTGTAGACCCCTGGGCATAGCAATGTATTGGGGCACCTACCAATCCTCCAGTGGTAGGGGTGGGGGATGCTTTGATGTCCCACGGGTGGTAGGGGGTATTATATCAACCGCTCATCATGTAGGGCCTAGATCAGTAATTTCCACTAATTACCCCTTTACTGTACAGATGGTGGGAGATGTGGTGGGAGAAGGGGGCATTGGGCTGAATGAAGGGGCCCTGATACATAACTTCCAGGGTGGTAGAGGATGTTTAATATGCAGGGGAGGGGTGTATAGTGGAGTGGGCTTATTATTCATAATTTTCTGGTGGGAGGACAGCTTGCTTGACTGCAGATATCTCCAGTTCCCAGAAATAGATTTCTTAGATTTTAATGGAATTAAACACTAGAGAATCCCACCTACCAAATGATAGAGTCAGAGTTCAGGAGGCAGAGCAATCTGCCAACGAGGATATAAAACTACATACCAGGTGTGTGGAGCTGGAGCAGTAACCAGCTGCTGGAAGGCTGATATCTCTGGTTCTGGGAACAGTAGAGACAAGCTACTAGTGTCCATCAAAGGGGGAGAGTCCCAGCTTTTGGAATATACCCTCAGAAAAACTCTAAGTCAGACACAACCTGAAATATCTGACTGGGAACAGCAATTAACAGGCTTGGATGGGGACCACTGCTTTGAAGTCAGATATCTCCGGTTCCCAAGGGCCGATTAAAAAAATTCTTGTACCCCTGGAAAGAGGGGACCCTCAGCTTTCAGTCTAGACTCCTGGGGGGGGGTTTCTGGGTACTCAGAAACCCCCCCCTGCGTGCGCTACTGTACGGGGGACCAAAGAGGAGGGTGGGGGACACTGTGCAGCTTCTGTCAGTGGGTGAGGGTCCAGCGTGGTAGTACAGGAGTACAGGACGGTGGCCCTGAGTCAGTGTCTCCTCCTACTGGGTGGGAGTTAGGATGCATGAGAGCAGGAGGCTGGGTGGTAAAGCATGATAGGGGCATGTGGGCAACACAGCATCAGCGACTCCCCAGTGGTGGAAGTTACGGTTCAGGAGAGCAGGAAGCTGGGTAGTGATAGGGGTGTGTGGGCATACGGGGGGTGGGGCGCGGTGGGTTGCCTCGAATCGCGGGATGGGGGGGGGTGGCGGGGGTTGCTGCGAATCGTGGGAGGTCGCGCGGGGGGGGGGGGAATTGCGGGGGGGGGGGTCAACACATGTAAATGTTGACATAAGTGTGGCACTTCATTGGTGTCCATGTCGACACATGAGAATGAATATGAAAACATTCAAAAAATGAAAAATGAATCTTCAAAAACTCATCAATTGTGGGTTAACTATTTGAAGGATTTTTAAGGGATGGTATCCAGGAATATTTAGACCATCACCGTCTACTCAGTACTAACCAACATGGGTTCGTGAAAAATCGTTCATGCCAAACTAATCTACTAGGGTTCTATGAAGAGGTTAGCAAAAACCTTGATAATGGAAATGCTGTAGATGAGATTTTCCTAGATTTCGCTAAAGCATTTGATACTGTCCCACACAAGAGATTGATTAATAAAATGGAGAACCTAGGATTGGGTGAAAATATCTGCAGATGGGTAGGGAATTGGCTATGTAATAGAGAACAAAGAGTAGTTGTGAATGGTGCTGTATCAGATATGATACCGGTACTAAGTGGAGTGCCCCAGGGTTCGGTTTTGGGGCCCATTTTATTTAACATTTTTATTAACGATATTGGGATAGGGTTACTCAGCAATGTATCCATCTTTGCGGACGATACAAAACTTAGCAAAGTCATCAAATCATCAGAAGATGTCACCACGCTTCAAAATGATCTTGCAATTCTAGATGAGTGGGTAAAAAAATGGAAGATGAGGTTCAATGTAGATAAATGTAAGGTTATGCACCTTGGGAGACATAACCAGTGTGCAAGTTACAACCTTAGAGGGGAGGAACTGGGTAATTCCATACTTGAAAAGGATCTAGGAGTCCAAATAGACAGCAATCTAGGATGTAGTGCCCATTGTAATGTAGCTACAAAAAAGGCCAACAAAATTCTGGCATGTATTAAGAGGGGAATGGAAACTAGGGACTCGAGGGTAATTATGCCACTGTATAAAGCATTGGTGAGACCTCACCTAGAGTACGGAGTGCAGTTCTGGGCCCCACACTATAAAAAGAACATCATAGAATTAGGAAAAGTCCAAAGGCGAGCAACAAAGCTTATCAGGGGAATGGAGAATTTAAGCTCCGGGGAGAGATTAAGCAATTTGGGACGTTTAAGGGGGGACATGCTCAACATGTACAAGTATATCAAGGGCCAATATAAGGAACTGTCACACACCCTCTTTTCTACTAGAAAGGAATCTAGGACGCGAGGGCATGAGTATAGATTAGAAGAAAAAAGCTTTCATTCAGCTAGTAGAAAGAATTTCTTTACAGTCTGAACAGTCAAACTCTGGAACTCTCTTCCCAGAGAGGTGGTAACGGCTGGCTCATTAAATGCGTTCAAGGCAAAGTTGGACAAACATTTACTGGAGAAAAACATCCATGGGTACAAATAAGAAATATAATCTGTCTGTAAAATATCAGACCTACCAAATCAGCAATGGATATCTATACCAGGTTGAACTAGATGGACGCAAGTCTTTTTTCGGCCTTACCTACTATATGTAACTATACTATGGGGGAAATTTACTAAAGGAAATTTGTAAAAAAATAGGTGTATTTGTATCCAGAAATACACTTATTTTTGACATTTACTATTCCCGAAAATACGGCAATTCGTATTCGTAATGATGTGCTATCAATACGAATACGAATTGCCGTATTTTCGGGATAGTAAATGTCAAAATAAGTGAATTTCTGAATACAAATACACCTATTTTCTTACAAATTTCCTTTAGTAAATTTCCCCCATAGTATATGTCAACTTTTTTCATTGTCGACCATAGCCATGTCAGTGTTTTGCTTTTGCCATGTAATCCTGGGGTTGCCGCGGGAGGGGGGGTCGCGGGGGGGGGGGGTGTGTGTGTGTGTGCGCAGTGAATTGCGGGAGGGGGGGTCGCGGGGGGTGTGTGCCGCGAATCGCGGGAGGGGGGGCGGGGGTTTGCAGTAATGGCGGGGGTGGGGGTGGCCGCAAATCGTTGGAGGGGGGTCACGGGGGCGGGTGCTGCCGCCAATTGTGGGAGGGGGTCGCGGGGGTGCCGCGAATCTTGGGGGGGGGGGGCGGCGGGGGGGGGGTGGCGGGGGGGGCGCTCACCTGGTGGCTGTGAAGTAGGTTCCTGGGCAACATGGGGAGGCAGAGGGTGTCTGGCACTGTGGCTGGTTCTCTGTCATGTGAGTCAGTCATGTGAGTCATAGGCTCCACCCAGCGTTACAGACACACACACACTTTGAGTGACAGATGTAGCCAAATATATAAGAGATAATATATAGTATATACAGTATATATTTATTTTCATCTGTCTGCATGTGCCATGATGCCAGGCAGCACTTGCTACTTTTAACTTGGACTCTGAAGGCCTTCTGGACACTGCTGTTCACCACTCTCTGCCCACCCTTGGACCCCCTCATTGCTCAAATACCCGGATTGCTCCCCCCTTGTTTGGGACTTCATCTCCCACCCACTGTGGATCCCCAATTCCGCATACATCGTGAGGACCTTTCCAACATCCAGGAATAAGATCATCCTCCAGCGTGAACTGTGGATTACAAATGTCGCATTATTGTGAGGACCCCACAATAAATTGGGAACAAGATCATCCTCCAGTGTTATCTCTGCAATCCAGCACGGTATTCTGTTTTCATTACCATCAAAGGGTTTAAATCCATTGGATCAAGGAGCCCAATATTTATATGGGAGCAAGATAAAATCAGCAGTGTTCCAGATACATAAGTATAAACCTTCATTGTCTAAACTTTTATACATACATTATCTTAAATCACTGTCATTGATGTCTTTTTTATTTTAATAATTTAACAATACAATAAATTAACTTTGTAATATCCAATTGATCCGTTTCTAGCGCTCCACATAATTTTTCTTTTCTTCACCCATACTGTAGAGGGTTGACCAGGGGCGAATTTAGGGATGAGGGCACCCCTAGGCACAACAATAATGTTTGCACCGCCGCCTAATTGTATTATTTTTATTGATTACTTATAAGCCCTCATTTGATAATAGCCAATATAATGGATTTATAAAAAAGCCACTAACTGTGACGTGTTCTTTTATTATGAATACATAGTTACTAAGTAGGACAGGTTACAGGGGCAGTATCTGCATGTCCTATCCATTTACACTCTATTTAAGATGGAATATAGTACAGTACAGTGGATATTTTTCAGTTATTGGTACACAGGGCCGGTGCAAGGCACCGTAACGCCCCAGGCGAGGGGGGGCGGGGTGCCCCGGTGCCTACGGGGGAGGGGGGGGTGTACTTGCGGCACTGTGTGATCTGGCGGCGGGGTCCCTGCAGTGAGGCGCGCTATCCGGCAGCCAGGTGACGCGGGGAAGCGCTGATGGGTTTGAAAAATCGCCGCACGCTGATTGGCTGAATCTCAGCCAATCAGCATGCGGAATGTTTTCAAACCCAGCAGCGCTTCCCGTGCCGCCGCCTGGCTGCCGGATAGCGTGCCTCACTGCAGGGACCCCGCCGCCAGATCACACAGTGCCGCAGGTACCCGGCACGGACACCCCTGCAGCCTCCATGCGAGAGGCGAGGGGCGAAGTGCCGCCCTCCAGTGGCTGGCGCCCTAGGCAAATGCCTAGATTTGCCTAGTGGTGGCGCCGGCCCTGTTGGTACATTTTGGGCTGACAGTACTATCGCAGGCATCCAAGTGCCTCCCCCAAACATGTGCCGCCCCTAGGCACGTGCCTCATGTGCCTAATGGGAAATTCGGCTCTGCGGTTGACACCCTTTAAGTTGTAGCAGCTTGGCACAGCACCCCACAAGGCGCCTGTTTCTACTCTGAGTACCCCATCTCGAGTATACCACTTTTTTTCCGGGATCTGGTTGACTCGCAAGGATGCAAATTTGCATCCGATTGAATTAACCAGAATGTCCCCCTATGTCAGAGGTCCATAAGTAACCTGGCTCCATGTTTCCCTAGCTCCGGAGATCTGATCTGAGCCTCTTCATTGGTATAAATTGCGACACAGGAGCGGTTCTAGAGAGGAGGAAGCCCACGTGCATGTGTCTCTTTGGGTCGCCCTCCTCTCTAGCCGGCAGTGCTGTAGTGCTCAGTGCGCGTATACAAAAGTGTAATGTGCAGGAGACATTGGGCCCCATTCAGACTGGGTTCCGATGGTTTGCACACGACTACTGCTAGATCCTGTGCATTCACCGGTCTTCTACACTTGCAGTGCCCCAAAGCCGGCGCCGGGCTGGCAGGTTGGGCCTTTGTTTGCTGGCTGTTGTATTCCTTTCTGTATATCATGTGACATCACCGATGCCCTGACAGCGATGTAACAGCTGCATCTGATTATTTCGCTGGTGCCGTTTTCATTATCTTTTTATTACTCTGCATAGCGACTGCAGTGTGTGTATTTATTCAGAATATTGCTGCTGGCCGTCCGTACTCTGGGCCGGATTCAGTCAAGTAAAATGCAAGTCATTTTGTGTCTGGAACAAACTATGGGCCTGATTCGGGGTGGGTGGCTAGGCTGCATGTAATAGTAAACAGGTAATCCCCTCCCCGTGCCAGAATCCCCTTGCTAGCACGTGAGGGGATGTGTATGCGACTGGGCATTCCCCTGCTGCTGTCCGTGTCCGTCCCCGGCCATCCCCTGCTATTCGTTTCCAGGGGTTTGCGCATGTGCAGACCCCGAACATTGGGGAAGGGGCCTAATTCTGACCCTAACGTATCGGCCCCCATGTTCCGTGCAAGAGAAGCAAATAGATTTGTATTGTTTCTGTGCAGGTTAAATATTGTCTGCTTTTGCATGTAGCCAACAGATGTTAGACAGCTTTATTTGTACACTGCAACTTACATTTCAGTGTGAACACACCCCAGCCACGTTACATCTGCCCCACCTGCAGTGCAGCATGGTGCCCATGTGCATGCTTTTTTGCTTTGCTTACAAAACTAAATCAGCCTCTCTGTACTGCTCTCTGGCTCTCTGTACTGCTCTCTGGCTCTCTGTACTGCTCTCTGGCTCTCAGCCTCTCTGTACTGCTCTCTGGCTCTCTGTACTGCTCTCTGTACTGCTCTCTGTACTGCTCTCTGGCTCTCTGTACTGCTCTCTGGCTCTCAGCCTCTCTGTACTGCTCTCTGGCTCTCTGTACTGCTCTCTGTACTGCTCTCTGTACTGCTCTCTGGCTCTCTGTACTGCTCTCTGGCTCTCAGCCTCTCTGTACTGCTCTCTGGCTCTCAGCCTCTCTGTACTGCTCTCTGGCTCTCAGGCTCTCTGTACTGCTCTCTGGCTCTCTGTACTGCTCTCTGGCTCTCAGGCTCTCTGTACTGCTCTCTGGCTCTCAGCCTCTCTGTACTGCTCTCTGGCTCTCAGGCTCTCTGTACTGCTCTCTGGCTCTCAGGCTCTCTGTACTGCTCTCTGGCTCTCAGCCTCTCTGTACTGCTCTCTGGCTCTCAGGCTCTCTGTACTGCTCTCTGGCTCTCTGTACTGCTCTCTGGCTCTCAGGCTCTCTGTACTGCTCTCTGGCTCTCAGCCTCTCTGTACTGCTCTCTGGCTCTCAGGCTCTCTGTACTGCTCTCTGGCTCTCAGCCTCTCTGTACTGCTCTCTGGCTCTCAGCCTCTCTGTACTGCTCTCTGTACTGCTCTCTGGCTCTCAGCCTCTCTGTACTGCTCTCTGGCTCTCAGCCTCTCTGTACTGCTCTCAGCCTCTCTGTACTGCTCTCTGGCTCTCAGGCTCTCTGTACTGCTCTCTGGCTCTCAGCCTCTCTGTACTGCTCTTTGGCTCTCAGCCTCCCTGTACTGCTCTCTGGCTCTCAGCCTCTCTGTACTGCTCTCTGGCTCTCAGGCTCTCTGTACTGCTCTCTGGCTCTCAGGCTCTCTGTACTGCTCTCTGGCTCTCAGGCTCTCTGTACTGCTCTCTGGCTCTCAGGCTCTCTGTACTGCTCTCTGGCTCTCAGGCTCTCTGTACTGCTCTCAGCCTCTCTGTAATGCTCTCTGGCTCTCAGGCTCTCTGTACTGCTCTCTGGCTCTCAGGCTCTCTGTACTGCTCTCTGGCTCTCAGGCTCTCTGTACTGCTCTCTGGCTCTTAGCCTCTCTATACTGCTCTCTGGCTCTCTGTACTGCTCTCTGGCTCTCAGCCTCTCTGTACTGCTCTCTGGCTCTCAGCCTCTCTGTACTGCTCTCTGGCTCTCAGCCTCTCTGTACTGCTCTCTGGCTCTCTGTACTGCTCTCTGGCTCTCAGGCTCTCTGTACTGCTCTCTGGCTCTCAGGCTCTCTGTACTGCTCTCTGGCTCTCAGCCTCTCTGTACTGCTCTCTGGCTCTCAGCCTCTCTGTACTGCTCTCTGGCTCTCAGCCTCTCTGTACTGCTCTCTGGCTCTCAGGCTCTCTGTACTGCTCTCTGGCTCTCAGCCTCTCTGTACTGCTCTCTGGCTCTCAGCCTCTCTGTACTGCTCTCTGGCTCTCAGCCTCTCTGTACTGCTCTCTGGCTCTCAGCCTCTCTGTACTGCTCTCTGGCTCTCAGGCTCTCTGTACTGCTCTCTGGCTCTCAGGCTCTCTGTACTGCTCTCAGGCTCTCTGTACTGTTCTCTGGCTCTCTGTACTGCTCTCAGCCTCTCTGTACTGCTCTCAGGATCTCAGGCTCTCTGTACTGCTCTCTGGCTCTCTGTACTGCTCTCAGCCTCTCTGTACTGCTCTCAGGATCTCAGGCTCTCTGTACTGCTCTCTGGCTCTCAGGCTCTCTGTACTGCTCTCTGGCTCTCTGTACTGCTCTCTGGCTCTCTGTACTGCTCTCTGGCTCTCAGGCTCTCTGTACTGCTCTCTGGCTCTCAGACTCTCTGTACTGCTCTCAGGCTCTCTGTACTGCTTTCTGGCTCTCAGCCTCTCTGTACTGCTCTCTGGCTCTCAGCCTCTCTGTACTGCTCTCTGGCTCTCTGTACTGCTCTCTGGCTCTTAGCCTCTCTGTACTGCTCTCTGGCTCTCAGGCTCTCTGTACTGCTCTCTGGCTCTCTGTACTGCTCTCAGCCTCTCTGTACTGCTCTCTGGCTCTCAGCCTCTCTGTACTGCTCTCTGGCTCTCAGCCTCTCTGTACTGCTCTCTGGCTCTCAGCCTCTCTGTACTGCTCTCTGGCTCTCAGCCTCTCTGTACTGCTCTCTGGCTCTCAGGCTCTCTGTACTGCTCTCTGGCTCTCAGGCTCTCTGTACTGCTCTCTGGCTCTCAGCCTCTCTGTACTGCTCTCTGGCTCTCAGCCTCTCTGTACTGCTCTCTGTACTGCTCTCTGGCTCTCAGGCTCTCTGTACTGCTCTCAGGCTCTCAGCCTCTCTGTACTGCTCTCTGGCTCTCAGCCTCTCTGTACTGCTCTCTGGCTCTCAGCCTCTCTGTACTGCTCTCAGCCTCTCTGTACTGCTCTCTGGCTCTCAGGCTCTCTGTACTGCTCTCTGGCTCTCAGCCTCTCTGTACTGCTCTTTGGCTCTCAGCCTCCCTGTACTGCTCTCTGGCTCTCAGCCTCTCTGTACTGCTCTCTGGCTCTCAGGCTCTCTGTACTGCTCTCTGGCTCTCAGGCTCTCTGTACTGCTCTCTGGCTCTCAGGCTCTCTGTACTGCTCTCTGGCTCTCAGGCTCTCTGTACTGCTCTCTGGCTCTCAGGCTCTCTGTACTGCTCTCAGCCTCTCTGTAATGCTCTCTGGCTCTCAGGCTCTCTGTACTGCTCTCTGGCTCTCAGGCTCTCTGTACTGCTCTCTGGCTCTCAGGCTCTCTGTACTGCTCTCTGGCTCTTAGCCTCTCTATACTGCTCTCTGGCTCTCTGTACTGCTCTCTGGCTCTCAGCCTCTCTGTACTGCTCTCTGGCTCTCAGCCTCTCTGTACTGCTCTCTGGCTCTCAGCCTCTCTGTACTGCTCTCTGGCTCTCTGTACTGCTCTCTGGCTCTCAGGCTCTCTGTACTGCTCTCTGGCTCTCAGGCTCTCTGTACTGCTCTCTGGCTCTCAGCCTCTCTGTACTGCTCTCTGGCTCTCAGCCTCTCTGTACTGCTCTCTGGCTCTCAGCCTCTCTGTACTGCTCTCTGGCTCTCAGGCTCTCTGTACTGCTCTCTGGCTCTCAGCCTCTCTGTACTGCTCTCTGGCTCTCAGCCTCTCTGTACTGCTCTCTGGCTCTCAGGTTCTCTGTACTGCTCTCTGGCTCTCAGGCTCTCTGTACTGCTCTCTGGCTCTCAGGCTCTCTGTACTGCTCTCTGGCTCTCAGCCTCTCTGTACTGCTCTCTGGCTCTCAGCCTCTCTGTACTGCTCTCTGGCTCTCAGGCTCTCTGTACTGCTCTCTGGCTCTCAGGCTCTCTGTACTGCTCTCAGGCTCTCTGTACTGTTCTCTGGCTCTCTGTACTGCTCTCAGCCTCTCTGTACTGCTCTCAGGATCTCAGGCTCTCTGTACTGCTCTCTGGCTCTCTGTACTGCTCTCAGCCTCTCTGTACTGCTCTCAGGATCTCAGGCTCTCTGTACTGCTCTCTGGCTCTCAGGCTCTCTGTACTGCTCTCTGGCTCTCTGTACTGCTCTCTGGCTCTCTGTACTGCTCTCTGGCTCTCAGGCTCTCTGTACTGCTCTCTGGCTCTCAGACTCTCTGTACTGCTCTCAGGCTCTCTGTACTGCTTTCTGGCTCTCAGCCTCTCTGTACTGCTCTCTGGCTCTCAGCCTCTCTGTACTGCTCTCTGGCTCTCTGTACTGCTCTCTGGCTCTTAGCCTCTCTGTACTGCTCTCTGGCTCTCAGGCTCTCTGTACTGCTCTCTGGCTCTCTGTACTGCTCTCAGCCTCTCTGTACTGCTCTCTGGCTCTCAGCCTCTCTGTACTGCTCTCTGGCTCTCAGCCTCTCTGTACTGCTCTCTGGCTCTCAGCCTCTCTGTACTGCTCTCTGGCTCTCAGCCTCTCTGTACTGCTCTCTGGCTCTCAGGCTCTCTGTACTGCTCTCTGGCTCTCAGGCTCTCTGTACTGCTCTCTGGCTCTCAGCCTCTCTGTACTGCTCTCTGGCTCTCAGCCTCTCTGTACTGCTCTCTGGCTCTCAGCCTCTCTGTACTGCTCTCTGGCTCTCAGGCTCTCTGTACTGCTCTCTGGCTCTCAGGCTCTCTGTACTGCTCTCTGGCTCTCAGGCTCTCTGTACTGCTCTCTGGCTCTCAGGCTCTCTGGCTCTCAGCCTCTCTGTACTGCTCTCTGGCTCTCAGGCTCTCTGTACTGCTCTCTGGCTCTCAGGCTCTCTGTACTGCGTTTGATTGCGGAGGTTTTATTCTTTGGCAGCCTGATTACTGCTGTGAAAGATGTTTTTGTTGATACAGACATGGGGGTTATTCTAGTTCTTTCTCTCTTACAAAATCCTTCAGATGGACAAAACCATGTGCACTGCAGGGGGGCAGATGTAAAATGTGCAGATAGAATTAGATTTGGGTGAGTTATTTTGTTTCTGTGCAGAGTAAATACTGGCTGCTTTATTTTTACACTGCAATATAGATCTCACTTTGAAGAAAAACCCCACCCAAATCTAATCATATCTGCACAAGTAGCATCTGCCCCACCTGCACTGCACATGGTTTTGTCCATCTAAGAAGGATTTTGTCAGATAGAGTGAACTAGAATAAGGCCCCATGGTGAGGAGAGATAGTACAGGAAGACAGAAGCAGCTCCTGCAACATCTGCGACCCACGCCATTAACCACAAACTAGAAAAAACATTTTACAGATATACATGGTAAAATCATATCTGCACCAGAACCACAGCGTAAGAGAATAGTGGTTGTGTGCAGGGGAGGCTCCAGAGGGGGCTGCTGTAGCACAGATCAAAATTCAAATAGGGGAGGAACTCCAACAGCCACCAACTGCCATTCCAAACTGACTCACTGCCGCTGGTGTTTCTCCCCTATTTGAATTTTGGACTGCGCTGCGACCCCTGCACTGGTTGTGTAGTATAATACTGCAGGTATGGATCATTGGATAGTAGACAGTAACTAGGTCGACAAGCATAAGGTCGACATGACTGAAGGTCGACATGTGTTAGGTTGACAGGTCATTAGGTCGACATGGGGAAGGTCAACAGTCAAAAGGTCGACAGTCAAAAGGTCGACATGGGGTTTTTCACTTTTTTTTGCCCTCAATTTAGACACAGTCGTCATAGACACTGAAACGTAGCACCACGTCCCCTCGCATGCTTCGGGCACACTATTTTATTCTCCCACCACACCCTAGTGGATGGTGGGGCATGAAATACCGCCTGTCGGCACATGTCGGCTCAAAAAAAAAAAAGAGAAAAACCCCAACTCGACCTTTGACTGTCGATCTTCCCTATGTCGACCTAATGACCTATCGACCTAACCCATGTTGACTTTCAGTCACGTCGACCTTCCTGCATGTCGACCATCAGTCATGTCGACCTAGTGGTGTTGACCTAATGCATGTAGACCTAGTGACCATGGGCCTTATTCTAGTTCACTCTTTCTGACAAAATCCTTCTTAGATGGACAAAACCATGTGCACTGCAGGTGGGGCAGATGTTACTTGTGCAGAGAGAATTAGATTTGGGTGGGGTTTTACTTCAAAGTGAGATCTATATTGCAGTGCAAAAATAAAGCAGCCAATATTTACCCTGCACAGAAACAAAATAACTCACCCAAATATAACTCTCTCTGCACATGTTACATCTGCCCCCCTGCAGTGCACATGGTTTTGTCCATCTAAGAAGGATTTTGTCAGAAAGAGTGAACTAGAATAAGGCCCCATATCCCAATGCTGCATATTAAACACTAGTCATTACAATATTCATATGTTCTATTCTAAACAAGACAGATAGGAGCAACTCTAAATACTTACTGTAAATACCTTGTGTAGATTAATGGGAATCCAATAAACTCAATTAGCTCAGTACTGAAATGATATTATACTCGTATTGCAGATGCCTGGCTGCAGACACGGGAGAGTCAGCGCAGAACAGAAGAGTAGGCTCACACGCAGAGGTGAAGGGTGCAGACTGTCTCTGACATTAGGATGAACGATACCAGTACTACATGTGCGGTCCTTGCACAGATCATTCCCATGAGGCTGCTGCTGAGTATCAGCCGTCCATCCAGTGCTCTGACCCCTCTGCCGAATCTCATGAGACAAACCAATTACTTACATTACTCTTTGTAAGTAAGTCTGGCTCCATGGGGTGAGTTGCCGAGGTATGGTATGCGAGGCTAGCACGCCATACCTCAACAGTGTATGGGGAGCTATAGAATTTGACATCAGAGAACAACCCCTAGGCTCATCTAGTCTGCCCATGTGATGGTGGTGTCTAGGGCCCTCCCAGGTAAAATCCACCATCTCAACTGTGACTGGCTGCGACTTTCTATTGGAAGTCCTAGCTGCCAGTCACATGCATGACAGGCAGTCCCATTGGGAGGTGTTCCCTCCCTCTGGGACTGCCAGTGCAGGCTGCTATAACAGATAGCTGGCTTCCTGTAGGAAGCGACTTCCTGCCTCCCCATGCCGACCTATTCCGA
Organism: Crinia signifera; assembly: GCF_055691185.1. Classification (NCBI taxonomy): domain Eukaryota; kingdom Metazoa; phylum Chordata; class Amphibia; order Anura; family Myobatrachidae; genus Crinia; species Crinia signifera. Next base: position 144,934,729 of record NC_139225.1, on the reverse strand, counting down.
TTCTATGGGCTGCAGCTAACGCAGCCCATAGAAGCCAGGCTTTTGCGCACACGCAGTACTGCTGCAACTGTATTGTAAAGATGACATGACCTTGGCAACGGGGACCAGTGGAGACCTGGATGGGAACAGCGGGGACCGGCGCAGACCCTGCCATGCGGGCAGCAGCAGCCCTTCTCCTACTCACAAGGGTTCACAAGGATCAGGGCGGGGCAGGCAGGTGGGACGATGTGTGCCAGGGGCGGGCAGCTGACATCACAGGACGTTGCCCCCCCCATCTTCGTTTGCCAATTTAGGAGAAAATATTCGATGGTCAGTGACCATCGAATGATTTCTCCTGCGTGGGAGAGATGCGAGGGGATGTGTTTTCATTACAAATCCCTCGCATGTAAACGAGGGGATTCGGCAGCCGGACCCAGAATCAGGGAATTAAGGTGGCAATACAAGGTGCGATGGCACTGTGCGATGCGGCGCGCGCTCCCGCAGGCATCTCATCGCACTGTACAAAATGTGCTGCACATACTTTTTGTACTGCCCCCGGATCACATCGCACGCAAATCGCATGCAAAATGTATGAGTTGCGATTCGATCCAGCCCATAACCGGTGCGATCATCGCAACATGTATGGGCACCTTTAGTCCTTTAGTGAAATAATCACTTAATGTGGGCAGAAAATTAAACTACATAGAATGTAATAACTGGAAACAAAGGATTAGTTGCGTTATATTGTAAAGACTGCACTGTGCCCAACACAGCCTAATAAACAAATGTAATGAGTAGGAATCCAATAAAAGCCAAGCGGCAATAATAATAAAAAAAAGGAACTGTTTATCCTGTCTGGTTGGAAAATATTTGCAGATTGGAGAATCATGGCTGTATTGTTTCTGTGGAATAAGAAAACACCGTCTTATAATGCTTGGCTGCCTCTAATTAACTTTCCATTACGTATAGATAAAACAATGAAGGCCTAAGTTTTCCTTCCCTGTGGGTTGGGTTGGGGATTTGCAGGTCTAGATCTTATCAGGCCGTAGTTATGTATCAGTGAGACGTGTGGCTTCCACCAGACATTGTCCGCCCGTCCATGACCGTTACCTTGGGAATTATGTTGCTGTCAATACCTCACAATAACAGTACTAAGTAAAGAAACCAGCCTTTAGCAAGTCATGAAAAGGAGATTTAATAACAGGGTTGCCAACCCTCCCGGAATGGCCGGGAAGATCCCGAAAATCGGTTCCCCCTCCCGGCCCCCCGGAAAGGTGGGCAACCCTCCCGGATTCCGGCGGTCCCCTTCCCCCCCTCTCATTTACCTGGGGGCAGAAGATTGAAATTGCCGCGTTTCGCGGCGGTTTGGCGGAAGGGGAGGGGGCTAAATATGCAAATCTGTCATATTTAGCTCCGCCCCCTCATTGGAGACCCGCATATTGCGGGATTTGCATCACTGGGGGCAGGTACTGATGATGTCTCCATCAGGCCCCGCCCCCAGAAGTGATGCTGACAGTCTCCTCTCTGGGGTTCTCCCGGAGAGGAGACGGTACTTATGTATTATCTGGGCTCCCATGTTAAATGCACCCCATTTTTTCATACACCTACTATCCAACTACGCATGGAGTTGATTTTATATAGTGTGGCGAGCGATTTTATATAGTGTGGTTGATTTTATATAGTGTGGGACGCGGTCTCATAAGAAAAACGGGAGCCCAGATATTACATAAGTACCGAGGAGACTGTAAAAGTCGGCAACCCCGTTTAATAATGCATAATATACAGTAATTATCCATATGGATAATTATTGTAGCCATCCTCTGTGCCTAAACCATACCCAGTATGACACTGTTCTCCAAATCTGATTAGGAGGAACTACCCCTCCCTGACTGGTCATTATTGTCTCTGATTCATTATAACAGGGTAACAACCCTAAAGGGCAACTTTGGGGTGCTACGTTAATGGCTCCCTTGACCTTCCCAATTGTTACATGTTTGGAGCACCCTGCTGGTATTTTACTAATTTGATCACCTAAAACCGCTTCTGAAAATTGGGACTGCTACACGGATATCGGGACTTTCAAGAGCTTTGTAGTAATCATGTAGTAATTTCATGCAGTCATGTACAGTAGTCATCTTTATGTAGTCCTATTCATGCAGTCATAGCAACATAGTCGTTGAGGTTGAAAACAGGCTTATGTCCATCAAGTCTAAACTTTGACCTACATTTGTCATCCCCTCATTGAAATAAATACTTGGTTTTAAGATTGGCTAAATAATAAAGTATAAAGTATAAAGTAAAATAATGGTCATAGGTTGTACCCCTGAATGTTTTTATTTTCAATAAATGTCTGTCCAACCTTATTTTAAATGTACTCAATGGGCGAGATTTAATGCCGCCTGAGTTCAGCAAGCTGATTGCCAAACTTGGACTTTTTAAAAAGGGGAATTAACTCACAAGGCAAAACCATGCTTTGTAAGTTAATTCCCCTTTAAAAAAAACGTCCAATTTCGGCGGACAGCTCGCACTGCCGCTGAACTCGGGCGGCATTAAATCTCGCCCAATGTGTCTGCCTTCACCACCTCTTCTGGAAGAGAATTCCATACCTTTATCGCCCTGACCGCAAAAAAAGACTTTCCTTTTAAGGGTACGGAATCTTCTCTCCTCATGCCATGTAGTCATCTTCATGTACTGTAGTCATCCTTGTTGCACGCCGCCGTCCGGGAGTCCCTGCACCCGGACGGACGGCGGATGCGGCATCTAGTGACGCGGCGGGGGACGTTGCCGGGCAGCGTCCCAAACCTCACTCTGAGGCTAGGCGTCGGGGCGTTGCTAGGCAACGTCCCCGAACTTCCGCCCGGCGTCCGGGAGCGCGCGCGCCTGACGTCAGTCAGGCGGCGCGAACTTCAAATAAATAGCCGGCGTCTGCTGGGCACAGACGCCGGTTATAGCTTTTTGCCCTGCTGCATTAAGCCTGTGCATTTCCGGTCCCCGTGGCTTCCAGTCCTCGGTCCTGTACCTGCAGATCTGTTTCCAGTGATCTCCTCTCTCACCGCCTTCTGTGGAGTTTTCTACCAGGGTCCTGCTTCAGCCTGAGCCTGCGTTTGGCCCACAGCCTCCTACTTGCCGTGGGTCACGTAAGTGCTCCAGTGGAGCCTTGGTCTTACTTTTCTTATCCCGTGGCCGTGCCCCTCCGCGCGTTTATTGTTATCTTTCACCTGTTTTTTATACCTCTTTTCCCTCTGGGATCTTTCTCTCTTTCTTATCTTTATTAGAGTCTTTCAGGCAGGATTTTGTTCCCTTCCTTCATATCCCTGTTTTGGGGAGTCGCCATCCCTGTGGTGTGTCTAGCTGGAGACTCCTCTTTTGTCTTTTTGTGTCTGCGACTAGGTCGCAATCCCGTTTTGGCCAGGTGCCGGCAGTTAGGGGTCTTTTACCAGTTAGGCCCGGTAGTTAGTTGGTCCTCTTGGGTTACCCCTTGGCGATCGTTTACCCCTTGTCTATTCCTAAGACCTGGCTGCATCGGGGTCGGAGCGGGCCTAACTCGCTCCTTCGGACGCGGCGGCCACAAGTGAAGCCTAGCTCTGCAGGGGTTTACCATCTGCCTCAGGCACTCAACAGAGTTAGTGTAGCATCCGCTGTGGCCGTCCTAACCGGCGGTCCCGGCTATGGGCTCACGCCTGACTTCCAGCCTTCAGTAGCTGACAGTTGCTACCTGTGCCCTAGTGGGCAGCGTAACAATCCTCATTTAGTCATCTTCATGTACTGCAGTCAACCTCATGTAGTCATCTTCATGCAGTCATCCTCATGTACTGTAGTCATCTTCATGCAGTCGTCTTCATGTATTGTAGTTATCCTCATGTAGTCATCTTCATGTACTGCAGTAAACCTCATGTAGTCATCTTCATGTAGTCATCCTCATGTACTGTAGTCATCTTCATGCAGTCGTCTTCATGTACTGTAGTCATCCTCATGTAGTCATCTTCATGTACTGCAGTCATCTTCATGCAGTCGTCTTTATGTACTGTAGTCATCCTCATGTAGTCATCTTCATGCAGTCATCCTCATGTACTGTAGTCATCTTCATTCAGTCATCCTCATGTACTGTAGTCATCTTCATGCAGTCATCTTCTGGTAGTTATCTTTATATAGTCATCTTCCTGTAGCCATTTCATGTAGTCATCTTCATGTTTTCCATCCTTATTATCATAATTATTCTACTGAATACTATAGAGTTGTGTTTCACAATGGTGTATAATTAATCAACAATATTACGCATATTGATTCTTGATCCTTGCCCAAATGGAGCTTACACAGTAATCACCATATCACAGACAATATACAAGCATCTAAAGCTAGAAGCTATTCATCTACCATTTCATTGGGCAGCGCTGTCTGATTATACAGAACCTCCTGGAAAAACCTGTGTAAGCATGAGAAAAGTGCTATCCATATGCTATAGAGGTTTTGCAACTGAATGCAAGGTAGCAATGCCAGACACTCAGACACCCATTAAAGCTGTCCAGCAGCTGGTGACCAAGGGCACTTTGGGCCTTATTCTAGTTCACTCTTTCTGACAAAATCCTTCTTAGATGGACAAAACCATGTGCACTGCAGATGGGGCAGATGTTACTTGTCCAGAGAGAGTTAGATTTGGGTGGGGTTTTACTTCAAAGTGAGATCTATATTGTAGTGTAGAAATAAAGCAGTCAGTATTTACCCTGCACAGAAACAAAATAACTCACCCAAATCTAATTCTCTCTGCACAAGTAACATCTGCCCCCCTGCAGTGCACATGGTTTTGTCCATCTAAGAAGGATTTTGTCAGAAAGAGTGAACTAGAATAAGGCACTTTGTGAGGATGGCATAAGACTAGGATCTGTTGTGACCTCGAGGACCATAATGGTTCAAGAATTCCTCCATGGCAATGGCATGCAGCCCCTGCTCACCACTGTAATGCATGGCAGCAATGAACAGGCTACAGGGTCTGTGTACTAAGGAGAGAGACAAGGGTGTAACTACAATAGGTACAAGGGGTGCAGCTGCTATGGGACCCAGAGCTGAGGGAGGCCACCTTCCTTAGATAAATGATATGTATTATATACATTTATCACTATTGGTTGATATGTAGGGGCCTTTACAATCTTTTGCTGTGGGGCCCACAAATATCTAGCTATGCCCTAGAGAGAGAGCTAAAACAGAGAGAGATAAAGTAACAACCAGCTCCTAAATGTAAATTTTCAAACATGACCTGTAACATTACAGTTAGGAGCTAATTGACAGGATGGTAGGCTTAGGGGGGGTATTCAATCTCGAGGCACGACTGTCGGTACGTTCCGACAGCCGTGACCCTGGCCCGTTTTTGTTTTGCTGGACCGCAAATTGGCAGGCAGAATTCAATGCCCCACCTGCCGATCAGCGAAAAGGGGGCGTGTCCGTGCTTTATCGATATCCGGCTGCTTTTAAAGGCAGGCCCGTCTGTCGATCTGCCTCTTCAATGCTGTCGGGAAAGACAGCATTGAATAGGCATCCGCCACTATTTCCCCTGTTGGGATTGAATGCCCCCCTAACACTTATCTTAAAACCACATTTTGGCAATTCTGACCGTCAACATTTCTTTAGGATCGACGAAATAATAATGTTGACATTCTCATGATGAACATCTAAAAAGCCCGTCTCTGATTTGACATGATCTCAAATCAGAGAGCATGTCTTATGTCTAGAATGTCAGAATGTCGACGGACGGAATCCTGAATGTAAGTATACCGGGGAGGGTTAGAGTTAGTTGCAATGTTGGTTAGGCTGTGAGAAGGAAGGGTTAGGATGTGGGGGTATCCGGTCCCTGGGTCGACAATGCCTAGGTCGACAGTCACTAGGTTGACCACTTATGTTCGACATCGACTAGGTCGACACCTAAGAATGGTGGACATACCCTCGGTCGACATTGATAGAAAGTCTACACAAGCTAAAGGTCTAGTACAGCGATGGACATCCCCGAAGCACGTGAGTGCAGCGAACGAGGCTTGGGGACGCGGTACACTTATTTACACACAAAACTGTGAAAAACCTGTGTTGACCTTATGAGATTGGACCATCGAACCGGATGGGGGGAGGCTTAGGCCGTGGGAATGGATTCAGGGTTAGGGTTAGTTTACTTGTTGGTTTCTGTTGGGAAAGCTAGGGTTAGGCTGCAGGAAGGCAAGAAGGGAGGGTTAGGCTGCAGGAAGAGAGGTTTAGGCTACAGGAAGGGCGGGTTACACTGCAGGAAGGGAGGGTTAGGCTGCAGGAAGGGAGAGTTAGACTGCAGGAAGGGAGGGTTAGGCCTCAGGAAGGGAGAGTTAGGCTGCAGGAAGGGAGGGTTAGGCTGCAGGAAGGGAGGGTTAGGCTGCAGGAAGGGAGAGTTAGACTGCAGGAAGGGAGGGTTAGGCCTCAGGAAGGGAGAGTTAGGCTGCAGGAAGGGAGGGTTAGGCTGCAGGAAGGGAGGGTTAGGCTGCAGGAAGGGATGGTTAGGCTGCAGGAAGGGAGGGTTAGACTGCAGGAAGGGAGGGTTAGGCTACAGGAAGGGACGGTTAGGCTGCAGAAAGGGAGGGTTAGGCTGCAGAAAGGGAGGGTTAGGCTGCAGGAAGGGAGGGTTAGGCTGCAGGAAGAGAGAGTTAGGCTGCAGGAACGGAGAGTTAGGCTGCAGGAAGGGAGGGTTAGGCTGCAGGAAGGGTGGGTTAGGCTGCGGGAAGGGAGAGTTAGACTACAGGAAGGGAGGGTTAGGCTGGAAGAAGGGAAGGTTAGGCTGCAGGAAGGGTGGGTTAGGCTACAGGAAGGGAGGGTTAGGCTACAGGAAGGGAGGGTTAGGCTACAGGAAGGGAGGGTTAGGCTGCATGATAGGAGGGCTAGGCTAAATGAAGGGAGGGTTAGGCGGTAGGAAGGGAGAGTTAAGCTACAGGAAGGGAGAGTTAGGGTGCAGGAAGGCAGGGTTAGGCTGTAGGAAGGGAGAGTTAGGCTACAGGAAGGGAGAGTTAGGGTGCAGGAAGGGATGGTTAGGCTGCAGGAAGGGATGGTTAGGGTGCAGGAAGGGAGGGCTAGGCTACAGGAAGGGAGGGTTAGGCTGCAGGAAGGGAGGGGGGGTTAGGCTACAGGGTGGAGGAAGGGAGGGTTAGGATGGAGGAAGGGAGGGCTAGTCTGCAGGAAGGGAGGGTTAGGGCTGAGGAAGGGAGGGTTAGGGTGGGGAAGGGAGGGTTAGGCTGCAGGAAGGATGGGTTAGGCTAAAGGAAGGGAGGGAGGGTTAGCTTTAGGATTAGGGTTAGTTTTCTTGCTGGTATACTGACCACAGGTATCCTAACTGCAGGTATCTTATATAGAATGCAGGTTGCAGTGCGCTGCTGCTCCAAACAGATAGCATTTAACTTTATTAGATGTCCTCTGTGTAAGTACAAAGTCACGGGTGATAAACAAGTGAAGTATTCAACCATTCAAAGAGCATAGAGAAATGATTTCCAGGGTGTAAGAACTTTTACTAGCCTCTTTCCAGGGGAAAAACAAGTAATAATGCAAGCATACCATAAATACCATGACCATACGCAGTCCCATAAATACCATCAGAGCGCACTGTCCCATAAATACCATCAGCACGCGCAGTCCCATAAATACCATCAGCACTTGCAGTCCATCATAAGACGACTGTCCTTCTGTCACCGATTACAGACGTCACAATTATGTTCCCTTCACCATGACAACAAAGCAGCCTGAGCATTATGGGCTTGAATCAGAGATGTAGGTAAACTCAGCACCCAACTGGCATTTTTCAAACACAGCCTGTAACATGGACAATAGAAGCTGATTGGCTGGTTCTTTATCTTTCTCCACTTTATCACTCTCCAAAGCTTAGTAACGACACCTTGCTCCATTAATACTTTCCTAATCTGTGAAGATTATGGCAGTTCCATGAGCACTTACTGGTGTCTCCAGTTGCAGTTAAAGCTTTGTAGGATACAACCCTTACTTATCAGGACACACATAGCTTGGCTGATACCTTATCGAGAGCCTGGTGTGCTTCTATAGCAGTCATTAGAGGAACATCCCTCCAGATGGGAATCCAATTGAAAAATACAGCATATGCCACTGCCAGTGGTGCTGGAAACTCATTTAGCTCAAGTTGATTGTTGGAAATAAAATCCGTCCTTTCCAAACCCTTGAAAAGGAATTGGCAACATGGAGGCATGAATTGCAATATTTATTTATGGAAGCGAATGAAAGGCGTTTATCTAAAGATGTTATACCCTAAGTAACAGCACAGGGCGATATCTAGCACGTAATCTACAAACCCGACAAGAAGTAACGTCTTCAGCTGGGCTTACACTTGGAAAAGGCACCTGTGATCTGCCCTAAATAATGCATGTCTAACTTTTGTCAGTATCTAACTAATGCTTGTCTTACCATTGTCAATGTCTAACTAATGCATGTCTAACTTTTGTCACTGTCGGTTTTTTGCATGTTTAACTTTTGTCAATTTCTAACTAATTTGTGTCTAACTTTTCTAACTGTCGGAATTTGTGTCTAACTTTTGTCAATATCTAACTATTTTATGTCTAACTTGTGTCAATGTCTAACTAATGCATGTCTAACTTTTGTCAATATCTAACTAATGCATGTCTTACCATTGTCAATGTCTAACTAATGCACGTCTAACTTTTGCCACTGTCGGATTTATGCATGTCTAACCTTTGTCAATATCTAACTATTGCATGTCTAACTTGTGTCAATGTCTAACTAATGCATGTCTAACTTTTGTCAATGTCTAACTAATGCATGTCTAACATTTGTCAATATTTAACTAATGCATGTCTAAGGGTGCCTACACATGGAATAATTTGAAGGACAATGTGGGCATTCCTGATCGATTGGATTAACCAATTGTTCCAAATCATTCTGTGCATTGTTAACGATGCTTGTAACCGCCAATTGTTAATGATGGTCTATGATCTTCCATGCATGCAGGAAGATCATAGACCAATATTTTGTGAAGGGTATCAAATCCTTCTATGTGTATGCATGATTAATGATTTGATACAGTCGTGAACGATGTTGAGTTGCTTCTGGCATCGTTCTGTGTGTATGCACCTTAACTTTTGTCAATGTCTAACTAATGCATGTCTAACTTTTGTCACTGTCAGACTTATGCATGTCTAACCTTTGTCAATATCTAACTAATGTGTGTCTAACTTTTCTTAATGTCTAACTAATGCATGTCTAACGTTTGTCAATATATAACTAATGCATGTCTAACTTTTGTCAATATCTTACTAATTCATGTCTAACTTTTTTCACTGTCCGACTTATGCATATCTAACATTTGTCAGTGTCTAACTAATGCATGTCTTTTGTCAATGTCTAACTAATGCACATCTAACTTTTGTCACTGTCAGACTTAATGCATGTCTATCTTTTGTCAATATCTAACTAATGCTTGTCTAACTTTTGTTAATGTCCAACTACTGCATGTGTAATTTTTGTCAATGTCGAAATAATGCATGTCTAACATTTGTCAGTGTCAAACTACTGCATGTCTAACTTTTGTTAATGTCTAATGCATATCTAACATTTGTCAATGTCTAATGCAAGGCTAACGTTTGTCAGTGTCAAACTACTGCATGTCTAACTTTTGTCAGTGTCTAACTAATGCATGTCTTATTTCTATCACTGTCAGACTTATGCATGTCTTACTTTTGTCAATGTCTAATGCATGTCTAACATTTGCATGTCTATCTTTTGGTATCAACCTATTGAATGTCTGACTAGACATTGTCTATATGCCATCTGGAACCGGGCTGGTTGCCCCCTGTGGTAATTGGTCCTTAGGCTTGGACCCTATCACTACATCTGATTTACGTTTTATATTGTCTACCTTTCCTGAAGGTAAGGGATATGCTTATTTGTGACTATACATTGGCCCCCTAACCCTTCCCTATCCTCACCTCCTAATGTTCACAACATTTCAAAATGTTTCAAATTATGATGATTAAAAATAAGGTACTTGTGTAGTTTCACGCATGGCGCCGTGCGTCTGAGTCCCCTTGCGGGGCTCGCTTCGTTCGCCCACGCTGCGGGCTCGGTGGCTCGCTGCGCTCACCATGCTGTTTAAAATCAACTCCATGCCAACATGGATAGTGGGGGTATGAACTATCTATGTTGGTATGGAGTTGTTACTTTTTTTAACATAGTTTGTGGCGAGCGTAGAACCCGGAAGTAGCACAGCGCCATGCTGGCGCCGTGAAACTACACAAGTACCAAAGATAATAATAACATATGCCCTCTAGTGGCCAAATTATCATGGAGAAATAAAGCATTCAGAAATAAGATATATAAGTAAAATCTACTTCAGCATAATGTACAGTATGTCAGAGGGCGGGACTACCATTGGTGCAGCAGGTGCAGTGCACCTGGGCCCCTGAGGACTAATGGGCATACTGTTGCCCCTGTCACCTACTGTTTTCCCCTGTCTTACTGTACCTTCCCTGACACTCACTGTCTTTTTGGTGCCTCATTTATAGACGATTGTCCATACAGCAAACTTTTCTACCATAGACGCTCCCGTGATTGTAATCAGTGAAATGTATCACTGTGGCTGACTGTGTTTAATGTGTTAATAAATACTATGGGACAGATAGGTATCCAGACTGATGATAGATTGAATCTAGGTCGACCACTATTGCTCGACAGGGACAAAAGATCGACAGGGTCAAAAGGTCGACATGAGTTTAAAAAAAATTTGAGCTGACATGTGCCGACAGGCGGTATTTCATACCCTACCAACCACTAAGACGTGGAGGTAGAATATAATAGTGAGCCGATCGCAGCGATGCACCGCGCCCCAAGCATGGCGAGCGCAGCGAAGGGACGCGGTACACTTAGATGGTGTCCATACCGACATACGTCGACATATACACCTAAGAAAACATGAAAACTCATGTCGGCCTTTTTCATGTCGACCTTGCCTGTTGACCCTGTCAATCTTTTGATTGTCGACCTATATTGGTCAACCTTATGATTGTAGATCTAAAATATCATAACCGACAGAAATACTTGCATTGAAATGTGATAAAGTGGAGAGTGATAAACCACCAACCAACTGAGGGCCAAATTCAGGATTTTTCTGAGGGGTTTTCCAAAACAAAACAAAAATATTACAATATAACTAGGCCCCGCCCCCCTCATGGCAAAATACAGAGATGGGCTGGACTAAAATGCGGGGGCTTCTCCTATTGGCCATGCCCTCTCCCCTGGGTCCTATGAATCTCGTCAAATACCCACTACTGGGTGGGGCTTTGTAATATCATGCTGTGTGCTAGTGCGCCCAGCTCCTAACTGGCATTTTTTACACACAGTCTGTAACATGGCATTTAGGATCGCATTGGCTGCTACTTTATCTCTCTCTACTTTATCACTTTTCAAGGCTTAGTACACCTGGCTCTAGGTCCGTCTCACTCTTCCTTATGTTATTACCTCTGCAGCCGTTTCCTGCCTCAATGTCATTCAGACACCCGGGTCAGTCACTGTCCACGAGGGAGAGCGGATGGCCATCAGCTGCAACTTTAATAACGGGATGGAGCGATTAGCGGCCTCTGCTGAATTCTACCGCTTACCCGATTACAGGAACCCCATTAACAGCTCAACAGATGGACGCATTGTATTCACTTCCACTGACACCACCCTCACCATGGCCATCTCTAAAACCATAATCTGCGATTCCGGAACATACGTCTGCAGCGCAAAACTCTTCTATGGGGATCCCTTTAAGGGCAATGGAACAACTCTGACAGTCATAGGTAAGTAATGGAAATTAGGTGTAGTTATATAGATGCACGCCAGTGGATGACTCACACTAGGAACAGCCCAGTTACTTGACCAGTGATGTTGGTTTATTGGTAGATAGCATGTACAGCTGTACTCACTGTTACATGCACACTGGTTTCAAGGATGCTGCAACAGCTGTATAGCAGATATAAAACCAAGTCTCTCGGAAGCTATGCAGTAGCGCACGCAGGGGGGGTTTCCGAGTACCCAGAAACCCCCCCAGGAATCTAAGGGCCCTAGGCAGAAAGCTGAGGGTCCCCTCTTTCCAGGAGTACAAGAATTTTTAAAATCGGACCTTGGGAACCGGAGATATCTGACTTCAAAGCAGTGGTCCCCATCCAAGCCTGTTAATTGCTATTCCCAGTCAGATATTTCAGGTTCTGTCTGACTTAGAGTTTTTCTGAGGGTATATTCCAAAAGCTGGGACTCTCCCCCTTTGATGGACACTAGAAGCTTGTCTCTACTGTTCCCAGAACCAGAGATATCAGCCTTCGAGCAGCTGGTTACTGCTCCAGCTCCAAACACCTGGTATGTAGTTTTATATACTCGTTGGCAGATTGCTCTGCCTCCTGAACTCTGATTCCCTACTCCCCAATACCATTTGGTAGGTGGGATTCTCTAGTTTTTAATTCCATTAAAATCTAAGAAATCTATTTCCGGGAACTGGAGATATCTGCAGTCAAGCAAATTATGAATAATAAGCCCACTCCATTATACACCCCTCCTCTGCGTATTAAACATCCTCTACCACCCCAGAAGTTATGTATCAGGGCCCCTTAATTCAGCCCAATGCCCCCTTCTCCCACCTCATCTCCCACCATCTGTGCAGTAAAGGGATAATTAGTGGAAATTACTGATGCAGGCCCTACATGCTGAGCGGTTGATATAATACCCCCTACCACCCGCGGGACATCAAAGCTTCTGCTCATAGCACCCCCCACCCCTACCCCTGGACGATCGGTAAGGGCTTCAATACATTGCTATGCCCATGGGTCTACACTGCTATTGACGCCCCTGTATGTATATATATGTGTGTATATATATATATGTGTGTGTGTGTGTATATATATGTGTATATATATATATATATATTTTTTTTTTATTATTATTATTTATATAAATTTGGTCTATCTAAAATACTTTAACTGACCCGGCATATACTGGGTCACCTAAGTGTCCATCTGCGTTGCTTTGCTCCGTTCCTCTGGAAACCCCCTTCTGAAAATCCTGCGTTTGCCCCTGGCTATGCAAGAGACTGCTGTCTCCCATTATGTCACTTGCTTGCTCAATAGAGAACATTTTTTGTTGTGAGCCGATTAACCTACCAGTATATTTTGCGATTGTGGGAAGAAACTGGAGTACCCAGAGGAAACCCACCCAAGCAGAGGAGAGCATATACAAACTCTGCACAGTAAGGGCCATGGTGGGAATCAAATCCATGCCTATTACACCGTTACTGCTCACTGTCTTCTCATGTGGTATCTCGGACCTAATTACATTAATATATTTGTGTACTGTGATTGCGATGTTTGTAAATAGCAAACGACAGTACTTACGCTGTCTTATCTCACGCTTCCTTATATTAATGTTGTATATTTGTATACTGTGACTGCTGCATAAGTACATGACAGCCGCTATGAATGCACTCCTACATTAAGCTACTGACAATCTCTTGTTGCGTTATCTCACAACGCCTTACATTAGTACAGTATATCTGTGTACTGCTGCATCACTTATATATTTAGCCAGATCTGTCACTCATCCCCTGTGTAGCTAACGCTCCCGCCCAGCTGGATACACAAACTCGCCACCCCCCCCAGGGAAAAGTGTTCTATGTGTATAACGTTATACACATCCCACCCCCTTGACATCACCTCCCCCCGCCCAGCCAGGGCTACAGTACACACCCACCATCCAGCATTACTCCACTGCCACCATCCACCATTACTCCTGCACCCCCCCTCTGCCAGCAACCCCCCCCCCCCGCCACCCACGACCCCCCTCCCGCGATTCGCGGCACCCCCCGCAACCCCCCCTCCCCAATTCGTGGGACCCCCGCGACCCCCCCTCCCGCGATTTGCGGGACCCCCCCGCGCCCCCCTCCCGCGATTCGCGGACCCCCGTGCCCCCCCTCCCTTCATTCACGGCACCCCGCGTGCCCCTCCCACAATTCACTGACCCCCACAACCCCCCTCCTGCAATTTGCGGACCCCCCCCTTCCAGCGATTCAAGGCCCCCCACTGCCAGAAGTGTCCCCACGGTCCTCTGCACCAGCGCCACAACTTTTATCAATGTCTTGCCCACATACCACTATTATACAGCCTCCTGCTCTCATACACCCCCTTACTCCCTCCCAGTGCGAGGAGACGCTCACCCACTGCCGGGAGCTGCATACTGTCCCCCACCCTCCTCCAGTTCTAGGGATGCCCATTGACCATCAATGATTTCAAATAATCGATGGTTTATGGCCGATGTTGAATACTTTTGCCATCGATGTGGGAGGACCAGATGGTTTCCCTACATCGATGGCAAAGGAGAACCGATCAAGTTTCAAATTTTTTTTAAGGTGCCAGGACACAGAGCATAGCTCCGTCCCCCCACACTCGGAAGTCCCGCCACCAAGTTCTTATTGACCCACGGCCTATTCAGTCAGATATATTAGATGACCATCGATAGCTACAACAATCGATGGTTATTCAAGTAATATGTTACTACTATCAATGGCATGGTGCAAAATCGCCATCAATGCCAACCATCGATGGCGTTTGCACCAATGCCCATCCCTACTCTGCAACAGCCAAAAACCTTTACTACCTTCATGCCCACACACCTCTATCACTGCCCTGCCTCCTGTTCTCCTGCCACGTAACTTCCGCCAGTGGGAAGCCGCTCACCCTGTGTTGCCCACATGCCCCTATCATGCTTTACCACCCAGCCTCCTGCTCTCATGCACCCTAACTCCCACCCAGTAGGAGGAGACACTGACTCAGGGCCACCGTCCTGTACTGCCACGCTGGACCCTCACCCACTGGCAGAAGCTGCACAGTGTCACCCACCCTCCTCTTTAGTCCCCCTTATGCCCACACACCCCTATCACTACCCAGCCTCCTGTTTTCCCAGTGGGGAGCCGCTGACTCAAAAACACCCTACTATACTATTGCTCACACACACACACACACACACACCTCAACAACACGCACCCCACACCCACAAATGTCACTGAACCCTCCACACTATCAATGTACATCTTACTCTGTAACTGCTTTTTAATTAAACAATACAATACACCCCCCCTTCCACATCATATGCTCTCTATTTAACACATTTCACCTATAACTCAAGTTGCAATACAGGCATCTTACATACAATTCTAACCATATTTCTCACAATACAAACGTTCACAAATTAAGGGGGCGCAGCCCCTTACGCCGGTGTGAAGAGCACCCGTAGGGCGCGATGAATCACCTAGCTGGTAAATAATCCACACACGCTTTGCATTCACTATTCTGACTTATTATCAAATACTTTAATATTTACAGTGTGTCCATTTGTATTTTTATAATATATGGGATATAATGCCATACGGAAGCGGTACATCTGTCAGATTGAACTTAGGTCTACAGTCATTAGGTCGACCCCACTAGGTCGACTGGCAGGAAGGTCGACCTGACTTAAGGTCGACATGGGCCAAGGTCGACATGACTTAAGGTCGAATTTGCATAAAGGTCGACCTGAGGAAGGTCGACTGGCCATAAGGTCGACATGGGTTTTTCACTGTTTTTTTGATCCGAATGTCGACACAGTCGACATGGACACAGTTGGCAATGAGAATCGGACGCTCGCGATGCTTCGGGCACGGTGCCTCGCTGCGCTCGGCACACTATTTTATTCTCCCACCACGCCCTAGTGGATGGTAGGGCATGAAAAAACAGTGAAAAACCCATGTCGACCTTATGACCAGTCGACCTTCCTCATGTCGACCTTTATGCAAATTCGACCTTAAGTCATGTCGACCTTGGCCCATGTCGACCTTAAGTCAGGTCGACCTTCCTGCCAGTCGACCTAGTGGGGTCGACCTAATGACTGTAGACCTAAGTTCATTCTAATAGATGACCGCTTCCCTGCCATACAATAACCACATAAACTGCAGCAATATAACATCTTAGACAAACCAAAGTTGCCTACTTTTAAAGTCTGTCAGCAGCACTTTGGGGGGGGGGGAGCTTTCTAGACATCATCAAGCCCCGCCCCCGGTACTGTAAATCCCGCAATTTGCTGGTCTTTAAAGAGGGGGCAGGGCTAAATGTCACGATTTGCATCTCAGAGGGGGAACCCGGCCATTCCGGGAGGGAAGGCAACCCGGAGACAAACACCAAAGGCTCAGGACCATGGTATAATAGTTACTCCATCAAAGCTGCTGCCTTACCCTCAGCAGAAACCCGATTTTTGGATGATTATATTTTAAAAATAGCACACCCCACAATTAGGGGCCCTGATGTTCGGGGTTCACACCTACACAAGCCCCTGAAGTGAATGGCTTTGTTGATTTTCACACTCGGCGGTCCATTCGCTGGAGGATGGGAGGGAAGGGGGCGGCAGCAGGGGAACGCCCAGCGCTTTATGAGCAAAAAAAAAGAAAACAAACAAAAGATACAAAATAATAATTATGTCTGCGACCTGACGCAGCTCCGTAACTTCAATGCACTCTCTCGCCCCTTCCCCATGCCGGGCATAAGCGCCTTCATTGTTGCTCAGGAGTTGGGAGTGGAGGGATTGCGCTAGGTAACTGCAGGGTGGGCTGATGGCTGGCCTTAGCTCCACTCTGGCCAACCCCCTCAATTTGGCTGCGGAACCCCCCCCCCCCCCTTCATGTCCTCAGCACGGCTGTGGGAACCCTCCCCCTATGTCCTCAGCACAGCTGTGGGTGCCCTCTCGCGACCCAGGCTCTGCTCAGCACAGTTGCAGGAGCCCTCTCTCCTGGCACGTGGCCGTGCCCCCATGTCCTGTACTAGCTCATACCCCCTTTTAGACATACTACCCAGGATTTTGGCCAGGTTCACCTGGGATTTTGATCCCAGGTCACTCCCGGGATTTTAGTAACAGACCCCCTTTCATACTACACCTCAGATCCGGGAAGAACCTGGGTATACCCCTTTTACACATGCCAGGCTTTTCATGCATTTCAGTGTTTCATCATTAAAATGGGACACTTTGCTGGCTCACAAGAATGCAATATTTGCATACACTATGGCATCCTTCACAGTGCCTGTGATTTGAGATTTGATCTACTCTTCTCCATGCTGTACGGACATGTAACAGCTCCCTGACCTCCTCTTCCTTCCAATGCTGTGCCAAGGCACCTGACTTCCCACAGGACTCTGCACTCTGTTGCTGGAAAGGGAGCAAAGGAGCAACATGCAGCCACTGCCTCTGCTTGCTCCTCCGCACATGTGCCTGAGGCGTCTTCCTCGGCTGCAGCTGATGACCTCATCAGAAGACGCCCGGGCAGCAAAAAAAAACCATCACCACGTGTTTAAAACTGAAAAACCCGGGTAATACCATTCAGACATAAGACGGGTATTATACCCGGGAGTAAATTACCGGGAAAAACCCTGGTCAATTGCAGGTGCTCAGTATCCAGGAGTGAAATCCTGGGTATACCCTTTCAGACATACGCTAGTCCCGGGTTTGGGCGCATTCATGTGAAAAAACCCGGGATTTTCGCGTATGTCTGAAAGGGGTATCAGTCACGCTGCCTTGCTGCTTGTATGGCAAGCATATAGCCGCCAGCTGCAAGGTCTCTGACTGGCAGCCAGCAGCTATTAATAATGACAGGGGCCTTGGTGCCCCCCCTCCAAATCTGCCACTGCATACAACTGTAAGTGTTTTATATTTCAGTACAGGACGGAGTAATGTGACAGCAATTGTTAGCAGTGATCACAACGATCTGTTATGACAGACTTGTCCTTATGGGTAGGGGTCATTGGGTAGACCCAATTTAGGTCGACATGCATTGGGTCGACCACTGAAGGTCGATAGGCCTTAATCGACACCTGAAATAAGTCGACATAGCTAAGGTTGACAAGCATTTGGTCAACAAGGTAGACAGTCAAAAGGTTGACGCATTTTGTCCCGAATGTTGACATGGACACCGTCTAAGTATACCACTGCGCTCACCATACTTCAGGCATGGTGCCTCGCTGTGCTCCCACTTGTCGACTTTCCCATGGTCGACGTAATGCTTGTGTCGACCTTCCGACCTTAGCCATGTCGACCTATTTCAGGTGTCGACATAAGGTATGTCCTTCTTCAATTGTAGCCCAATGTATGTCGACCTTAATATAAGACACAAGTGAAAGGATAGTATTTTTGGGGTATGATATTGAAGACAAATCGTCCCTGCTAGAGTTTTTCTATTTGACCATGCTAAAACTGTTGCAGGGCATGCTGGGATGCGTAGTTTAACTACAGCTGGAGGGTCAAAGGTTCCCCCATCCCCACAGAGGTTGACGGTGGGTAATGTCAACAGGTGTTATCCTGTTTATTAGGTGAAATCTTGGCAGTCAATAGGTCGACAATAACAAAAGGTCAACATGCAGTTGGTTGAACTTGGCAAAAGGTTGACATGCCCTAGGTCGATGTTGATGAACGTTGACCCAAGCATCTGGTCAATGTGGCAGGGGTCGACAAATAAAAAGGTCAACATGAGTTTTTCCGTTTTTATTTATTTTTGGGACTATTTCATGCTTTGGACTCCATATCATGCCGACAGGTGTTGACATGGACATAAAAACCTGTAAATAAGTGACATCGACCTGGACACTATAGACCTCTCCATCTATACCCGCTACTATTCCCAATTGTAAAATGTAAAAAATACATGTGTAGACCA
The DNA here is from genome assembly GCF_055691185.1 of Crinia signifera. NCBI lineage: Eukaryota > Metazoa > Chordata > Amphibia > Anura > Myobatrachidae > Crinia > Crinia signifera. Next base: position 144,916,014 of record NC_139225.1, on the reverse strand, counting down.
TTGTCACGTGAACCCTTCGACCTTAAACACGGTTGACCGTTCAGGTCAACCGTTGACCCTTTGTACCTATCAACCTTAATGCATGTCCAGCATATGGTGTTAAATTATTGACCGGATAACGTATTGTTCCCCCATTCCAAAAATTTCCCTTTTAAGTTGGATTTTAACGAAACGTCTCTTATGTTTTTCATATTTATCTCCCAGCCTCCACAACGAAGTCTGGAGCACCCCTAAGCCTACTCCATACAGCCATAGAAGTGGCACGCCTCACCTTACTGCTGGTCCTCATCATACTCGTGGTCTTGTTACTTTGGAGATCCTGGTAAAGCGGACACAACTCAATAAGTTCGAACAGGAGAAAGCCTCTGACTCCTTGCAATTAATATGAAATACATACATTTATCTTTCTGCAGTCCTGATTTTTTGCAGGGAGTATGATCATGCCCAATACTGGGGGAATTTGGAAATAATTCAGGGCACAGTTCCATTTTTAATCCGTAAATAAATCCTAATATTGTATACGTCACTGTAAATTCAGAGCATCTCTACAATGGCACAGTTATGATTTTTTTTGACGTTCCAACTGAATCAGTCCCTTCCATGCACTCAACGCTAGTCATAAACTACTATAAAAACATATACAAACACAGATATTCATTATATAGGGGTTGTTGTCCCCCAAATAGCGTTTGTCAGGTGCTTTACTTTGAGCGATCATCTGTATAAGTCTAGTGTCAGTGAGTCTCCGAAAGACTGCCATCTGCAGGCAGAGCGTGAAACTACATCTCTTTCTCACATATGTACAAACACAGAAGGTAGCAGACTAGCTTTCGAAGCTTTTGCTTTGAGCGGGCTTACTAGTTCAATTATACCCTGTATTTGTGTGAAAACACAAAGGGGGGAATTCAATCTCCCGCAGCCATTCCTGACGGGGGAGATGGCTGTGGCGCCCTATTCAATGCAGTCTTCCCCAACAGCAATGAATAGCGGATCTCGGCAGAACGAGCCCGACTTCACAAGCAGTCGGGCTCATTCTGCTGAGAACATCCGGGAATTGACGAGCTCTCAGCCGCAGCTTGCCGATTCCCAGCCGCTTCCCACGGCCACGCCCCCTGGCAGGCGGGACATTGAATCCCGATTGCAAATTCTCAGTCAAGCAGACAGAGAGTGGCACAGGGTCACAGCTGTCGGGCCAACCCGACAGTCGTGACCCAACATTGACTACCCCCTAGAGAATCCAGAATGTTCCCGGACCTTTGCTTATTCGTGAAAAAAAGGGGGCTGATCAGGCAGGTTATTTCTTTGACTGCCGGCATTAGGGACAATAGAATAGCCCAAGGAGGGGCAATTATCTGAGGTTGATTACCACAGATAATTGAATGCCAGCCATAATGTCCTTAACTGTACAGTCTATGTTACCTAACAGCCCAGCCAATGGTCCCTACTTTAGTGATGGGTTGACTCGGACAGACCAACCGAAGGGGAGCACAAGAGTCATTGCACTAGGAATAGGTCATACATTGGTGAGGGAGGGACGTTCCCCCCCGCCCCTTTTTTCATACTTACCAAGTCTCCAGATGTCCACGGTGGCCTTGAGTATCTTCTTCAGTGGTCCCAGGAGTGCATTGCGTGAGTGGGCGGGCGCACTGCTGACATCACCGGTGCACTCGCGCAGTGCACTCTTGGGACCGCTGAAGACGATCCTGAAGGCCTCCGTGGGACAATCGGGGCACCACCAGGGGACCAGGTAAGTATTAAAAAACTAAAGTATTCCAAAAAACCGTAAGTATCCCTTATCCAACCAATCAGCTCTTGACATTTTTCAAGCACAGCCTGTAATATAACAGTCAGAGACATGATAGGCCAGTACTATTGGATTCTATAAGATGTACACAAGAGATGGACACCAGTGAATACTGCATATCTTTATTCAGTGCGTAGGACTAATTACAGATTTACTCATAAAAACATTTAGACTTCATAAACCAAAAACCACGTGTTTCCTGATTTTGTACTTATAACCACAAATAAATGATGTACAACACTCCACAGGTCTCAAGCAGGGAAGTCATGAGGGAATGATGCTCAGAAGCAGACTGTAACAGAAAAAAAATGTTCACAGGTCCTTCATCAAGGAACGGGTTTACTGGTGGAGCGTTGGATCCCTGCCAAGTAAGGGAATTCAAAATGGCCGACACTATTTAAAACATGATGACTACAGACAAGTATGAAGCGATGAGAGCTTTAACGTACACACACAAAATGAACGACATTTAGGAGGTGACAGCTATGTGGGCCATGTTTAATATGGCCGCTGAAACTGAGGCAGGAACATGCATAATGGAGAGGGGAATGGCTTCAGTGCATCAATATGGAGGCATTGGAGATGGCGGAGAAGGCGCAAAAGGCATTAACAGTGCAAAGAAAAAGGCGCAAGGCTTCGAAGGTTATCCATACTGTTAAGAACGGTGAAGACTTTTGGGGATAGGAGTGGCATATTCTGCCAACAGTTTTCCAAACTGCAGTCCCTTTCATAAACATACATATATATTTATCCGAGTTCAGAATAGCAGATGGCTCATGTGACATCATTGTTCAAAATGGCCGATTTCCATCAAGTGTGAGCAGAATACAGGGACAAATCGATGGCAACTGTGGAATATTTTCTAATTCAAAATTTCAACAGATTTTAGGCTGTTAAAGTGAAAGTCTTTATTTGTTTTTTTGCCAAATGCAGTTAAATTAAAACACAGTGACCAGATTGAGAATGGTCTACCATGGCATTTACCAAAATAGAGTAAAAACTATAGAACTGTTTGCAATCTGCCTAAAATCAATAAAAGATTTTAATTAAATAAATAGTCCTCAAAATGGCCATTGTTACGTTCTAAGACCTTCGTCTCTTGGTATCAGTGGCTCCATAAATTTAGACAAGCTGTCTGTAATGACCAAAAGTCTTTCAATGTCAGCCTATTCTTGCTTTTATCAAGCCAGACTTGGCAAATTAGAAATCTCTTGGTCCGGAAGAAATAGCAAATGGCTCTGTGTACATCCATTAGTGTTCAGATTAGCCACAACCAACAAGTGCTGACACGACAAACTCCCTCTTGAATTAAAAGATGCCATTGCTAACTTTCTGATTCAAAATGGCTACTGGCAAAAGCTCTACTGTTCCAAATGGCTTAGCCCCGCAGGCTACGGCTCGGAAGAAATTTGGTCCATCCTGGGTCAAAATGGGGCATTCTTTGAGAGAAACTTATTGATCAAAATGGCGACTCCTGACAGGCTTTGGCACATCTGACCTCCTTGATATGGATCATAAGTCCTTCAAAATGACCATTCAAAGTTGGTCCATTCAGCTTCCGGAAATTTGTCCGCATGGGCAAATGTGGTGGGACAGGCTGACTCCTTTGTATCCTCGATGTCATCATGCTATTTGTTTTCCTCAGCAGGCTCCGTTAGGTGGGTGGAGCAGGCTTTGGTACAGATCGGAGCGTAGGAATCTGGGGTAGGAGTCACGCTCCATCAAGCCATATATCCTACGTTGGGCCTCATCAAAGCTTGTGCGCGTAGGGAGTAGAAGGTTGTGTTCTGTAAGCTCTCTCGTGTTGGCATCCAAATTAACCTACAAAAAAGAAAGACTTATTATCATTGGGTACTAATCTATCTATCTATCTATCTATATAAAATAAATAGAACAGCTGGCACTCAACTCCTGGGGCTATGTCCCTCATGCCGGCTTACAGAAGGGGAAAAAATCTTAGGGACCACCTAGTGAAAACTGACATCACCAATATGGGTAAAAAACCAGTGAGCACATTTCTGGGTAAAACCAGAAAGGGATGTTTCCGCTGCCCAAAGTGCACATCGTGCAGTTTTATGCAAACTGGTTCGTTTGTATCCCACCCTTATTCGGGGAAGCATTTTCCAATGAATCATCATCTAACATGCCCAACTAAATATGTAGTGTACATTATTTTCTGTCCGTGCTCATTGGCCTATATTGGCAAGACTGAAAGGCAAGACTGAAAGGCAAGACTAAAAGGCAATTCAAGGAGCGCATGGTGCAACATCGCTCCACCATACGCACTGCCATCAGCAAAGGTAGAAGTGATCAGCCCCTTGCCTGTCACTACGCACATGCCCGACATCCCTTGTCCTCTGTCAAATATATGATCCTTGACCATGTACCGCCGCTGGAGAGAGGCGGTGACAGGGGGAAGAAACTTCTCCAACTTGAGACCCAATGGATCTTTAAACTGGCGACCCTTGCACCTAGAGGTCTCAATGAACAACTGGGACTTCATTCGTTCTTATAATTAAGCAGGATGCACAATTTGCTAAAGTTTACAATTTCTAAAATGTCTAAAAACCATTTAAATTATCAAAATGATCAGTTTATTATTACTATTGTTAAAAGGACTACAATTTCCCTAGCTGTTTTTGATAGGGTATTGTAGTATTATTGTGCCTTAATAGACATTGGTGGCTATATATGACGGGTGCAGACTCATACTTGCTGACTTTGAAACTGCCCTCTCCGGGTATATATATATATATATATATATATATATATATATATATATATATATATATATATATATATATATATATATATATATATATATAAAATCTCAAATCAGTTTTCTGCCTATAGTTTGGACTGTAAATACAATACAGAAGCATCACTTCTGTATGTGGCACCTAGTGCACTGAAAAGGGGCATGGACTCACTTGGAGCGGATGTGGCTTTGTCGGCCGATCCCCATTATTGACACTCCGAGGGTTCAGGAGATGCGGGTTTCCCCCAGTGTAGGCTGTAGTTCATGTAATGCTATTGTGCAACATAGCTCCTGCTATAAAGCAGTGGGCATAGAGTTAGATAATAGTGTGCCAAGCACAGCATGGCACCGTGCCCGAAGCATGGTGAGAGTAGCAAGTAGCCACCTCCTTCTTGCAAAACCACACCCTTTTCATGAGGCCACACCTCTTTTTCCAGCATGCACAGGGAGACTTTCCTGAAACTAAGGTTATTGGCAATTTCGATCAGTCCTATTTAAAAAAAATTCCTTTGTGTGTATATTTATAATAATAATAATAATAATAATAATATTATTATAGAAAAGATGATTTTCAGCAACCTCTATCTAGTTTATTTAGTTGAAAATGGATCTACAGCGATCATTTGAAAAATGAATGTCAAAAATTGCACCCCCTGAAACAATATCGATTTAAAAAAGATTTCCAAAAAAAAAAAATAATAATAATATCGATGAATACCCACCGGTACAATTATACCCAATGGTTGTTCTGATGTTTCTTAGCCGCAAACGGTGCGGGAAACTCTGAGCTGGATTGAACAGTGTATTGGAAAGGGGAACGCGCCAGGAGTATCGTCTGCATACTCTGACGACAGCAGTCTACACCTAGAACAGGATCTACTGACTTACACACCAGTATCATCTTTCTTTTTCTATCTCGCCAAATGTTCAATTAAAAATAGATCTCATTTTCTGACACACAAACATGTTTCGGAATCACTGGCCGTGGGCGGTGAGCCTTTTTATGGCCTAAGGAAGTGGTGTGACTAATGTCTGTCTGCCCGAAACGCGTGGGGGGCAGATCATCTGCCTACCAAATCCCAGACTTTATTACAATTTGTTTTTACAATTTTTTTTACCTACTTGAACAGTAAAAATGAATGAGTTTTAAAAATATACAAACTGCTATCAACATATGGAAGCTAATTTACATACCGAATTTAAGATAATGCAAACGATATTCGCTATATAATTACTTTTGTAGCCTGAAAGGCGTGTCCCACCACCAGACGCCCTCATTGGCTGGCAGGGACCCTTGCGTCTCTTTCTTTACATCCTTTCATTTGAAATCTCCCTCTGGGCTTATCAGCCAAAGCTTCCTATAAACCAGGCAGGATACGTACCTTATTTTGAGTGACATGCATTGGATCAACCACTGAGGTCGACAGGGCTTATGTCGACACAGCTGAGGTCGACGGGGTTGGAATGTCGACACAAGCATTAAGTCCACAATGGCAAGGTTGACAGTCAAAAGGTCGAAATGAGTTCATTTACTTCTTTTTGAGCCAACATGTACCGACAGGCGGTATTTGATGCCCTACCATCCACTATGGCAGGGCTGGGCAATTGCGGCCCTCCAGATGTTGAGGAACTACACATCCCAGGATGCTTTGCATTAGTTTTGCTATGTGGCCATGCTGAAACTGATGCAAGGCATGCTGGGATGTGTAGTTCCTTAACATCTGGAGGGCCGCAATTGCCCAGCCCTGCACTATGGCGTGGTGGGAAAATTAAATAGTGTGCCGAGCACAGCGAGGCACCGCGCCCGAAGCATGGCGGGCGTACCGAGCCAGGCGAGGGAACGTGGTACGTTTAGATGGTGTCGACATTCGGGACAAAAGTCAACCTTTGAACTGTCAACATTCCAACCCTGTCAATCTTAGCCATTCGACCTACAGTGACCCAGGTTGGGATAATTTGGTCTACAGCATTATGGTCGACAGTCATTATGGCGACATGGTTCTAGGTCAAAAGGTCATTAGTTCAACATTGTCTAGGTCGACAGTCAAAAGGTCGACATCCGGTTTTTCACTGTTTTTTTTTTACCTGAATGTCAACACAGTCGACATGGACACAGTTAAAAGTGCACTGCATCCCCTCGCATCACTCGCTATGCATCGGGCACGTGCTCTAGTGGATGGTAGGGCATGAAATACCGCCTGTCAGCACATGTTGGCTAAAAAAACAGTGAAAACTCCATGTCGACCTTTTGACTGTCGACCTACTGTAGACATTGTCGAACTAACGTCCTTTCGACCTAGAACCATGTTGACCTTTTCCCATGTCGACCTAATGGTGTAGACCTAATGACTGTCGACCATAATGCTGTAGACCAGGCATGTCCAACGTTGGCCCTCCAGATGTTGTGAAACCACACATCCCAGCATGCTTTGCCACAGTTTTGCTATTAGAGAATGCTAAAACTATTGCAAAGCATGCTGGGATGTGTAGTTTCAAAACATCTGGAGGGCCAACGTTGGACATGCCTGCTGTAGACCAAATGACTGCATCCCAGTGACCCATGCCTAATCAGGCGTATTTTATTTTATTTTGGGTCATAAATCACACAAGACCTGTGTCATACCACAACGAAACAACTCAACTTGATGATGTAATAGCGTTGCTGAAAAGCTCAGAGGTGAAAGTGCAGCAAACAAAAATCTGTAAGAGGACGGAGACAAAAGGATAAAACCCGGCTACTTCAAGACAGAAGTCTCATTTCCAACAAGTCCTAGTTACAATGCTTACGGCAAGGCTTTCAAATATTGATCATCTATTTTAATTAGCTCATTTCTTTAACGCCCTGTTTGCAATAGGCTGTGATTTAGCCTCATCCACCAGCGGGGGTTTTATCCAGCAGTGGGAGTGTCCGCGCCCTGGAGCGGTCGCATGTGACCTTGTGTTCCCACAGATGTCTATGTGATCTTCAGTACAGCATTATAAAACCGAGAACGGAGCAAATTCATTATAGATTTAGGACAGCAGAGATCAAAGTCTAATCCACGGCTGGAAGAGAGGTTACAAGAGTCCAGATATAGATAAAGCAATAAAAGAGAAGAGTTTTCTTCTTTAAAGCAGTTTTTACTCGACGCGGCGCGGCCTAAGGGAAAGGCAGGGATATTTCAGCTGCAAAGCCTGGGAAAAGGGCAGATCCGGGTGATTCATTTCACACCGACCGCTCGACAAAAGCGGCATAAAATAAACATTATTACTAAGCCGAAGACTCTTCTAAGAGCTCCTTTGTCATTGGAGAAGAATGCCCTTTAAAGGCGAGCGAGGAGATCTGTAGCCGGATTCTCTGCGACAGAGAACCGTCAACATTTACAGATTCAGACGTGGAAGGGTTCAGGCTGCGATAACATTCAATGCAGCGGAACTGCGCGGCGCTGTCTCAGCTCATTACGGGGATATTTATATCCTGTAACAGTAAATTCCTCTGTAATATCCTTCAGTCTGATAGAAGCCATGAAACACAATTAACTCGCTCACCCCGTAAAAAAAAAAAGTACATTATACAGGGGGGGGGGGGGGGGGGGGGGAAAGAGATGATCGGTTGCTCAAAGCATTTAATCAGCTTCTGTCATTTATCTAGCACAGTCTTTAAAATGGCAGTTAGGGGCCTATGTACTAAGCCTTGAAGAGAGATTAAAGCGCAACGGAATTTGGTGCGCTGTGTAAGAAGCGGTTAACAAATAAATAGAAGATACCAACTAATCAGCACCTAACTGTCATTTTTTGAAACACAGCCTGGTAGTAAGGTGCTGGTTGGATGGTACTTTGGGGCCGATTCACAGCTGTTTGCACAGGTCTGAATTTGTCCCCGATGGTGGTGGGGGGGGGGGGGGGGTTGCGCATGTGCATGTACACCCCCGCAACGGGCGCCTTCATCTGGGTCGGACACCCGGCGTTTCATGTGCGCTCGCAGGCGTGCCGCGGTCTGCTCGGATAACGTCACATGGTTGCTGGGTTGCTGTTCTCTGCGAACAGAGGAAAAATCATTCGATGGTAAGTAACCATCGATTGATTTCTCCTCTGTGTAGGTGAATGCTAGCGGATGTGTAAGATTACACCTGCTTGCAACATAGCGGGGGGATTCAGGCAGCGGGTGGGCGTGCGTTTGGCGGCATTATGCTAACCTGCTCACTAGACAGCAAATATATGATGCCTAGCGAACAGGTCTGAATCGGGCCCTTTATCTCTTGCCACAGGCTTAGTACATACACCCCTAAGAAACGGATGAGATGTTTAGGGTAACTTTTACCCATTCTATCTCCGAGGCTGGATACCATCGTACGAGTCTCGCCCATCGTACCTACTGCCACTTATGCCAACAAGGGACATCCAGCAATAAGGGGGGTCCCTTCCCCCACAATGACACTGTGAGCAGTCTGTGTGGGTAACCTGTCTGTCTCCTATCTCAGCAGTAGTATCAGGACGCAGGTAATACGGAAGCTTCTGCTGCACGCGATCGGGTGGTAATATGGAAACACTCATAGGAATGTACATGCTCCTTACAGGGGCACTTACACACCGCACAGGTCACCATGTCGCCCCACGCGACCCACATTCCCAAACATGCAGCTTTTACCGGTGACAGCAGCAAGGCAACGACACCCCCCAAAAAACACGTCGACCTTTTAACCTAAAATGGGTGTCGACCTAGTGCCTGTTGACTTTTAGCACCGTCACTGACCACTAGAGGTCACTCGACGGACCAAAACGACTCCTTTGTGTGCTAAAAGATGTCATAACAGAAAGTGAAAGCAATTTTTGCAGGGAAACTTATCGGTTTCAAACTTGCTGGGTATGGAGAGAGAGAGCTGTGCAGACAGAGATTGGAGGTAGGAGCAGATAGAGACTGGGGGTGGGATAGAGAGTTTGTGGGCTCAAAGTGAAAGTAAGAACTGCCACAACTCGAAGTGAAAGTAAAAACGGTCACAGCTCAAAGTGAAAGTAAAAACGGTCACAGCTCAAAGTGAAAGTACATTGCAGAAGCTGTCATTTTGACAGGCTTTCAACTAGTTTTTAATAAATAAATATAGATTATTTTTGTTTGCTTCCCACCCACCCTCTATGGGGGAAATTGTGTGATTCAGAACCATATAAGAAATGTATCAGAGAGGAGAAATGAACAAGTTTGGATCTGTTTACAATTTAAGTACATTCTGTAAAATGATTGGTGGAAGCCGATTGGTTGATGGGAGCAACCTCTGCACTCTTCAGATCTCCTGGTTTCTGAAGGATCAGGGAACTTATAGTACAGTAGGTAGGTCCTAAACACTAAATCATGAGGCACAAGACAGAGGGCCAGATATATGAAGCAGTGATAAGGGAGGAGAAGTGGCCCATGACAACCAATCAGCACTGAAGTAACATCTATAATTTGCATACTATAATATTATACAGAGCAGCTGATTGGTTGCCATGGCCCTCTACTTCTCTGGCCTCCTCCCTTATCACTGCACTAGCTCATCCTATATAATGAAATGCTAACACTGCTCCTCACCTCTTTGGGGGGAATTCAAGCATTGCTTATGCCGTTGGCCGCTAGATGGCGCCGAATGGAGCAATTCAATTGTTGCTCCATTTGAGGACACACAGCCTAACATTACTGTGATGTTGTTCCGTCATTGTCACAGGCTGGTAACTAGCACTACATATTACCTCTTTCGGGGACTGGAACGCGATGTAGTGCTGATAGATTTTGCGTGCTCGGCTGTGGAGGATAAAGTTGGGGTGCGTGTCTCGGTAATCTTCACAAGCCAACCAGAAATCAAGGTTCTCATCACTGAACTCTGACTGGAGGAACATCCGAAAAACAGCCCGCCCATCTGCAAGGCAAGAAATAGAGCGAAGAGTGCACTATGGTGAGAACCTGGGTAGGAACAAAACACAATGGGGCAGATGGATTACGGCTGGTGCAGAGATAAGGTAGAAGGGGATAACGCACCAGCCAATTAGCTGTTTGAAAAGGGACAGAAGTTGATTGGCTGCTGCTTTATCACCTTCCACTTTATCTCTTCACTAGGCCTAATACATCATCTGCCCCATTGTGAGCAACATATGACATTTCAATGAAAATATGGTAAAAACACTCAACCTTACAGTTCATTTATTCTTAGCGATCTACAGTAATAGAACAGTTCTCAGCTTGTGAAACTGAGAACAATGGATGGTCTAGACATGATTAATCTAAAACAGAGAACTGCCTTGGCTTCCTGATTTGGTCATTATGGTGCTTTACCCTAATGAGATTCCAAGATCTCAGAATAACACTATGCCTGAATGAACTGGTACAATCATATTTATTTTATTTATTTATTAACAGTTTCTTATATAGCGCACACAGATTCCGCAGCGCTTTACAGAGCATAGTTATAATCAAAAACACATAACAAATTACGGTACTCTTTACCTAGAACGGCGCCCATCGCGGTGATCGCGACATCGCGGGCAGTACACAAACGGCCGCGACGCGATGCCCGCGATCACCGCGACCTTCCCATAGGGAACAATGCCAAAAAGCCAGATCGACCGCGACTCCGCATCCAATGCCTCAATGCCCGCGACCCTCACACAGGAATCAATGTCAAATGGGCCACAGAGCCCAAATAGGCAGAATCAACCCCCAAATGTCCCCCCAATTCCCGCACGCCACCCCACGATCCACGCGAACCCGAAGCGCGGCGAGCGCATAAGATGGGGTCTTCGTGATCTGGGAAAAGAGACTCCTGGGAAAAGGACTTCTGTAAGTCGGGGCAACTGATACTGCTTTCAGACCACAAATGCCGTGTCGCACACGGGATTAGGACACGGGTCCCAACAGAGTGACACAGCATATGCGGTCTGAAAGCACCGACACGGCAATATGCCATGTCGGTGACATCACATGGGGCGGAGGCGCGTCATCGGGGGCTTGGGAGGAGGCAGTACTTGGAGATGACAGTGCTCCTCCATACTGTGAACGGGACACGGGTCGCTCGACCCAGGCACCCGTTCACAATGCACTTGACACGGGTCAGAGCCATGTACAACCCTGGTCATTACCAGGGTTGAACTCCTGTGTTGCTTGACCTGTGGTGGCCCTTTCAGACCGCACCTTGACCCATGTTGGGGCCGCAAGAACATGGCAATAACCAGTGGCGTAACTATAGTCCCGCAGCCCCCGCGGTGGCGGGGAGGCGCTAGGCAGGTGTGGGCGCCTGGGGGGTCTGCGGGACTATAGTTGCCACCTGGTCCCGGCTCCCGACTCCTGCCCTCCCCCTCCTTACCCCATTGCCGCTGCCTCTAACCCGACACGCAGATCTGTGTCGGGTGACGGGCGGTCTCTGGCTCCGGCTGCAGTGCTAATATAATAAGAGACACTCGGAAAATGGCTGCCCCCATAATGCTGTATGGGGGCAGCCATTTTCCGAGTGTCTGTTATTATATGAGCACTGCAGCCGGAGCCGGGGACCGCCCGTCACCCGACACAGATCTGCGTGTCGGGTTAGAGGCAGAAGCGCCGACGGCAATGGGGACGGGTAAGGAGGGGGTTAATATTTCGGGGGGGGGGGGGGCGAAAAAAAAGTAGTTACGCCTCTGGCAATAACCCGGGTCTAGAGTGTGGTCTGAAAGCGAACAACTTTGGGAAATGTCCACTATAAGGGGGCCTTTAATATTAAAATATTAAAGAGTGGAGCAATTTAAAAAAAAAAAAAAAAAAAAAAGATAAAAACAAACAGAAGTGGATGTATCCAGGGTATAGATTAAAGGGATAGACAGTGTCTAGTTCGACAGACAATAGTCAACTTGCATAAGGTTGACACAATCAAGAGATCAACCAATAAAGGCTGAACCGTGAAAAAGTCAACATGAGTTTTTTCCCATTTTTTGGAGTCATTGTCGACACCTGATGCGCCACACTTTACCATTGCCAACCAGCAGTGGTTTCGTTTGATCAGTAGCAATAGGTCGATCACTGTTGGTCAACACATGAAAAAAGGTTGACATGCCAATGGTTGTCACGTGAAAAGGTCGACATGAGTTTTTCACAATTTCTTTTCCTACCACTAGTGAGAATGGTAAAGTAGTGGAAGTGGTGGGCGGCAACATGCCCGAAGCATGGCGTCGACACAGACAAAAAGTGAAAATAATAATAATAATAATGTGTCGATCCTTTGTCAATGTCTTTTTTATGTGTCGACCTTTTCACCATCGACCTAATGACTGTCGACATAAACAATGTCTATCTTTCAATTCACACCCCTCGGGAAGATGCATAACTATTGCACAAAAGAACATGGCTTGTTGGGACTTGCAGTACTACCATCAGCGCAGCTCTGCTCTAGATGGTGCAGCCAAGAAATGTTCATTTAAATCCCTGATAAAGGCCTCAGTGACAACAAGTTAATTAGAGGACGGATCAGATCAGATACTCAGCAATGAGTCAGTGGATGATACAGACTGACAGAACGATCATCCCCCAGCACAAGACAGAGCTGACTCCAATCTACATCAATATTTGCTTCAGGATAATTGAAGACATACGGAGATAGAAGATAACAGGAAGGAATGAAGGGAAAAGGAATAAACAAGCAATTACAATAAGGTACAAGGATCAGGAGGATAGGCAATAAAGGAAGGAACAGAATACATACTGTAGGCCTCGTACACACGGGCATTCATATTAAGCATTTAATGAGTGATCTTAAATCTAAATAAAATATTGCCATTTATTATACCGTGAATGAGATTTACACAAACATTTTGGAAAACTGGATGCGTCCGCATTCGCCTAGCCTCCATTCATCAAGCAGCGCGAGACACCCGGCACGGGGGAGGCGACAGATCCTGGGCGACTCGGTTTGCGCTAAGCTAAGATTAATGTGATATCATGCAACACTTTTATAACGGTGCGCGAACAAGTCTGTATATGAAGCTTAGCATTGAAAACAGCCGCGGCTACTGCATGATATCACTTCTTCTAATGGTTCAGACTTATTCACACACAGATATACAAGCCTCGCATATCAAATTAATCAGTGTAATCCATTGGCGGATCCAGAGGGGGGGCTCTGAAGACAGTTCAAAAGTCAAAGAGGGGAGTCACACCAAATGTCATTCCAAACTGGCTTATTGGCAATTGGTGTGGCTTTGTGGATTCGAAAAACGAGGTTCGGCGCAAGTTGAATAACACGAGATTTGGCGCGGCAAAACAGGCCGTTTGCCGCGATTGCAGCAGTAATGTAATGGATCAAACCGTTCTGCTAGGTGAGCAAATATATTTCTATATTTTCTGAGCAGGGTAAATAGTGGCCGCTTTTGCATGGACAGAAATATGGGAAAACTTTAACACTGTAGTTTAGATTTTACTTTGAACACCACCTCCCCAAATCTAATGCTCTCTGCACATGTTAAATATGGTTTGTTTACTTCCATATTAGAATCAGGCCGTAGTACACTATGGTTCGGCGATGAAGCGAAACGCGTTACTAACCTGCCTTTATGGCACTGCTGTAGCAAGGACACGCTCGTCTACACCTATAATGAGCATTGTTTTCCCCGTATGTACGAGGCCTCAGAGCAACAAACCAATAAAAATAAAAAAGTTATTTTTACTCACATGCGTGAGATAGGAGATGATCAAAAGACTGTCCCCAGCTCTCAACTTCATCTACACTTGGCCTGTGATTGAGAGATGCATGATGGGAGGGCAAAAAAAAGACATGATAAGAGGATATTAAAACATTAATATATCACATTAGCGAAGTGCAGTAGATTACAGGTTATGAGCAGAGTTTACACAAGGGGCCTGCACAACCTATACTGTAAATTATAGAAATACAGGTTGAGTCTCCCATGTTCTTGGGACCAGAAGTATATCGGACGTAAGTGGTGAGAGGTAACAGTCCTCGGTGCAGAGTGCCGGCTGAACTTAGTCTTTATTTTAAAGCGGCAATCATTTCAAGGCATGGTTTCACCCCTTAAATGATTGCCGCTTTAAAAAAAATGTTGGGTATTTGCATACCATAAGGCAGGATCCGCCACTTTATGCATGCAAATCGGCATTTATTAACGCCATATGCACAAAGATTAAGCAAAGGACAGCTTGTCTGTTATTAGCGGTCCTTTACGATAATAGGACTTTTGGGTTTATGTCCTGGAGTCCTGTCTATGCATGGATCTAGTGACAGCAGGCCATGGAGGGGGGGGGGGGATTTTGACTGAACCCCTCTTAGTAGGGAAACGCAAAATATCTTTAGATGTAGAAGCCCATCACAGAGTTCCACAGAACCCCTGGTACACGTCATGAGGCTCCCATGTAGTGGATGTTTTGCGAGCGCTTGGTAGAGATCACTCAGCTGACACCTGGATACGGCCATTTTACAGTGAGAGAGACCCTGGCCTGGTCTGCAGTAAGAGTTGAGTCCGGTCCAATTGGGTGAAGTGTCAAAAAACAGACATTTCACAAAGTCAATGTAATAGCTTCTGGGCTGTTTCACACAGTACGGTTCCTGCCGCACGGTGAAATCCCGTACGGTCAGGGAGCCGCGCCGCACTCAGAATTTTATAATGGCAGGGATGGCCACAGCCCGGCAGCCGTCCCTTCCAGTGGGGGGATCCGGCTGCAGCCGTGCGGCCGGGCCGTGGCCGTCCCGTGTGAATGGACACAATAGTGTCCATTCACAACTGCTGAGTGCGGCACGGCTCCCTGGCCGTGCGGGATTTCACCGTGCGGCAGGAACCGTACTGTGTGAAACAGCCCTCTGAGTTCACTTGAAGTCGAAAACTTTCAGTTTTGAGCGGCCGTTAAAAAGTTGGATCCAGATGCTTTGCCCATGTTAAATATTCCAAATAATGTTACATTGTTTGGCTGGGAAACACTGTAGCAATTTTTTTTGCAGATCCAGTCCCAGTTACATACAGTATATAGGCATGCTGTATGTAACTTTAATCAGCAAAAGCTGCTTGTGCGTCTAGATCAGGCTTGTCCAAACTGTGGCCCTCCAGCTGTTGTGAAACTACAAATTCCAGCACACTTTGCCATAGTTTAATAGCAAAACTGGGGCAAGGCATGATGGTACTTGTAGTTTCATAACAGCTGGAGGGCCATAGTTTGGACATGCCTGGTCTAGATGCATTTAAACAGAAAAAAATATATGAAAAAACAGTACATGACCTATTTGAACAAATCAAAGTATATTTAGCATTTTTAAAGGTTAGAATTTTTTTTTTTTTACATTTTATTACAAATGTGCTCTAATTTTCTACGTGTAAGTGAATTTACACATTGGCCATTATGGGTGGTATGCAATCCCAGATCACGTCTGTCAGTCTCTTCCAACAGCCGTGATCCTGGCCCGTTTTGCCAGTCAGCAAATTGGCCGATCGGCGAAAAGGGGGCGTGTCGGCGTAAACGACGGCAGATTGTCAATATACGGCCGGGATTGCGACAATCCACGGCCGTTATCGACAGAATGGGCCCGACCATTTTAAAGTTGGGCTCATTCTGCCGTGATCCCGAAATAGAGGTGGAGGATTGCATACCCCCATAAAACTCACCAAAACAAACCAGCTCTAATGATGTCTGACGCTATAGAGCTGTTTGGTGTGAGACTCGCTAACTCCGCTCCCTAAACTTCCTTGCCTGCAATGGTTATACTATGTCCATCGCATTGCGGTTAATCTGATGCAGGCTTCCTACAGGTAGTCTAAATACCATGAGAAGTTGCATCTGATTTGCAAATGCTGCATAAAAGGGATTGGGATAATTGGGTCTCTAGTTCGAAAGGTCATTAGTTCGACAAGGTCTAGGTCGACAGTCAAAGGGTCAACATGGGGTTTTGCACTGTTTTTTACCTGAATGTCAACACAGTCAACATGGACACAGTTTAAAGTGCACCGCATCGCTCGCTATACGTCGGGCGCGGTGCCTCGCTACGCTCGGCACACTATTTTATTCTCCCGCCACGCCCTAGTGGATGGTAGGGCATGAAATACCGCCTGTCGGCACATGTCGGCTCAAAAAACAGTGAAAAACCCCATGTCAACCTAGACACTGTCGAACTAATGACCTGTCGAACTAATGACCTTTCGACCTAGAACCATGTCGACCTTTTCCCTTGTCGACCGAATGACTGTCGACCATCATGCTGTAGACCAAATGACTGCAATCCCCATAAAAGTCACACCCTAACATTGCAGGAGTTCCGGAAGTAAGTCGTACATTCTAGCCTCTGACCTTAGCCAGCGATCTGTCACTGCCCATGTTCTCAAAAGATAGAACACGGGCGATGAGTAGATTTATACAGCAGGCAGTATAAATCTAGTCAGGCGATAGCGACACGTGGGACTGCGGACTGCCGGGGGGGCCAAACACACAGCTGGATTAGAAATTAGGCTGTAATCGCCCAGTGCGTTTGCCCCATTTGAACGTCTATTCAGAGCCAATAAAGCGTCTCTCGTTCAGGGCGGACAAGCATTGTGGTCTACAAAGCACAGAACACACTGTGATCCTACAGGCACCGATCTGTACAGTGAAGCACAATGCCCTGAGTGACTGTGGGCCTACTGCAAACTGCTTACTAAATCCCATTAATAGAAGTTGTCAGATTATGAATAAAAATCAATAAGAACACTAATGCATTTTGCTGGCTGGAGGCGGCAGCGCCTCTGATTGCCCCATGTGCGCAGTGAAGTAATAATTTGGGCAGCAGGCACATCGGCATCAGCAAGTCCGCAGTGCCCCCCCCCGATACCCCGCTTATTGTTGCTGTCCCTGTGCACAAGTATAATTGGTGGTTTATCAATCTTAATTCAGTCAGAAGTCAGCTGTCCTGTTGCATGCATATTTTCTGGCATCATTGGTAACAAACTATAAAAAGAAAAGCAAACAGTGGTATATTGTGTGGAGAGAATTACCGTGCAATGTGTGATGACTGAGACGGCCACAGGCGGAACAGGCCGAGATGACTCCTTTTGTGCTTCTGTCTGAGATAGAGAAAGGGGATGTCACACAGTCATATGTACAGTTCACAGAGCGAGACGCGTGGGGTAAGGAGAGTCTGCTAGGGGTGGACATCGGTGCAGTTGCCATCAATGGCGATACTGCAACCAGCCATCGATGGTAACAAACTATGTGATGGATGACCATCAATAGTTTTAGCTATCGGTGGTCATCCATTTTCTGTGACTGACTGGCCCGTGGGTGAATCAGAACATGGGGGTTGGGCTTTGGGGGCGGATTTATGCTCTGTGTTCCGGCACCTTCAGAAAAAAAACACACAACAACGGCTCTGCTGTGCCATCGATGGAGGGAATCTATCTGGCAAAAGTTTTTGACATCGGCCATAAACCATCGATGGTCGCTGGCCATCCCTAGAGGGTGCGCGAGAGGAGGAAAGCATAGCTGGGCTAATTTAGAAGCAGATCCAGAATTTTCTATGACAGGGGTGGGTGGGCAACCTGTGGCACTCCAGCTACTGTGGAACTATGCCCTGGCACAGGTTTGCTGATAGGACATGTGACCTGGGCATGCTGGGAGGTGTAGTTCCACAGGCTGCTTATCCCTATTCTATGGCAAAGTGGTGTGGCCGACAACTGAGCGTGCACCTACACCTTTTATGTATATCACCAATAGCGATACTCACCCCTTCTTTTTGTGCCTGGACACAGAGCCGATATCTGTCTCTACACTGGAGCCCAGTGGCTGAAAAAGAGGAAGCAGATAATAAAGGGTAAATGTCAAAGCAGAATGATGTCCATGTTGAGAACTTGCCTCCCCAGGTTGGTTGCTATGGGTAACCGCAACACTTTTTTTTTTAGTTAGTGTTAAACAGAACATTATAGTAGCCACACCATAAAAAGGACACAAGTAAGAATTACATTTCAGTACAGCTAGTATACGGATAGGAACATCATCGATAGCTACGGCAAGACTGAGAGCTGGCGAGGGCGCTGAGCGGCTACAAGCGGGCGCAACGCCGGAACACGGCCAGTGTGTGGGCGAGGACTGTAAGTGAGGTGCAGGAAAAGGAGGGCTGAGAGAACCGGAGGGAGGAAGGCCCTGGTCCTAGGAGCTGACAATTTTGATTATTATGTGCATGATATGCTCCAAAAGACACCTGTTTATCAGGGCGGTACCTGCACATATTAAATATCCCCGATATAGTGTGGGACGCATTAGAACTTCATTTAACATTTACCTTCTTAACACTTACTTTTGGTACAATAATCAATGGGATCAGCTCCAGCTACAAAAATGAAGGTACTTGTGTAGTTTTACGGCGGCAGCTGGCCACCCGCTCCTTCCGGTCCGCGTCCCACTGCGCTCGCCACACTTTGTAAAATGAGCTCCACGCGATGTGTATAGTTCATACCCCCACTACCCACGTCGTCGTGGAGTTGATTTTATAAAGTCTGGCAAGCCCCGCGAGGGGACACGGACCGGGAAGGAGCTGGCGGCAAGCTGCCACCATGAAACTGCGCGAGTACCAACATTATAATCATTTTGTTAAAATCCAGAGAAGCCCAGTGTCCTGCAGGAAGAACGAGGACACCTCTCTCAAATGAGTTAAATTGCAAAGCCAGCTCTTCGGATGGAGAATCCGGTGACGCGCTTCGCTCTAGAACTGTAAACACATGAATGTTTTGGAATGCAAGCTTCCGTGGTTGACCCTAATATGTCCTATTTTAAGGCACGATTAATTATTTCCTCATTCTTGTTTATGAATATTTAAATAAGCACAATCAACGTTTGACAGAGTGGTGGACAAACCGTGGGTATACGGCTGCTAGGTCGACATGCACTGGGTGTCGACCTTAATACTGTTGAAGGTCAGTCAACATATTTTTTTTTGAGCCGACAGGTGGTATTTCATGCACTACCGTCCACTAGGGCATGGGGGGAGAATAGAATAGTGTAGTGAGCGCAGCGAGGCACCGTCTCTTTTTCGGTGTCCATGGCGACATTCGGGACCAAAAAAAAAAAAAAACCATGAAAAAAACGGCATCATGATTGACTTTTAGATTCCAACATCATTTGTTTGCCCCCTAGCCAGATGTCGGCATCGGGATTCGTTAAGGGCCACGCACGTCGTTAATGATATTGACATTACACACTGGCCGATATATACTATATAGATCAATATAGTTTGTATCATTGACGATATATCTCCCAGTGTGTACCCAGCTAAGGTTGTTGGTGTAAAACTGTAAGCCAATAAATGACACACGCTGCAGGTAACAGACAGGCAGTAAATTGAGATGAACCTAAGGAATAGTCTTAGGCTTATATAAATGACAATGGTTTCGCATGATCTGCCCAGAGAAAGCCGCCAGACCACATTCCACGCCGTCATACTGGGTTCTGGGTGTACCGTACACACCTAGCAGCCATAGGAGCGGCGTTTATGAACTGTACAGGTGCCAAGGGCTATATATTTTCCTGCACCATTGTTCAGAGATTAGTAGGGATTCTCATGACAGCTAGAATTCTGTGCAGGACACTTATACACACAGTTATGATAAGTGAAGACACCGCAGGCCCATTTATGAGGCCACGATAATATTTATCGCAGATACCTCCCACGCTGGCGTCAGCATTCCAGCACACTGCTGCCCTCATACAGCGTAAGGTGACATGGTAGCTGTTCTTTAAATACGGACATGCGATGAAGCAGAGGGATCTTTTCGGATCCCTCTTCACAATGGCTGGAGCTATACCGTTAAACCTTTTGGATTTGAGCAAAGGAGACTTGGAGGCAGACAGAGGTTTAGGATCGTTGCCACGGTAATAACCGCCTGCCATTCCAGAGACAAAGGGATAGATTTATTAAGAATCTAAAACTGAAATGGGGAGGCGTTGCCAATGGCAACCAATCAAACCATGCAAATTGGCGTTTACTAATGCTGTATGCATGAAGCAAAGGACAGCTCTCCCGGTAACAGCCTACTGTGCAATGACAGGACTGTCAGGTTTATGATCCGGGGTCCTATCTACGGAGCATGGTCCGCAGGGGGGTGCTGGGAGAATACAGACACTGGCACCCCGATAGAGGGAATCCCGACAGGGGTCTAGTAAGTACAGTTACTTCTCAAATGGGTAAAACCATGCTGCACTGCAGGTGGGGCAGACGTAACGTGCTGAGAGAGTTATTGTGGGGTGAGTTATTGTGTTTCTGTGCAGAGTAAATACTGGCTGCTTTATTTTAACAATGCTATTTATATTTCAGTTTGAACACCTCACCCAAATATAACTCTCTGCACGTGTTACATCTGCCCCACCTGCAGTGCAACATTGAACTGCCACTTGAGAAAGATTTTGCTTTTGCAAAACAACTCTGAATCAGGCCCATCGTGCATAGGTAGGAAAATGCCTTCATTGTCTAATGTGTACGCAGCTTAAATCTCTCTGCACATGTTGCCTCTGCCCCACCTGCAGTGCAGCGCAGTTTTGCCCAGGAGCACAAATACTTGCTTTGTTTTGCTTGATTTCCTAATCAGAATCAGGCCTAGTGTGAATGAAAACAAACACAGAACTGTCTGCATAGGTGCGTCCTCTAATCCCCTAGCGATCCACATGTGATAAAACCCATCATCGTAATCCGCGTTTGGTCACGGAGCATGCAGTCTAATTACAACTGATCTGTAACCTGTGCAGCGCTTTGGGACCGCTGCAGGCTGTCAGCGGATGCACACTTCTGTTCTATTGGTGGAATCCAACTGAAATCGCACAAGCCCGGAACCAATGCATATCCTCGTCAGTTTAAAATAGACATCGCAGAGGAGGAGTCTTTAAAACACTGCAGAGCTTTGATCCTGGTGCAGCGCACCCGCCCTATAGGGACTTCTGCCCACCGGAATCTGCCGAGGCAGTACCGCTCCTGGCCACTGGTAGGGCGCCACCGGACATGATTTCCTCATGTTGATAACAATGGCTGGCTCTACCTAACGGAATGTGGATGTGCCCAGATGTCGGCTACAGAAGTGTTGCAGCGGTATGCAATGCGTGCTGTACAGGGCCTGGCAAACACAGGGTTAAGCATCAGGGGTCATGGGAAAGCAGCTGTGTTATAAAGGCCTCTGCTTGGTGGGAGGCGACAGGAAATGCTGGGCCACATTTTTCAGACCCCCAAACATCCTTCTCCTATTATACAACCCTATGTCTCTACACATCGCCTGCCATCTGTACCTTCTGACTTGACCCGCTGCCCCTGTGCCCAGGTCCGCCCCAACGTGCCAACCTAATGCTCTATAATAAAATTTGGACCGAGGCATAGAAAAAAAAAAAAGGTTTTGCAATTTCCCCCGTTCCTCCCTGTTACATCACTGCACCGCACACAGTGACAACAGACGCTTTGTGAGGTAGCTCATATATAACCTATCAATTTGCACGGTGCCTCATGCCTCAGTCACGTCACCAGCCCCAAGGCTGCAACACTGAAGCAGATGCAGCATTCAATGAACACATATTTAAGGAGCGCAGAGAGGCGGACCATAGATTAATTAGCGCTGTTTGTTAGATACTGAAATGAGGACATAACCCTTTAGTGAGCGCTAAAGGAGGTATGACATGTAACTGATTGCCGCTTAAAAAAAAAAATCGGACGGCATCTCGCAGCCCCGGCAAACGGGTATGGATCATTAGGTCACCAGCAAGACAAGTATTTGGTCGACACAATTAGGTTGACATGACTTAAGGTCGACATGGAGGAAATTACCACTAGTTACACTCAGCACACTATATTATTTATGTCGACCTACAGTAATGCTTGTCGACTTACTTGCTGGTGACCCAATGACCGTATCCCCGGGGGTATAGTGTTATTTGCAAAAAATCCTTTAAAAAAACCATGTCGACCTTTTATATGTGTCGACATATGGCCTGTTGACTTAAGGGTGTCAATCCATTGTATGTCGACCGAATACAGGTCACCCCAACGACCTTATCCAGTCATTTTTTCATAGGCTGCGCTAGAAAACTGACAGTTAAAAGCTGATTGCTTGACACTTTGGGGTCTATGTACTAACCCCTACAGAGAAATAAAGTGTGCAGTGTTTTAAAATGGCAGTTGGGAGCTGTTTGGTTTCACACTTCGGAGTGTATTTACTAAGCTTTGGAGGAAGAGAATGTGGAGAGTAATAAAACTACTACCCAACCAGCTTCTATTTTTTTCAAACATAGCCTTAAAACTGACAGTTAAGAGCCGATTGGCCGGTCATGCATTTTATCTCTTCTCCATGACATCTACCCAGTGTTTCTACGATGACTGTTAGGAGCTGATCAGCTGGTCGTTTATCCCCGCCCACTTTACCTTTTTCCAAGGCTTAGTACATAGACCCCGTTATCTCCCCCAAGATTTCATAACTCTCTCCAAAAGTCAGGGTCGTCTCCTCGTCCGTAGCGTCCTCCAATGGTTAATAATGGAATACAGGATATGGCAAGATACACATACACCCGATCTATACACAGTGACACACAATGCTGCATCTAATTGCTGATGTCATGTAAAGACTTTTACTTTTGGACAGTATGTACGGGGCTCCATGCCCACTTTCCCACCCACCAGTTACCATGGCAACAGATGCAGTGTCTGTAAAGATGGCCACAGCCAGATATGAGGGCGCTGCTGGTGCCAGGATCTGGCTCATTACATGAAATGTGACTGTACACAACACATGGATCTTGGGGCTGTTATGTTCTGCAATTTGTGATCATTAGTGAACTGAATGCTTAAACATCGGAGCAGCACATCGGAGGCCACCGCGATGAGGAGGCTGCTCTGTTACATGGGGCACGGTAGGAACAGGCTGCAACGCTGCAGAGAATTGCACAGAACTGGTAATGCAACGCAAACGGCGGAGTCACACAGAGTGAAATGTCAGCTTCCATAGCCTGTCATTTATTCCCAATGAGTCTATTGATAGAGACCAGATAAAATCCATATTTGGTGTGACCGCCCTTTCCCTTTAAAGCAGCATCAATTCTTCTAGGTACAAAGTCAGGGATTTCGTAGGTTTACAGTCAGGTTTAAGATTAACCAATCATACCAAACAGGTGATAACGATAATTTCATATGTAGGTTGAAACACAGTCATTAACTGAAACAGAAACAGCAGTGTAGGATGCTTAAAATTGGGTGAGGAACAGCCAAATTCTGTAACAAATGTGCTACAAAAGGTGAAGTTGTGGAAGACTGTTTCAGGTCATACACCTAGCATACCTTCCAACATGACCCGTTGCTGGAGGGACAACATGCTCTGTTCCTGGACTTTCTTGCCAGTGGCAGTTGTAGATGTGGGACTACAGCACAGTCCAAAATTCAAATAGGGAAGCCGGCACCAACTTCTACCCTATACTCTGCCAAACATTACAGTCCAGGACTCACTGGCAGTTGGTGAAGGCTCCTGTATTTGAACTTTGGACTGGAATGGGTCATGTTATTAAGTATACCATAGCAAGACTGAGCCCAGAACAGATACAAGGTAGTTATACCCAAAATTAGTGTACTGCATTCCCCGCATTCCATCTGTGTACATTGCTGTATACTCCTGTATTACAGCTACTCCCTATTCCATCTCTGTACATTGCTGTATACTTCTATATTACAGCTATTCCCTATTCCATCTGTGTACATTGCTGTATATTCCTTTATTACAACTACTCCCTATTCCATCTGAGTATATTGCTGTATACTCCTGTATTACAGCTACTCCCTATTCCATCTGAGTACACTGCTGTATACTCCTGTATTACAGCTACTCCCTATTCCATCTGTGTACAGTGCAGTATACTGCACTCCTGTATCACAGCTACTCCCTATTCCATCTGTGTACATTGCTGTATACTCCTGTATTAGTTACTCCCTATTCCATTTGTGCATATTGTGATATGCTCCTTTATTACAGATATTCCATCTGTGTACATAGCATTCTCCCGTATTACAGCTATTCCCTATTCCATCTGTGTACATAGCAGCATTCTCCTGTATTACAGCTATTCCATCTGAGTACATTGCTGTATACTTCTGTATTACAGCAACTCCCTATTCCATCTGTGTACATTGCTGTATACTCCTGTTTTACAGCTACTCCCTATTCCATCTGTGTACATTGCTGTATACTTCTGTATTACAGCTACTCCCTATTCCATCTGTGTACATTGCTGTATACTCCTGTTTTACAGCTACTCCCTATTCCATCTGTGTACATTGCTGTATACTTCTGTATTACAGCTACTCCCTATTCCATCTGTGTACATTGCTGTATACTCCTGTTTTACAGCTACTCCCTATTCCATCTGAGTACATTGCTGTATACTCCTGTATTACAGCTATTCCCTATTCCATCTGTGTACATAGCAACATACTCCTGTATTTCAGCTATTCCCTATTCCATCTGTTTACATTGTGATATGAAGTCATAGACAACAACACTAAAGCTGGCCATACACTTGTTCCAATTTTGCCCGATTTAATCGGATTTCGATTTAATCGGATGAAAACTGCCAAATCAGATGTTTAAGCTCCGTTCCGATGCGCAGTCCAGTGCGCATCAGATCGGCGACCCTAGATCGCTAGTGCGGCACTAAGGATATATCGGACCCGGAGCCTTGACGACTGGGATCGCATGTGATAGATTACGTGTAAAAGGACTGCATGCGATATGTAGCATACATACCTGCCGGAAGCTACCGGGCAGCTCAAAGGGGTTGCCTGCAACTTCTCCCCACGGTAGCAGTCACGGCATCATCCTATTGCTCAATCAATGCCCCTGTACCCCGAGTCTTTGGTGGCCCTGTCCTGTATAACCCCCTTTCTGGATTTCATTCTAACATCTCCCTGACCCCCCCCCCCCCCCCCACCCCCTCATCCTTATCCTGTAATGCAAAACAATCTCTGGATTGTGGTCTAACTGCATAATGTGCCGCCAACACCGCACCCATCCCGACCACGGGCACGGAACAGTCTGCTGTGGTTTAAGGAACCGAATCTGTTATTTTAGTAGCCCTTTCCTTGTCTAAAAATACACCTTCAGCAGCAGTGTCATATAGATACGCACACATGGATATAGCCTGCATCGCTATATACATAGACCTGCAATACACACTGTCTGCCAAAACCATCAATACATACTGGGGGAGATTTATCAAAGATTGGAGAGAGATAAAGTATCAGCCATTCAGCAGCTAGTTGGCATTTTTTATCAGGGGTACATGTATGAAGCAGTGATAAGGGAGAAGTGATAAAGTGCCTGGTACTTTATCACTGGCCAATCAGCTTCTGACTGTTAAGTTACAGTCTGGGTTTGAAAAGCAACAGTCAGGAGCAGATTGGCTGGTGATAAAGTACCAGGCACTTTATCACTTCTCCATACATCTACCCCACAGCCTGTGTCATGACAGCTATAAGCCGATTGTTTGGTACTTTGGGGCAGATTTATTAAGCTCGGTGAAGTGATA
>NC_139225.1:144815356-144889771 GCF_055691185.1 Crinia signifera | reverse complement strand
TGTTTTCCAGCATTTCACAGCAAAATGGTCAACTGTCATTTGCTCTTATCCATTACCAGGATTTTGTTCCAACCAGCCAGATCTGACAATCCATCGGTAGATGTATGGCTGGCTTTAGAATGTAACACGATTGGCTGATGGTTGGTACTTTATTTTTGTCCACTTGTCCTTAAGCTTTGATACATCTCCATGACAACAACGATGTCATTTCTAGTGGAGTTATAATTCCACGCAATGTCTATGCAGGGCCGGATCAAGGTATGTGGGGCCCTCTGTGGCATATGTGGGGGCCCGTACAAATAATACTGTTGATAAGATATGCTGGAGATGTTATTAAAGAGTATAAGGTGTACTCTCAGCACTACAAATGTAATGAACACACTACAGTGCCCCCAGTGCTCATTATGCCGCACAGTAACACCAGGTCATATAGACTACATCGGTAATATAGCTATGTGACCCTTCCCCCATAAAGTTTGGTGTGTCCCCAGGTGGGTGAGATATAGAAGATCTACATTGGTCTCGACAGTCATTAAGTCGACTGGCATTAAGTTGACATGGTCAAAAGATGGACAGTTAAAAAAGTCAACATGACATGATTTTATATTTATTTAACCGGCTGACCTTTTCACCGGGGATCTGGATGCTAGGTTGACAGTCTATAGATCGGAACCATATGGCCGACATATGATGAACATGGTCAAAAGGTCGACGCAGCAATGGCCACATATGAAAAATGTCAACATGAGTGAGTTTGGGGGATTTTTTTGCATACTTTACCATCTACGTAGACTCCTATTGGGAGTGGTAAAGTGTGCCGAACGCAATGAGGCACCCGGACGGACACACGGGGAGCGAAGTGAGTCGTGTGCTCAGGTGTCGAGATTGACAAAAACGAAAACGTGAATAAAATAAACTCATGTTTGCTTGTGAATGTCAACCTAATACCCCACACAGGTCAGCACCGTTCCTCCATCGCCTGATCCGCTGATCATCAGCCAGCAAAGATCGTCGATCCGAATTGACAATCCCAACCGGTTTAGGGGTTTTTCAGTAAGGATCCATTCCCTGACCCGGCTGTTGAAGGATCGGGACATTATATATATCGTTAATGTACGGGAACCATAACTTTTAGCCTGGAACAAGGAGTTCGAAATTTTTTTAATTTTTTTTTTGCATGCAAGCTAAATACTGCCCGCTTTTGCATGTAACCCACAAATACGGTGCAGCTGTATGTTTCCATTGCAATTTCGATGAGAGATAGAAAACACCCCTCTTTAATCTACATTTCTCTGCACCTGTTACATCTGCCCACCTGCAGTGCAGCATGGGTTGCCAGGTGCACAGTTACTTGCTTATTGTCAGGATTAACTCCAGGCTTAGAATCAGCCACAAGGTGACAAGATACTGCAGAACCTCACGGATACTTGAATCGCCCCCCTATGATTCGGTTGTGATTCTCTGGGAACATTTAACACATTGTTAATTGGGCAGCATGGACATGCATGCCTTTTAAATTACTGGTAAGCGGTGGCATTAATGGCTCCAGTGTTTCCCGTGCCAGGGACTGGTCAGTGCCCATGAAAACGATGCCACCACTACTACATGGGGGACTACCATGGATAAGTAAATATGTGCAAGCAGAGGAGGTGACAGGTCACACAATGCACAGGTGGATGTACTGGAATGGGAGTGGGTGTAGGACAGGTGTATGAAGCAGGAGGATACACAACAGCTGCTGCCGGTTGATAGATCGATCAGTGTCTAGAGCAGGGGTGGCCAAACCTGTTCACGTATCTCAGGCCACCTGTGGATCTATAGTAGGAATGAATGCAGCATGTTTGATAATGTGACAGTTAGTAATGACTACAGCTGTGCTGTGCACCAGCTAGGTGATCTGGGTAATGTGACAGTAATGACTAAACCTGTGCACCAGCTAGGTGATCTGGGTAATTTGACAGTAATGACTACACCTGTGCACCAGCTAGGTGATCTGGTAATGTGACAGTAATGACTACACCTGTGCACCAGCTAGGTGGTCTCGGAAATGTGACAGTTAGTAATGACTACACCTGTGCACCAGCTAGGGGGATATGGGGAACGTGACAGTTAGTAATGACTACACCTGTGCACCAGCTAGGTGGTCTGGGGAATGTGACAGTTAGTAATGGCTGCACCTGTGCACCAGGTAGGTGGTCTGGGACATGTGACAGTTAGTAATGGCTGCACCTGTGCACCAGGTAGGTGGTCTGGGACATGTGACAGTTAGTAATGACTACACCTGTGCACCAGCTAGGGGGATATGGGAAACGTGACAATTATTAATGACTACACCTGTGCACCAGCTAGGTGGTTTGGGGAATGTGACAGTTAGTAATGACTACACCTGTGCACCAGCTAGGTGGTTTGGGGAATGTGAGTTAGTAATGACTACACCTGTGCACCAGCTAGGTGATCTGGGAAATGTGACAGTTAGTAATGAGTGCAGATGTGCACCAGCTAGGAGATCTGGGGAATGTGGCAGTTAGTAATGACTACACCTGTGCACCAGCTAGGTGATCTGGGAAATGTGACAGTTAGTAATGAGTGCAGATGTGCACCAGCTAGGGGGATATGGGAAACGTGACAGTTAGTAATGACTACACCTGTGCACCAGCTAGGTAACCTGGGGAATGTGACAGTTAGTAATGACTACACCTGTGCACCAGCTAGGGGGATATGGGAAACGTGACAGTTAGTAATGACTACACCTGTGCACCAGCTAGGTGGTTTGGGGAAATGTGACAGTTAGTAATGAGTGCAGATGTGCACCAGCTAGGTGATCTGGGGAATGTGGCAGTTAGTAATGACTACAGCTGTGCACAGCTAGGGGGATATGGGGAACGTGACAGTTAGTAATGACTACACCTGTGCACCAGCTAGGTGATCTGGGAAATGTGACCGTTGGTAGATCACTAGGACCGATTTGGCCACCTCTGGTCTAGGTAAATAGTCAATAGGTCTACCCTAAAAGGGTGGACAAGGTCAAAAGTGGACATGACGCAGGGTCAAAATGTTGACAAGAAAATGGTAGACACATGAAAATCTCGACATTAGTTTTCGTAATTTGTTTTTCTAATAATACACACCCTACAACAGCTCAGGCGATCAGAGGTATGACACCGTACACTGCGTATTATACGCCGGTATTAAGGTCACGTTTCCCATCAGATGAGATTAGAGATTTACAAACACCCTCTGGCGAACTTGTACTAAACACACTGCCTTGTTGCTTCCATAAGACAACCCTTTCCCGAAGTCACTGCCTTATCTTTCTCGATCCCCCTCTGTGCGCCTCCGTCTTTTATTCCCCTCATAAAGCCGAATGGTTGGTTTTAAATTGCTCTGACACATGACACACAATTGTATCCTGGGAGCAGCATTGTCTCTATCCCCAGAGTAATGACTATAAGCAATACGCTGCCTGCTTATATAAATAGACATAAAAGCACGCACACACATGTATTTACTAAAGGTTACACGGCTCTGTACACTATAGTTACCTTAAGGTGGAATGCACCCTCTAAAACACACAGTTAAAGGTATGGGGTAAATACACAGCTCCACGTGGTTATTGTGGGTGAGAAAGCCCACTCAGGATAATCTGGGTTATACACATCAGGTACTTAAATGTGCCTTTTGTGTCAGCAAATGCGGCACAGAACCGCTCAATAACAACAATATAAACAGCTGGTCCTGCACAAACCGCTCCCCAGCTGCTGGTTTGATGGGACTCATCACCAGTATCGGAGTCCGGTACTGGCGTAGTGATAGAGATCCATAGAGATGTGCCTTATCTGAGCCACACAGAAGCAAAAATTCAATTCACAGCGAACACAGCCCTGGGGCTAGATCACTAATCTGCTGTTCAGTATAACCCTGCAAGGCAGATTAGTTAGCAACAATAACGCTGCAAGATTGCTTATTTTACAGGGAACAGTACAAATTGTCAGGTCCTGGTTCAGGTCAGGATGAGTTTGCCGTTGTCACCGGCCTACAACCTAAGCCAAGTCTGCGGAACCAGATTTGATTATGGGGCCTACACACAGGGCGATTTTATGGCCATTTTCTAAGCGACCTGACTTCATTTGAATCATTTAGAAAATGCCCCTACATCGCTCCGTGATTAGGGTCATAGCAATAGTGATGCGAGACCCGCGCATCGCTATCGCCCGGTCGATTAAGATCCAGCACACTGGATAAATCTAGTGAGATCGCTGGTCAGGGCCAGTATTCTCACCGGAGAACACTGGCCCTGGCAGGGCACTCATCACACATCGCTGGTACACCGTCTGTGCTGCCCAAACAAGGCTGGTTTTAAGCAAAGTGGTAAGAGGGTACTGCTTGCAAATTTACAATCTATGGGCCTTATTCTGGTTCACTCTCAGAGGCAATTTTTTCTCAAATGGACAAAACCATGTGCACTGCAGGTGGGGCAGATGTAACTTGCGCAGAGAGAATTATATTTGGGTGGGGTTTTACTTCAAAGCTAGATCTATATTGCAGTGTAGAAATAAAGCAGCCAGTATTTTCCTGCACAGAAACAAAATAACTCACCCAAATCTAATTTCTCTCTGCACGTTACATCTGCCCCCCCTGCAGTGCACATGGTTTTGTCATTTGAGAAGGAATTTGCCTCTGAGTGAACCAGAATAAGGCCCATTATTATCCCTGAATGTTGAGAGAACTACCCATCTCCATAGAAGCGTGTCCTCCCAGATAATGCAGGAGTTTTCAGTTTGAAGCCCTTATCTCCTGCTGCCCGCATTATAAATCAAATCCTCCTGATTTCTTGGATTCTTCACTGCCACTGGGGATCCACTAAAGCAGGGGTTCCCAACTTTTTCGAATCATGGCACCCTAGAGATCAGAATTTGTCCACGGCACCCCTAGGCCCCCAAAAAATATATAAAATTAAGTAGATTGTGTTTATAGGTGCTTCTTAGGTTCAGGTATGTGGTGAAGGCAGGATTTGGCTCTGATTGTACACATATTTTATGATTGGCAGCCACCAGCACTGGTTTTATCCATAAATAATTGATCATAAATAATTTGAATTGGTCCCTGGACCACCCACCCGTGGCACCCCAGGGAGCCACTGCACTAAAAGAATTTTTGGGCAAGGACAGTGATGACTTACATGTCCTTTGCTGTCCTGACTCTCCCCAAAACCTACTACAGGTTGTCCCTTTGCTGTCCGACTCTCCCCAAACCTACTACAGGTTGAGTATCCCTTATCCAAAATGCTCAGCACCAAAAGAATTTTGGATAACTGAATATTACATATTTCAGAATATATATTTTTTTTCAATGAGCTATCTTGCATTTATGTTGTACAAACACAACAAACACATAAAATACACAAATATATTATATTTGTGCATAAAACAAGGTTTCAAAACATGAAACAAAGTTTGTGTACTATCTCAGGTACTGAATGTGAATGCTAAGCAATCATTGGTACTTGTGAGTTATCTGGGCGCCCGATTTCTAAATCGGGTCGGATCGGGCACATCGCATCGCATGCGACCATCGGATGCGATGCCCCGATTTTTCCATAGGAATCAATGTTAAAATGGACTGAGTCCATTTTAACATGGAATTCAATGGGAAAAAGGGGTCCTTTTCATACCCCTACTATCCAAGTGGGCATGGAGTTGGATATAAACCTGTGGCGAGCGTAGCGAGCCACCGAGCCCGAAGCGTGGCGAGCGTAGCGAGCCCCGCGAGGGGACACAGAATACCGTTCGCTCGCCACGCTTCGGGCTCGGTGGCTCGCTACGCTCGCCACAGGTTTATATCCAACTCCATGCCCACTTGGATAGTAGGGGTATGAAAAGGACCCCTTTTTCCCATTGAATTCCATGTTAAAATGGAGTCCGTCAATTTTAACATTGATTCCTATGGAAAAATCGGGTCATCGCATCCGATGGTCGCATGCGATGCGATATCGCATCTGATTGTATGCCTTAACTTAAGGCATACAATCAAAAAATCGGGCGCCCAGATAACTCATAAGTACCCAATCATTTTGTTGCACATATTTAGTGCCAGTTACATATCATGTCCCCAGTAGTGGCAGTTATATATCATGTACCCAGTAGTGGCAGTTACAGATGTCTCCAGTAGTACTTTTAGCAAGACTTTTTCCCCCCACTTTCTGGAATGTATGAATTTCGGAATAAATTGGATAACGGATATTTGGATAAGTAATACTCAACCGGTACTGGCCCAACCTGTAGGAAATACTGCAGGCCCGTTGCCTGTGATCTGTGTCTAATCTCAACGTCTGCTGCTGCCAGTGTGTGAGCTGTGGAATATTGTATTAGTAATCTTTAGTTAAACACATAAAAGAAACAATACAAAAAAAAAAATATTTCACTAGGAGATGATACTGTAAGAATTCACACAAGGTCCCCACATTTGGGATTTGGAATTATTGCCCCCTCAGAAGCACTATGATCTCCATGAAACCAGTTTTATAAAGTAGGCAAGTATGCCCAGCACTAAAGGTCCATACACACTGGTCGCTATCATCGCTGGGCAGGAAGACGCTCAGTGCATACACACTGAGAGGCTTTCCCCCTGCCAGGCGTGGTCAGCGGGGAGAGAACGACTTTGCATAGCGGCATCAAAGCCGCTCATCTGCTGGTATTATCAGCAGAGGAACGGCTTTCCCGGCGATGATGCGGGAGCGCGCAGAAGCTCATCGCCGGGGCATACACACTGGGCGACTGAGCTGAAAGCCGCTCAAACAGGCTGTTTGGAGCAACTTTCAGCTCAAAGCTTTAGGTTACCTGCTACAACACATCTGCTATAATTCTAAAACGTCTTCAGAAGGACCTTTCACAGTTCACAAAATCCTATCAAGGCATCGCTTTGTTTGCCATGAGGTAATTATAGACACTCACGAATTCCTGCCCACTCAGGTCTCAGTACTGGTAATTAGAGGTGTATAGGGCCAGGAGCCTGGTATTCACCACAGACCAGTCATGCAAAACACCACAGAGTCTGTCAGTGCTGCAATCTCGTGTTCAGGCCTAGAAAGAACGAACGCATTCACCTGGCGACTGGGATGAGTGCAGGGACCTGAAAGAACCTTTAGTTTCCGTTCCGGCCAATCCCCACGGCAACAGCACATAGTATATAATACACAGTATATCAAATATGTATATGTTATAGTGAAGCAACTGGTATTAATGACATTATACATGTAACTAGTACTCTACAACACATTTAGTACTGTAATAGTATATTATTCTACATATAAAGCAAATAAAAAAAAGGTAAACAGTCATTTATTTTAGGCCTCTATGTTATCAATTAACAAATATGTCCTTATATTAAATTAGAATCTTGAAGAGAACAGATAGGAAAATATCATTGGCAGACACAAAGTGGTGCTTGTTGTCTGCATTAATATGTATTACTAGTTAAAAGCCTGTCACACTGACGGCTTCTGCAATGTACTTTAACTTTGAGCTGTGAAAGTTTTTTTATGTCACAAACTTCTCCACCCCCCCCCCCCAGTCCCTATCTGTTCCCCCCTCCAATCTCTGTCTTCCCAGCTCCCTCTCTCCATATCCAGTAAGTTTGAAACAGATCAATGTCCCTGCCAAAATTGCTTTCACTTTCTGTTATGACATCTTTTAGAACACAAAGGTGTAATATGGTCCGCTGAGTGGCTTCTAGTGGTCAGGGGCGGTACTTTACCTCATAGAGGCGAGGAGTAATTAGATTATAGATCTCACAGACAATAATTGGAGTTCACGTAGTCATGTGACAGCACTGACACAAAAAAACTCTAAAAAACTTATGTTGACTCTTTTTTTTGGGGTCGAGTTTTTGTCACTGTTGACCTATCGCATGTCGACATATGGACGGTCTACCTAGTTATTCCACACCCCATCTAATATTGGGGAGAAGCCAGCAGCTCACGTCTCAGTAACACCAGGACGTGGCTCAGCTAAACCACGTTTACGGTCATGTAGTACTGAGAGGAAAATGTGGTATATTCACCACATATACATACAACGCTTTGCCGGCAGACTTATGTGACATTTGCAAACACCTTAATGAATAGACACGACCACTGTCAGGGGTGCGTAGGCGTGCTGAAATAACGATCGGACAGTCTACGTGCATGCAGTATGCTATGGAAAGCCGTCCACCCCCTGCTCATCTGTGGTAATACCAGCGTGGGATGGTGATGCGGGAGCACGCAGTAGCGATCACACACTGGGCAGCTCATACAGCAAAACTGAGCAGATTTCAGCTCAAGATCACCCAGTGTGTATGGGCCTTAGCCATTTTGGAGTTAGTTAGCAATCAGAAACAATATACAATTATTGATCTGTCTAAACCACCTTGAAGGCAGTTTATATGTATTGTTAAATAGGCCATTGAGCCTAACATGCAAGTTGGTTTGTATATGGGCTGAAGGAGCCATATATATGTTTACCAGGATTAATGCGATTGATGCGGGTGGCATCTTCCTACACGCAGACTTCCTGCCAGCATGGCCACTGAAACACGCTGCAGCCTGTCCCACTGCCAGAAATCATGGCTGATGCTGGAGAACTGGCAACAGTTCAGGTTTTCAGGATTTCTTTACTCATGCACAAGCCACTTCACTCTACTTGGTCACAGTTTGTTTATAATGGTACACAACGATACAACATCAAGAGCAGAGCCAGACCCACGTAGTAGTGATGTGCTGACCAAATGTCACCCCCCCCCCCTCACCACCACAACCACCACCACACAAAACACACCCCCTACTACCAAAACATCAGCATGCTTCAAATGCAATAAGGAAAAGTGGCGGATCCAGGGGAGGGGAGGGGCATCAGTGTGCTGGTCTGGAGAGGGAGGGTGCTGTTTTTGAATAGCAGAAGTCTCTCTCTGTGACCCAGACCCCCACCAACAAGCCATGGCTTGTGTAAGTAGTACCCCCCCCCCAGAACAACACTTCTCACAGTGCAACCACTTTTTTTTTTTTATTAGTTCCAGAAACAAAAAGAAATGACTGAGATTCTATAAAAAATGAACACAGTAATCATCGGTGGCCTTGTACAGGGTGTCAACAGAAAATATTGTATCAACGTGTAACTTCAGGCGAGTGACAGACCCCTTTATCCGAGTGACCAACAAAACTCTAATCTGACCTTTAAAAACAGGCAGAAGGTCTGAAAACATGAGCTGCTGAGGACCGGGTTGTGGTAACACTGCTGCATAACAGTACATGGCACCAAGCATGCGTTAATACAGTGTCAAATAGGCCAACTTCCCTGAAGGAATGGAAACTTTTACTAAGAGTGTATGAGGCATTGTATGAGGAATAGAGCAGGTTGCTGGGCAGCATGGGTTTTACTGCTTGTGGGTTGTACACTGCGCAATTTACCAAACGACATTTGAAAGCGCATCGTTTCCAGTCACCAGATCCCATTCCACAAGCCTCATTTTTCCACGTGGAAAGTGTACAGTCAAGTACAGTGTACAGCCCGTGCAGAGTACAAGGCTGCAGTGTTCACCGGATCTACTTCCAGTACGACAACACGAGAACTCCATCAAAGTAAAGGAAAATGGACCTGGCTCACCCAAGCACAATATTATGGCACCAAATAAAATGATTACATGATATTGGGACTAATTCAGTGTGAGCTGCAGTTTTGCGAAAATTTCCCAAAACGCCAACTCCTTCCCCGAGATGTGATAATTTACAGGTGCATCGCTACTGTGCCAGTGCTCTGCTACACAGTAAAGCGCACGCACACTATCGTTTGCCTCCTGGCTGCGCAGCTGAGCCAGACGCAATCAGGGGAGTTTTACAAGCTGCAGTGGCTGCGTACAATGCCACACAGCCAGCGTGCCCTTCAACCAATCAGCACACCCATGCAATTGTCCTCCACCCTCCCATCGCTACTGCAGTTGCAATTTGCTGGAATCCTCCATGGGCCTTACTGAATGAGCCTCATTAAACGGAAAATAGAGGTTACAGCTGATAAACATTGGCGTGCATTAGATATGGACATATAGGATAAATACACTGAGGCCCTTATTCTGGTTCACTCGCAAAGGCAGATTCCTTCTCAAATGGACAGAACCATGTGCACTGCAGGGGGGCTGATATAACATGTGCAGAGAGAATTAGATTTGGGTGAGTTATTTTGTTTCCGTGCAGGGTAAATACTGGCTGCTTTATTTTTACACTGCAATATAGATCTCACTTTGAAGAAAAACCCCACCCAAATCTAACTCTCTCTGCACAAATAACATCTGCCCCACCTGCGGTCTATTTGAGAAGGAATCTGCCTTTGCGAGTGAACCAGAATAAGGGCCTAAATAAGGCAACTGCTATCTTTTTTATTCAAACATAACAATGGTACAAGCGAGTCTGGCCTGGCATTCATACATAGTAAGACCATAGTATTCACATCCAGTCTTACCCTGTTTCTGCTGCCTCAGGTGTCCGGATCCGGTGCTGGCAAAGTGCTTTGCAGCAGCTCAACTGAAAGCAAGTTCCCCGAAATCAAAACGAGAAAAAAATAAGTAGCAAAATGGACCCTAGACACAACGCGGAGGCACGAGGGAGCAGCCGGAGACCAATCTCCTGTAATAAGGACTTCAGCTGATCGTTAAACGCCTGAGACTACACGGATTGTTTTGTAAGTGAGGAAATCGGCATGAATTATGAATTTGCACAACACAGATCCAATTATTCTGCTTGAGTACGGAAGCAGAACAATGTACATTTATTTTTAATGAAAAATTCCTTTTAAGAGGGTTTTCCGGCATTACTAACCTTCGCTTGTTATTTGCGAACATCATGAGTTATTATATAATGACACAGACGCGTCCGCTTGTTGTAACTTTATGAACTTGATCGTTCACGGACGACCTGAGGGGGGGGGGGGGGCGGCAAACGTGCACGCCGCTATCCCGATGCGGCGCCATCTGGGATATGCTGCATTTCTTGCCGAGATTTGACGCAATGGGCGAGATTCACTAAACTGAAAATGCCGTAAAAACCCCGTTTTCGGGGTTTTTACCGCATTTCCATATGCAGCAAAGCCCCACCGCCGGGGCTTGACTGCGGGGGGTTACACCAGTTCCTATTTGGCGTAACCCCATGGAAGCCTATGGGCTTCCCTTCGCATCCCCCGCCTCCTGCTGTGCTGCCCAGACCGGTGATCTCCTCCTCCCTGCACAGCTTCCGAGTGCAGGGAGGAGGAAAGGAGCCGTCACACAGCCGGCTGAGGGTGCAGGGAGGGAGGGGGAACCCGCTGCACATCGCCGGGCATCGCTTTGGCGTTAATAATCGCATATGTTACTGCATATGCGATTATTAACAATGCGAATGCCGGCGATGTACAGCGGGAGCATTTATCATTATATTGCGATGACGGCGTAATGATATCGCCGGGCATCGCATTGTGGTATCATCTGATACCGCCGAGATGTATCATTATGGGGACGCAGAGACAGGGCTCCGAAAGGAGCCCGTCCCTGCGAAGCCCTGACCCGGAAGCCGGGGGGTCTGCGCATGCGCGGTTATGCGCGGACCTCTCTGACCGCACTGCCCTGCTCGGGCAGTTGCGATGTGTAGCCATAGGCTACAATGGGCTATCGCCATAACAGAATGGTGATAGCCCAGGGGTGCAATGCTGGGCTGCCCGATGTTGATACATCGGACAGCTTCGCATCCCCCATAGAAACCGATGGGGGATGCGGCCGGTGGCGGTGCAGGGGGGGATCGCAACAGGGATCGGAGCTTCCTGCTGCGGTCCCCTTTAATACATTTCAGTGATACATAATATTTGCGGTATATTATAGCCGCAAATGTTACTTGATAAATGGGCCCCTAAGTCATTTACTGCTTTCACAATCTGAAAGTGGGTAATGTCAGCATTAGCCAGTAACAAGTCAGCTATCAATTATACACAGCTTTAAATACTATGGACCTCTATGGTGTCTCTGATCTGCCAGCGCCCTGTGCGGGAAGCTGACGTCAGCTGCCCGCCCTCGCCACTCGCGTCACCAGGCGATTTGCATGGGAACGCCCATGAAACGCTGGCCATTCCCATGGTCTGTGCCCCATGCTGCCAACCCACACCCCCACCCGAACTGCTAGGCGCGAGCGGGACGGCGTAGTGTGCAAATGCGCACGGGGGAACCGAAGAAATTAGAATAACCCCCCACATGAGATTTTTTTTTAACAATATACACGACAGCGATATCGTTAACGATATTATCATCCATGTCATTGTGTATACAATCTGTTTTTAACAATGCATGAGCCAGGTGGTCGTTGCCCCCCCGTGGTCTGTCAAATTCTAACCATATATCGGCATGCACAGCATTGCTCCTTGATGTGACCGCGGAACAATATCGTTAACAATATCGCCCAGTGTGTATGCAATATATCCTTTGGACAGGAGCATAGGCAGTTCAAGAGAAAATCATTTTAACAATATCATAATATATACCCAGCTTATACCCATAACAAGATACCCGGGCCTATGTACAAGGCTTGGAGAGAGATAAAGTGAGCAAAGATAAGGTACCTGTCATCTCTGTATTTGAAAGATTCGGACCTGACTGCACAGCTAATTTTCTGAGCCCTGTGATCCGGTGTGCGCCGCGCTGCCAGAGTGAAATACCGCACCGTACAAGCCGAACTATTACTTAGCAGGGCCTGCAAATCCATAAACAATCCGATCACCATCTAATGCAGGGCTGGACAATTGCGGCCCTCCAGATGTTGATGAACTACACATCCCAGGATGCTTTGCATTAGTTTTGCTATGTGGCCATGCTGAAACTGATGCAAGGCATGCTGGGATGTGTAGTTCATCAACATCTGGAGGGCCGCAATTGCCCAGCCCTGAAATGATTTCCCAGTGTGCGCAGTCTGTGCGTAGCCCAGGACTTACTCGGTGGCTGCGATAGAAGGATCGGGGTCAGAGCGGATGTCACAGACCCTCCTCTCAAACACCTGTGATTTCCCGGACACGCCCAGAAAAATAGGCCGTTACCACCCCCATACGCCGGCTTTACTGTCAATCACCTTGCGTACGGCCAGCGATTAAAAACAGTAGCAGGCTTTTATCGCATGACAGCCTTGCGGGCCATACGCATCGATCGATAATCGCCCAGCTTGTGAATTTGCAGCCGTGTGATCAGGAGGGAATCAGACCCTGTATCCCCCATTAACTTTATCTCTCTCCAGCGCTTCGTACACAAACCTCATGGGGACAGATGGCCTACGTTTTGTAGATGATAAAGTGGCGATGGATAAATTAGCAACCAATCAGCTTCTGTCATTCTTCAAACAGAAATGATTGGCTGGTACTCTACATCCCTCCTACTTTATCCCTCTCTAAGACATGTCCCCCATTTTTCCATAGAGATATGAACAGCAACGGACTGTAAACCTCCTGTTGGAACAAAAAGAAATAGAATATATTTTGACACGAGACAAGATAATGACGTCAGCTGTAGCTTTTCATGCAGGTAAATGTCTGTGCGTTTATAGATAAGCAGCTTTCTTACAGAGCCAATGTTTGTGCTGTTTACAGATGTGGCGGAGACCTGTTTGCAGGCCTGTTCTCCCATGCACGTATGTGACAGCATGTATGCGGAGGTCTGCCTCTCACAGGCATTGTTTACATGAATATACAGATGCTCATCACTAATAATTACATGGCTTACAGCAAACACAGTGCAGGAAGGAGATTGGGACACAGTAACCTGTCAGGACTGGACAGGGATAGTAATGGGAGATCTGCGGATGGGGATGCAGGGGAGAGAGTAGTAAAGAGTCGATAACCAGGGCAGGATATCAGGAAAGAGCATTGGTCTAGGCCCAGTACAGGATTTCTTCAAAGCTATTTTATCGCTGGGCTGGCCAAACCGGTCCTCGAGATCTACCAACAGTCCATGTTTTCCAGACCACCTAGCTTGTGCACAGGTGCAGTCATTACTAACGGTCACAGTGCATTCATCCCTAACCGACACATTCTAAAGATCCACAGGTGACCTGGAAAACATGAACTGTTGGTAAATCTCAAGGACCAGTTTGGCCCCCATTGTTGTGGTTTTTTTTTTTTTTAAATGGACTATGGGGGAGTTGTGTCAAACATTGGGAATAAAGGGCCAGATGTACTGAGCTTGGGAAGTGATAAAGTGGAGAGTGATACACAGCAAGCCAAATCAGCCGCTAACTGCCATGTTACAGACTGTTAGAAAAATGGCAATTGGGGGCTGAGTGGTTGGTGGTTTATCATTCTCTATTTTATCAAATCTTAGTACATCTCACCCAAAGTTACAGCCAATTAGCTCATATCACTTTTCAAACCCAGCCAGTAACGTGGAAGATGGGAGCTGATTGGTTGGTACCTTGGAATCTATGTACTAATCCTTGGAGAGAGACTAAAGGCTCATGGAAACTAGTGCAATTCTGTGAGGTACCCCAGTGACAGACAGGTACAACAGGGGGTTTTAGACAAAAGTAAAGATTGGGGGCTGAGGGGCCGTGGTGCCTGAATCAATCTCGGTGACACAGAAGTGTCTACAAAGAGAACGTTGTAAAGAGGGAGAGGGGTGGCGGTGGGGTCGGGGTCAGATGTATTAAGTCTGGTGAAGTCATAAAGTGGCCAGTGGCAATGCAACAAAGAGTCAGCTCCTAACTGTCTAGTTACAGGCCAGATTTGAAAAATAAGTGTCAAGAGCTGATTGGCTACTGCATTTGGGGGGGGGGGGGGGGGGCAGTAGGTATTAAGAACAGGCTATTATAATGGGGCATTAGACAGAACGTTAGATAGGGGCAGTAATGACTGGGGGCAGGCTATTATAAAGGGGTATTCGAACGTTAGACAGGGGCCGGGGTGGGGGCAGTAATGACTGGGGGCAGGCTATTATAAAGGGGTATTAGACAATACATCAGATAGGGGCCGGGGTGGGGGGCCGGGGTGGGGGGCAGTAGTGATTTAGAACATGCAGAAGGGTTTGGTGCCATAGTGCACGGAAAGTAGAGATCTGCAGAGAGGTGGAACCGAGGTTTAGGAGACACCTATAGATAGTGCAGGGATTCCCTACATGGGGTAAGGGCACGATGCCAGGACAGTATAGCGGTATATGTACGTGCCAGTGTGAGAGGGAATCAGTGACCGCACAGAGATCCTGCACATTGCAATGGACACGTATTATAGAATTAGAGCCAGTCCATCCAGACCTGACAGGAGGACAGGCAGCCAGCAGTGTGTGACAGTAACTGCCACAGGCATTATATGGTGGACAATGACAGCTGGGAGGAAGCTATGGCAGACAGTGCAGCAATATCATGTGTTTATCCTCATAACAAGAGGGCTGGAAGGATCCAACACACACACAAATCCTATAGTGATATTAGGGAAGGAGAGCCAGCGTCATCCATAGCAATTCTCTGGGAGGCTGTCACGGGAACAGCACAATTGCATTACAGAACTGCTGACATTGAGACGTGCGTGGAGGTTAAACCACAAAATAAAAGTAGACGGCTGCAGCAGTGACGACACATAAGCACACGTCGCACACATATTCCAAAGCGCAGTACAGAGAATATCTCAGTCAATCACATCAGTCCCTAAACCGGCGGAGCTTACAATCTATATTCAATGTTACAAGGACACACACAGGCAGCAGTCAACAAGTATGTTTTGTTGTGAATAAAAAACACATGTACAGGATGTAGGAAGAGTTAGGAGAGACCAGGGACAGAGCAAGGGGCACAGTGGTGTGTAGGTGCCAGCTCAGGCAGGCGGACTAGCAGGGGAGGGTGGGGGAGCGTTTGGGGGATTAGGGGGTTCATAAAGTTTCCAGTGACAGATGTGCTGAGCGGATAACAAAAAAAAAAAAAACACGAGTAACAGTGTCATTAGTATATGAGAGAGAAAGTGTGAGAGAGAGAGAGTCATCATCCCCAGCTGGGAGGACAAAAATAGTCCTAGGTACAGAAGTAGCAGAATAATGGTTTGTGTTTATGTTTGTATGTTCATGTGTGCATGGCGAGATAGAGAAGGGATGGTATTGATATATATATATATATATATATATATATATTTATATATTGCAGCAGAGGAGATAGGGTCCAGTGACACTGGAATCTCAGCTGACCGTTATGAGGCTATGGATGAAATCTGACCGTTATTGTGGCTATGGATGACCATATTTACCACTAGGACTGAGATAACCTCTAGGACTGACAAGCAGATACAGCAGGCTAGAGTGCGAGCTCCTGGGACCAGGGAGGGAGGCTGCGCTGCACTTCGGGGGGTGCCCGTGCAACTAGAGTAAGTGCATCAGGGACGGGGGTGGGGGAGGCATTTGCGGCACCGGGGCAGGTAGCCCGGGCAGACTTCTGCTCCCCCGGCCAGGCACCATGTAGGGACGGGGTGTTCTCACCTCGCGGCGTAGAGTGTCAGCTCCTGTGGTTCCTCCGCAGTGACTGGGAGTCTCCCTGTGCTATGTCACTGCAGTAGTGTCTGTCTGTGTGTGTGTGTCCTCTCTCCTCCCCTCCGCCCGTGACGCGGCTGCTGCTCTCCCATCGCCTCCTCCCTCCCCTCTCCTCCTCCTCCCCGTCTGCCTGCCCCTCTCACACCTACCTGCTGCTGCTGCTGCCCCCCTGTGCACACCCCTGGGGGTAACACCCTGCTCTCATCACCCACCCTGCACTCTCCTCACTGTCTGTTACTACTCCCTCCTCCTTCCTCCTTATCCAATTCCCTTACCTGCTCTCTCCCATTACTCCTCCCTTCCCTCTCCTCCCTGCCTGCCCCTCTCACACCCACCTGCTGCTGCCCCCCTGTGCACACTCCTGGGGGTAACACCCTGCTCTCATCACTCTCCATACCCTGCACTCTCCTCACTGTCTGCTACTACTCCTTCCTCCTTATCCAATTCCCTTACCTGCTCTCTTCCATCGCCTCTTCCCTCCCCTCTCCTCCCTGAATGCCCCTCTCACACCCACCTGCTTCTGCCCCCCTGTGCACACCCCTGGGGGTAACACCCTGCTCTCATCATACTCTCTATATACTCTCCTCACTGTCTGCTACCACTACTTCCCCCTTATCCCGATTCCCTTACCTGCTCTCTCCCATTGCCTCCTCCCTTCTCTCTCCTCTCCTCCCTGCTTGTCTGCTCCTCTCACACCTACCTGTTGCTGCCCCCTGTGTATACCCCTGGTGGTAACACCCTGCTCTCATCACCCTCTGTTCCCTGCACTCTCATCACTGTCTGCTACTACTCCCTCCTCCTTCCTCCTTATCCCATTCCCTTACCTGCTCTCTCCCATTACTCCTCCCTCCCAAACTTCTCTTTCTCCCTCTCTGTCCCATTCCACCAGGTCTGTCCCTCTCTCTCTCTCTCTCACTTCCTCCCAGCTCTCTCTCTCCCTCTTTTTCATTCAAACTCTTTCTCCCCCTCCTCTCTCTCCCTCTCTGTCCCATTCCACCAGGTCTGTCCCTCTCTCTCTCGCTTCCTCCCAGCTCTCTCTCTCCCTCTTTTTCATTCAAACTCTGCCTCCCCCTCCTCTGTTACTCCACCTCCTGTTTACCTCTGTAGTAAGGGAGCAAGTGTACCAACTCCCTTACTACAAATCTGGCAAAACCACCATCCACCTCCACACACACATTAGAAATAGGAACAGTGCGCACTGGAGGCTGTGTCAAAAATGTACACTGTAATGCCTACTCCACATTATGCCACACACTGTAATGCCTATTCCACATTATGCCACACACCGAAATTACTACACATTATGCCACACACGTGTAATCTTATGCCCATTACATATCATACCACACACCGTCATGCCCATTACACATTATACCACACACCGTCATGCCCATTACACATTATACCACACACCATAATGCCCATTACACATTATACCACACACCTTAATGCCTATTACGGTACTTGTGTACTTTCACGGCTCCCATCGCATGCCATATGTAGTGGCATGCGATGGCATGCGATTTTTGCAGTTTTTAAGCATTTTATCGCATGCGATTTTTAACAGAAATACATGCAAATACATTGAAATTAGTATCAAACATGTTCAATGGCCCCCAAATGTCATTTTTCAGGCTGTACTACCCCCACTATCAACGCAAACCCGAAGCGTGGGAAGCGCAGCGAGCCCGCGAGGGGCGGCGGTACGCGTCCTACGACCTTTTCATACCCCCACTATCCATGTCGGCGTGGAGTTGAGAATAGAAAGTGTGGCGAGCGCACGCGGACACCTGTGAAGCCCGCGAGGGGACGCGTATACCTGTGAAGGTATCCGTGTCCCCTCGCG
The DNA here is from genome assembly GCF_055691185.1 of Crinia signifera. Classification (NCBI taxonomy): domain Eukaryota; kingdom Metazoa; phylum Chordata; class Amphibia; order Anura; family Myobatrachidae; genus Crinia; species Crinia signifera. Next base: position 144,871,392 of record NC_139225.1, on the reverse strand, counting down.
GGGCTCGCTGCGCTCACCATGCTTCGGGCTCGGTGGCTCGCTGCGCTCGCCACACTTTCTATTCTCAACTCCACGCCGACGTGGATAGTGGGGGGTATGAAAAGGCCGTAGGACGCGTTCCGCCGGCCCTCGCGGGCTCGCTGCGCTTGCCGCGCTTCGGGTTCGCGTTGATAGTGGGGGTGGTACAGCCTGAAAAATGACATTTGGGGGCCATTGAACATGTTTGATACTAATTTCAATGCATTTGGATGCATTTCTGTTAAAAACGCATGCGATTTTTTTACTATGCGATGGACATCGTGGGAGCCGTGATTGTACACAAGTACCCCTATTACATATTAAACCACACGTTAATGCCTATTACATATTAAACCACACAAGGTATTGCCCATTACATGTTATACCACAAACCATAATATCTATAACATATTATGCCTCATAAGTACCGCTTACCTACATGCTTGTTGCCAGAGGTTGCATGTTCATTGCTAGAGGTTACTTAATGCCAAGGGTTTCATGCTCATTGCCCAGGGGATTACATACTTGTTACCCAGGGGATTATATGCCCGCTGCCATGGGGGATTAAATGCTTCCTCCTCTCTATAGAGAGACTGGGTGATTATATGGAACACACACACGCTGGGTGATTATACGGAACACAAACGCTGGGTGATTATACAGAACACACGCGCCGGGTGATTATACGAAACACACACACGCTGGGTGATTATACAGAGCACACGCGCTGGGTGATTATATGGAACACACGCTGGGTGATTAGACGGAACACATACACACGCTGGGTGCTTATACGGAAAACACACGCTGGGTGATTATACGGAACACACGATGGGTGATTATACGGAACACAAACGCTGGGTAATTATACAGAACACATACGCTGGGTGATTATACGGAACACACGATGGTGATTATACGGAACACATACGCTGGGTGAATATTCGGAACACCTACACTTTGTGATTATACGGAACACACGATGGTGATTATACGGAACACATACGCTGGGTGAATATTCGGAACACATACACTTTGTGATTATACGAAACAAATACGCTGGATGATTAAACGCAACACACACGCTGGGTGATTATACGGAACACACACGCTGGGTGATTATACGGAACACACACGCTGGGTGTTTATACGGAACACACACGCTGGGTGATTATACGGAACACACACGCTGGGTGATTATACTACGGAGTACACATGCTGGGTGATAATACGGAACCACACTCATTGGGTGATTATATGGAACACACACGCTGGGTGATTATACGGAACACACACACGCTGGGTGATTATACGGAACACATACGCTGGGTGATTATAAGGAACACATACATTGGGTGATTATATGGAACACATACACTGGGTGATTATAGGGAACACATAAACTGGGTGATTATATGGAACACATACACTGGGTGATTATAGGGAACACATACTGTATGCTGGGTGATTATAGGAAACACATACACTTGGTGATTATACGGAACACATACACTGGGTGATTATACGGAACACATACGCTGGGTTATTATAGGGAACACATACTGTATGCTGGGTGATTATAGGACACATACACTGGGTGATTATAGGGAACACATACGCTGGGTGATCATAGGGAACACATACTGTATGCTGGGTGATTATACGGAACACATACACTGGGTGATTATACGGAACACATACGCTGGGTGATTATATGAAACACTTACAGTACTGCCTCCTCTGGATAGCACTTATTTTATCAAGGAAAAAAGATAATAATAAATCCTCCCGTAAAGCAGTAAAGCTACATAAAGGACCTGATTCTGTTCACTGGACAAAACCATGCTGCACTGCAGGGGGGGGGGGGGGGGCAGATGTAACATGTGCACAGAGAGTTAGATTTGGGTGAGGTTTATACTTCAAAGTGATATCTATATTGCAGTGTAAAAATAAAGCAGCCAGTATTTACTCTGTACAGAAACAAAATTCCACCCAAATGTAACTATCTCTGCACATGTTACATCTGCCCCACCTGCAGCGCGGCATGGTTTTGTCCATTAGGGAGTGAACCAGAATCAGGCCCAAAATCTTCGTCACTCTTCACTGAAGGTCAAGTGTATGCCGCCCATAGACATTAATGTTGTGTTTTCTGGAAAAAAAAAAAACCTATAAGTGCACAAAATGTGGAGACTGGCCAAATTGAATGTGTATATACGTATTGTGAGCTGTCTCACGTAACTGTACCATGTACATTGAGCGCTATGGTTCTTATCTTGTTGTTTGTTTGGATATATTTTTTTTATAACGGTACAAATGTTTACTCTGAATGTATCCAAGGATGTTTAATATTGTGCCTAATAATACATCATAATACATTGTGCCTAATACAATCATATTTGGTGCTGTGATTACTCATTCTTTACGGTAAAACTGATTAATTTTGAAAGCTGTGTGGTTCTTGGTTCTGAGGTCAGGTTACCCTTACCTCTCTGCCAGTGCCAGATTAAGCCTTCGGGGGGGCCCCTTGCACTTGTCATTACTGGCCGCAAACTACATGAAAGAATATTACACTGTCAAAACACAGAGTAAAGGTAGTATAAACTTGGGTCAATGGGTAACTGCAAGGGGAATATCTATCTATCTCTCTAATAAAAAACCCTCCCATGACTAGGCTGCTGCTGCTGTCCTCCATGGGCCTGAGAAGCATGTAATGAGCTCCACCAAAAAAATAAAAAATAAAATAAAATATATAGCTAGAGGGGGGCCCAGGGGTACTGACCCCTTTTGCCCCTGCTTTAATCCGGCCCTGCTCTCTGCCAGGGATGGGGGTGAGAAATGGAAGAGGCCATCATACCCATTGGTAAGTGTTACTCTAAATATATATATATATATATATATATGCAGACCTTTCCATGTTAGCCTCTTACTCCTATTATACATCAATCTAAAAAATGACTCCCCTGTACCATACTGTTTGCTTTAGAAATCAATATATGCATTGTGCATCTTGTGGATTGATTATAACATTGTACTCCCTGGGCCTGGAGGATGCTTCTCTAAGAATATATCCCTCCCTCTGACCCCCCTCTGACCCTAACCCAACCTCCACAGCCTGACCCTTCCTGCTACTGCGCAACCCTTACCCCTGCCTCCTGCCACCTAACCCTAACCCCCCTTCTAATTACCTAATCCTAACCCCCTCAGCAGTGTTACCCTAATCTTCCCCCCTCTGCAGCCTAACCCTAAGTCCCCCCCATACTACCTTAATCTACGAGTAATTCCCGGGAAGAGGTAGAGGGTGCAGGGGATGCAATTGCTATAGGGCCCGGGGGCTTGTGGGGACCCAAGGCCCAGCAGGCTATGCCCTGCACCCTTTTGATCTGTTTTTTTTTTTTTTTTAAATATTCTTTAAATAATTGCAGTGCCGGCAGTGGCCGCACTGCTGTTCTGTGCGCCCCCTTCAGTGGCACCAGGAAGCCTGGCATAGGGAAGCAGTAGAGCACAGAACAGAACTGCCCGGGAGAAGGAGAGCCCTGCAGCCAGAACAGGGAAGCCCAGCCCTGGGGTGCAGGTGAGCTTGGCGCAGAAGAGCCTGGAGGAGCCAAGTGACAGTAAAATAATCTGGTGAGTGCATTGGGAGTCCTGCCACTGCCAAGGGGAAGCCAATCAGAACCCTTTGTAACCCTTGCTCTGCCTTCCCTTCCCTTACTCTCCCTCCCCAACATCTCATCTCTCTTTCTCTCTACCACTATTTTGTCTCCTCTATCTCTTCTTCCCACCTCTTTCCCCCCACACATTCATCCCCACTCTGGCAGTCTCACCCCCTCCCCACCCCCCTCTCTCTACCTGGCACTGTTTCTCTCTTACTGACACACTCTCCTTCTCCCCTCTGTCTCTTTTCCTCCCTGACATTCTCTTACTCTTGTTCACACTCCTCCCTTTCGCTCTCTTGCTCCTCTCTCTTTATATCATTCCCTCTTTTTGCATGATGCCGTCTCTCTCTCTCTGACCACTTCTCTTTTTTCTCTCTCTTTTCCGACACCTTTTGTCTCTCTCTCTTTCTTCTGCACCCCTATTGTAGTAACAATGGGGGGGGGGGGGGGGGGGGAACGGTCCTTTCAAAATGCTGCTATAGGGTCCCCAATGTGCTTCCCCAGGCTTTGTGGCCGCACCTACAGCCCCCTTTACCAGGGCCCGGCATAGGTGTCTGCACCCCTGGGTATTTATGCCTCCAACATACGCAGGGATATTCAATTATCCATGGGGTTTACGCACAAATCCATATAGCAGGGGCGTAACTAGAAGGATGTGGGCCCCATAGCAAAATCGTGGAAGACCCCCCCATTGTCACTACAATGCCCATTGTGGGGGTGGGGGTGCAGAAGAGAGATAGCGTAAGAGACAAAGGGCCTTATTCTAGTTCACTCTTTCTGACAAAATCCTTCTTAGATGGATAAAACCATGTGCACTGCAGGCGGGGCAGATGTAACATGTGCAGAGAGAATTAGATTTGGATGATTTATTTTGTTTCTGTGCAGAGTAAATACTGACTGCTTTATTTTTACACTGCAATATAGATTTGGCCTCTTAGCAACTGCACCCCCTGCACCCTCTATTGTTACGCCACTGCCATATACTGTGGAGAAAGACTATTCAAATAAATAGCTTTTTTTCTGCACCTAAAAATCACGATTCAGTTGTGGAAACCCATTGACACAGCGTAAACTGCTGAACAATGTTTTTTCTGTTCACAGGAACCCAATTTTGCCTTTTGAAGAGCTCATGTAGCTGAGAGGTCCAGTCCAACTGGGGTAATCACTGCTTATTGGATTCCCACTGTGCAGAATGGTAAGGGATGCGTATTCTTTTATGGTTTCCTGGTATATACCGTGATCTGTTTCTGATTTTCCAAAGTCCATTCTAGCAATACAGTGTCTAGTTTGGGTGCCGGACGGGATCCCGACAGTCATTTACCCGACGTCGGGATCCCGACTGTTAAAATGACAGATGGGTTCCCAACGGCCACCGGCTATTCTATCTCGTGGGGGTCCAAGAGGGAGAATAGAATAGGTGTCAAGCGTTGCGAGCCACCGCACCCGCAAGGGGCTTTGTTATGCTCGCCATGCTGTCTGAGTCCGTCCAGTCGGGAGCCCGAAGTGACTTCGGGCTAATGACTGCCAGGATCCTGACTGCCAGAACCCTATACTCCACCCGTCTAGTTTGATGTAAGTTGTGTAATGATTTCTAATTTAGGCATACAGTACTCTTCCTTCTGGTTTTATCACAATTGTAAAGCACAATGGAATCTGCTGCGCTATATCATATAAGAAACTGTAAATAAAGAAATCATTATTCTCTTGTGGCTCCAGGAAGATTTCTTTAGTTCACCATTAAAATACTGTATGCCAAATCCAAATCTAGTTGGTATAATTATAGCAAGTCATATACAGTGGCGTAACAATGGGTCCACAGACCCCACGGCGGCATGGGGGAGCCAGCGCCGGTGGGGTCTGCGGGGAGCACCAGGTTCGTGGTGCTGTAGCTGGGAGACTGGCATCACAGTCTGGGGTGGAGCAGTATATGAATATGTAGAATAGGCACCGCGGGGTTGTGGGTAGCGTCCCCTTCCTCGGCCAATGGAGCCTGCTTGCTGCTGACTTTCTGAGCTAGAAGCTACGAGCAGTGTGACTTGTCAGAGGCCCAGAGCTCCTTCAGTTGCCGTCCTTCACCCAGACTGAAATGCATAAGAGCTGTGGAGAGTGAATAAGTGGGTGGCAGTCCTCTCTCTCCTTCCTGTCACACCAGTCCCCTTACCTCTCCCTCCTGTGTCCTCTCTTCTTTCCCTGCCACAGCACCAGTGCCGTCACAGCTCCAACCTCCCCCATTCGCACACCTGTAACCCCCCCTCCCACAGGCTACCCTCTCTGGTCCTCGCTCCCTTCACAGATCCAAAACCACCCCCCCCCCTCCCATTCGTGGCACAGAGGGGGGCAGAAACTCTTGGTTGGGGGGAACAAAATTTCTAGTTTCTAGGTGTGGGCACCGGAGTCTGCAGGGCTATTGTAATGCCGCTGCCACTGCCGCCTACCTGGAGCTCACCTGTGGTCTAATGAAAACGGACCATCACAAAATGTCCGCCCCCATACAGCAGAAAACTGTCTGCTGTATGGGGGCGGACATTTTGTGATGGTCCGTTTTCATTAGACGCTGGATCCAGGAGCTGACAGGGAAGTCGGGACCACAGACAAATCTTCTGCGGGTCCCGGGCTCTGACCAACAGGTGAGCTCCCATCAGGCAGGTAGAGAAAGCTGAACTCTGATTGGTGGATAGCTCCAGCCTACCAGCATTCAGCATGCTAACACCCAATCACTGTCTGGCTGCAGGCTGGGAAGCAGGAAGAGATTGCTGCCTGGCTGCTCTGTTTGTGTGTGATTCACAATCATGGCGACCAGGCAGCTTTCTCTACTACCTCCTAAGAAGCTCAGAAGGCAGATGCCCACTACCCAATCTGCCCCAGCTCGAATGCCCCTAGAATTGGAGGTCCCTTGGGCAGCTGTCCATTGAGCCCATTCCTTAAGATGGCCCTGCCTTGGACAAGTTGGAGCTGTGTATGGGGACCTTTAGAACCATAGTATGGAGGTCAGCCAATGGGTCAGATTCTCTAAGCTTCAAAAGTGATAAACAGCCAGCCAATCAGCTCCTACCTGCCATGTCACAGACTGTGTTTGAAAAAATGTCAGGCAGGAGCTGATTGGCTGGCTGTTTATCACTCTCCATTTTATCACTTTTGAAGCTTAGAGAATCTGGCCCTATACCAGCCGCCCTTTTCCTATAGGGACAGACTCTCTCACTGCTACTGAGACGCTGCCAGGATTCGTTATATATTATAGTAGGGGCTTTCACAATCAGCAGGTAATCACAGGGTTAATGCTGGAGTCACTGGATAGAATCTGTGAGCACACATATTTTGGCAATGGCAGCTGGGCTGTATATACAACAGGATTGGGAAGGGTAACAGTACTTTTCCAATAATAATAATTGAAGATGGGCAGTTTAACCAAGTAGCCTGAGAATGGCAATTGCAGTTTTTCCAACATTAAGTAATACTTAGCAATAGGCAATGCAGAGGGCAGGAGACTACGGACAAGACTGAGCAAGCCCAGGATTCATTATACCAGCAATACACGCAGTCATCTGATACCAGGATCAGCAAGCTTATGGCCCGAATCAGACTACCAAAACCCACAACCACCCACACACCAGAGGATTGGGGAATAAGGGGCCTCATGCATTGTTTTGTTCAGGGGCCCACTTTGAGATGGCCCTGCCCACACCCAGAGTGAGTGACAGATTCCCGGGCAGGGCTGTATTTTCCTTCCAGGATTGAAAAAAAAATGGCCAGCCTGGCATCCCTAGTTGTGTTATAAATGTGAGAACAAGGACCTATATTTTGTTATATGGACGACATTCACTAGGACGACATTGGCAATAGTCAACACATAAAAATGTCAACATTAGTTTTTCATGATTTTTCTTTTGTTGGACTTTTTCAAGATTTACAATCCATGTAGACTACATGCAAAGGTAAGCACTACACTAATGAGGGGTCCCTGTTGACATGTGTCGACATTGTCACAAGAGAAGTGTGAAAAACTTATGTTGACTTTTTCATGTGCCTACATTTTTTTGTCTGCCTTTTGCATGTGTCGATCTTTTATCAAAGTCCACCTTTTTTCAATGTCAACAGTGTCTATGTTGACCTTTTGGGGTTAATATAGACACTGTCGACCCTTATGTCCACACTCTGGGTAAGTTTACTAAGATGGGAGACAGACAACAAGTAGTGAGCGCTAAGTGAACCCTATATAAGCGGTGTTCCAGCTGCTAGCTAGGCGGGATTACCAATCTCAGTAGCCAAGACAGAAAAATAGACAAAGATAGCGCTCGGAACTAATAATAATAATAATAATAATAATAATAATAATAATAATAATAAAAGCCAGTCAAAAAATATATATTATAATCAATGTAGCATTTATATTAATTAATTAAATAAATATACATACAAATAACAACATTATATTTAATAATACATTTAATAAGTACAAAGATTTGTACCGGCCGATACAGCAGAAAAAAATAAATAAATATAAAAAATTTTAATAAAAAAGAAGAAATCATTTTTTTTTTTTTACAAAAAGTGCAAAAAAACCTCTAAAATTCAAAAAGTATTTTCTGGCTAAAAGCCTGATTGATAGTCCACTGATATGCAATTGCTTAGTGGATGATTGCCCAATAGTTGTTATTAGTTCAGTATGCAAGCTTCAGTTAGGATTTAGTACACTCTGGATATCAATAGAGCAGACTTATATGGTCTGTCAAGATTAGCACTCCTCCGATCAGGTGGCTGAATCCCATAGTCAGGGCAGGCAATCAGGCCGGCGCCACCACTAGGCAGGTCTAGGCATTTGCCTAGGGCGCCGGCCACTGGTGGGCGGTAATGAGCCGCCGAGGAGAGGTACCATAGAGGTACCATAGAAAGCGGGGAGCAGGTAAGACAGTGGGCTTCCCCCTGCACCCCCCCCCAATCCTGCCCATCAATCAACGCTGCCCTCCTCCCCCCTGGACACGGTATCACCAGCACACAAACGATATCCGCCTGCACACACACACCCCCGGAGCGCGGGTGCCCGCTGCGTTATCGCCCGCAAACAGTCATGTCCCACACACCCTCCCCCCCCCCGGGCGCCCGCCACAGTATCGCCCGCAACCCCCCCCCCGGAGCGTGAGCGTGCGCACGCGGGGGGGGGGGGGGGGGGTGTGCATTGGGCGGCGGGCGGAAGATTTGCCTGGGGCGGGTGGGAGGCTTGCACCGGCCCTGCAGGCAATACTTAAATAGTGGCTGCAGCGAGCTATTAGAATGATGCCAGAATACCTGGATACTTAAGCTGTGTACACACGGGGGCGATAGGGGCTGAAATCGCTGGAAATATGGTCGCAGGTGACCATATTGCCAGTGATGGGAGTGTGCCCCGGCGATAAATCGCTCCCGTTTTCAGCCCCGTTCTAATCGCTGGTCGCAGGAGCTTGCTCCTGCGACCAGCTGATTACCTCTGCGGCACCGCCCGGCAGAGGTTCCCTTTCATCAGCGACCATCTCTGGTCATTGATGAAAAGGAGAAACTGAGCAATAGTATATCTCCCCGTGTGTACGGGGCTTTAGAGACCATACCCTAGTTCACAGTCCAGACTCCCGTGTGCCGGCCGGCGTTATTTGGATGGTAAGATGATCAGGCTCTGACGCGTTTCCCCGCCTGCATCTCTCGGCGGCTTTCTCAAAAAATAATTTTTCTTTTTTTTCTTTTTTATACAAATTTTTTATATATATATATTTTTTCTGCTGTATCGGCCGGTACATATCTTTGTACTTATTAAATGTATTATTAAATATGTTATTTTTATGTATATTCATTTAATGAATTAATATAAATGCTACATTGATTATAATATATTTTTTTGACTGGCTTTTATTATTATTGTTATTATTATTTGTTCCTATCGCTATTGTTGTCTATGTTTCTACTAAGATGGGAGTTCTATTGGAGATGGGATGTAGCCCAAAGCAACCAATCAGATTCTATCTATCAACAGGCCTTAGTATGACAACTGAAATAAGTCGACATAGCAAAGGTTGACAGGCGGTCGGGATTCCGCGTCGGTATTTCATACTGATGATGATCCCATATTTTGTGGTTCCCTCTGCAATATGTGGTCAGATCTGAGACTTCCTGCAGATGCCCGGCTCGATGCGAGGACAGTGGGTATCTGGGACGATGTCTCGCTAGATGCTGATGGAAGTAACAGAGACGTGACCGCTGGGCTATGTCACAATGTGAAGCCGTGTGTTATCCGTGCCTGGCAGGGAGGGCGAGACTGCAGGCGTGCGGTGAGCTATAGGTGCTTCAGGCAGATGGCCCTGTGCCCCATCCCTAGGGACATGAACCAGTGCGTCATCCTCTCTGGAGTCCTGTACGGGGTCACCCTCCGGCTGCCTGCATTGTGACACAGCACAGATGGAAATAAGTCCAGTCACTTGCAAGGAGTCCCAGATGCATCATGCCTTGTACCGCAACGCCGGAGCCCAGGGGTGACCTAATTTGTCTCTATATCTTTTACCTGTCAGAATGTGGAACAAGGTGACCCCCCGGCTCAGGAGATGCAGAAGCGAGGGAATAATGTGGTTCTGTGCTGATGGTATTCAGGCCACTGTCCCCCCCGTCCCCTCCCTCCCTCCCTGACAGAGCCAGGCAGAGCTGACAGATGCTGTGTTAGGAGCCAATGCTGCAGTATTCCTGTTGTTATTATTATACTTTATTTATAGAGTGCCAGCATAGGGCCTTATTCCGGTCCGTTCGCGCAGAGCAGAATATTCGCAGGGGCACTGATGGTGGGCCTGCGCAGGGTCATATCTGTGCGTGCATGCTGCCCAAATGTGGGGGCGAGGGGTGCGGAGGAGCGTCGGGCGGCGGCCCAGGCCATTTGTATATGGAAACACCCAGCATTTCATGGTGCATTCCCATGAGAACACTGGGCGTTCTCATGCCCTGATGACACGGGTGCGGGGGGCAGCCAGCGGGCATTACCGGATGTCAGCTGCAGCCCACTTCCTCCCGAGCATCCACACATATGTAAGTGACATGAGAGTCACTTTTATATGCGGGCACCTTCACCATCATTCGATGGTCGCCGACCATCGAAAGATGTGGGAGGATCCCCCAAGGCTGTGAATGGATATTACTGGGTAACATCACAGGCCCTGCGGGGGAATCGCATAAAGATGCCGATCACCAGCCGGTGTCTAACAAGCATTACTGCCGCTCTGGTGGCTGCCATCTTTATGTGTCACCCATACTATGGTCAATCCACACCCCGTCGGCCCTGCGTCCGTAAACCATCTGCAAACTGGGCGGTGACTGCAGGGGTGCCGAGAGGGAAAGGGGGCAAGTTCTGTTTACCAGGCTTGATGGAATGACCCAGGACAGCTGCGGATCCCGGCCCCCTCTGCAGCAATAATAACTCCAAGATGTGACTGCGCTGACGCCAACCACAGAACTGGGGTCTCAAATGTTCATTTACCATACAAATATTATATAGCGAAAACACACTACAATAAGATTCAATATGGCAAAACAGCACAAAGTCTGTATACATATAAATACTATTCCCAGTGTAATCCCCTATAATATAGACCAGCGGTTCCCATCTGGGGTACTTGTACCCCTGGGCAGTGGCGTAGCTACATTTTGGGTGCCCCCCCACCGTTAGGGGGGGGGGGCCCGTCGCCGCCCCGCCGAGCACCCCTACCCCGCCGAGCACCCCTATCCCGCCGCCCATGCAAACCCCCCCTCAATCCCCCACAGCCTTACCTATCGCGCTGGTCCCGGCGGCTCCGTTCTTCTGCTGAGGACCACCAGAAAATGGCCGCCCCCATACAGCAGACAGTTTCAGAGAACTGTGTGCTACAGTATATGGGGGCGGCCATTTTGTGGTGGTCCTCAGCAGAAGAACAGAGCCGCCGGGACCAGCGCGATAGGTAAGTGACAGTCTGCGGGGGATTGGGGGGGGGTTTAACTATAGCACCGCAGCCCCCGGCGCCCCCACATGCACAGCGCCCCCCCCCCCCCCGCGGTGGTGGGGGCTGCGGTGCTATAGTTACGCCCCTGCCCCTGGGGTACACTGCAGTCCGCTTGGGGGTACTTGAGTTGAAAGTAATATTAGTAATGGTGGAAGAGGAAATCGACCTGACCATTGCCGACCTAAGGTTTGTCAACCTTTGCTTGGTTGACCTAATGACCCATACGTGTGGGTGGTAGCGTATGAAATACTGTCTGTCTACAGAAGTCGGCTCAAAAGAAATGTCTTGTCTACATAATGATTGTGTCGACCTTCCAACCCGTGGGACCTTAGCCATGTCAACCTATTTTAGGTGTTGACATAAGACCTATCGACCTTTAGTGGTGGACCTAATGCATGTCCACCTTCAACCATGTCGACCTTGCAACCATGTACTGTACCTCTCTAAAGGAACCTAATATACACACTGGGTGACTTTGAGCTGAAAGCTGCCCAGTGCGTATGTCCCAGCGGTGAGAGGTGAGCGTTGCTGCGCGCTCCAGTATCAAACTCCACTGAGATCAGAGCGAGTGTTAACACTGGTGTAATCGTTTCCGAGTGACGGCGATACAGATGTGCATTCACGGTATCGGTATAGGTGAATGATAGGTTATATATAATACAAAGTCACTGAAATGTCCATAGACAATCACAGATAAACCCTTGATATTCCCGTACAATGGCGATATAAGATTCAACAAACTTTATCCTCAGAATACAAAAGTTACAGGGTAACCATAATAAGACGGATGAATAGAGAAGGTCTATAAAAGCCCAGACTCTTAAAATGAATCACCATGGAAAAGGCTAAAGCATACAGAAAACAGATGAAATGAATCAATCCAAATGAGCTTCTGATTCATGTAGATTGTAGACTGAAGCACTCTCGGGATCTATACAGCTCATCACATTACCACAATCTGTTGTTTGCTGGAGCTCTGAGGAGAATAGAGCGACACTACAATACCACTTATGGGGGAACTTGGCTGTCGCACTTTAACACCTGGAATAGCAGACTTCAGGCCGCAGCTGCCTAGCGGGTAGAGAATAACGTATCATAAAAGGTGGAACTCTCCTGACCAGTCACCTCATTTCCTGAGAATCGCTCACGCTTTGTGCTCTCAGGCAGCCATGTCCTAGTGTAAGGGCCCAGGTCCCACAACTTGGCCATCTGCAGTCACAAGTGCACCAACTGTGTAAGGCAGGCATGCCCAAACTGTGGCCCTCTGGCTGCTGTTAAAACTACACATCCCAGCATGCCTTGCAGAAGTTTTAGCATTCCCTAACATCAAAACTGTGGCAATGCATGATGGGACTTGTAGTTTCACAACAGCTGGGGGGCCATAGTTTGGACATGCCTGGTGTAAGGGCCCTAGTGAGATCCTGGCCCATGCTAAGGGGTCTATACTCTGACATGGGAGTTCTATTGAAGCTAGGGTTGTTGCCCATAGCAACCAATTGGAATCTACTTCTTATTTATCAAACACCTTCTAGAAATAATAGTTAATATAATTGCAGCGCTGATACATTGCTTTTACATTGTGTGTATAGTGTCGTCCTCTACAAGTACGCAGGGTTGCCGACTTTTGTAGCCCCTGGGAGAAGCCTGGAGGGGAGACTTTCAGCATCACTTCGGGTGGCGGGGCTTGAGCGTGATGTCATTAAGCCCCGCCCCTAGGATGGAAAATAACCCGAGTTTCCGATCTCCATGGAGGGGGCGGGGCTAAAAGGACGCGATTATGACACTTTAGCACTGCCCTCTCCTCGGAGATCGGCAGATCGGGTTATTTAAAATGTGGTGGTCAGGGAGAGGACGCCGCGATCAGAGGGGCAGAGCGACGGTCCCCCGGAATCCGGGAGGATTACCCACCTTTCCGGGGGGTCCAGGAGGTGGACCCAATTTTCGGGACCCTCCTGGCCATTCTGGGAGATTAGGCAACCCTGTGCGGTAGGAACTATAGTACCTGAAGGAAGTCAACACAAACACTGGTAGAGAATGCAAATTCCGCACAGATGCAGTCACATTCATGACCTCGGTGTCCCTATTCTGGAACGCTACACTTAGGTTGCATACTAATTGCCTGCATAGGAGAAAATACAGAGACATTCAGATAATGTAATGTAAGTTTCATGTGAAGGCAGTGGTGATACATTGTGTCCCATAACTTTACCTACAGGGGGAGGGGGTGGTATGCAGCGGTGTGGCATACCGACACCTCAAGCACTACACCTTTACTGCCGACAGCCACGTCCCCTATGTACTTCACTGGGACCTTGGACAGCAGCCGCGGCCCTCACCTGCACTGCCCGCAGCAGGGACCCTTGAGTCATTGTTAATAGTCTGTGAGTTCTGATGTCATTGTTGTTAATCTGTGAGTTCTAATGTCATTGTCCATGACATCAGAACTCACAGATTATCAACAACGGCATCAGAACACAAATACTATCAACAATGACATCAGAACACACGGACTATCAACAATGGCATCAGAACACACAGACTATCAACAATGACATCAGAACACACGGACTATCAACAATGACATCAGAACACACGGACTATCAACAATGACATCAGAATACACGGACTATCAACAATGACATCAGAACTCACAGATTATCAACAATGGCATCAGAACACACAGACTATCAACAATGACATCAGAACACATGCACTACCAACAATGACATCAGAACACACAGACTATCAACAATGACATCAGAACTCACGGACTATCAACAATGACATCAGAACACACGAACTACCAACAATGACATCAGAACACACGGACTACCAACAATGACATCAGAACACACAGACTACTAACAATGACATCAGAACACACAGACTACCAACAATGACATCAGAACACACGGACTACTAACAATGACATCAGAACACACAGACTACCAACAATGACATCAGAACTCACGGACTATCAACAATGACATCAGAACATAAGAACTCACGGATTATCAACAATGACATCAGAGTTTGCAGATTATAAGCAATGACAGCAGACCGCACTGATTATAAACAATGACATCAGACCGCACTGATTATAAACAATGACATCAGACCGCACTGATTACATAGTTACATAGTTACATAGTAGGTAAGGCTGAAAAAAGACTTACGTCCATCTAGTTCAACCTGGTATAGATATCCATTGCTGATTTGGTAGGTTCTGGTATTTTACAGACAATTTATATTTCTTATTTGTACCCATGGATGTTTTTCTCCAGTAAATGTTTGTCCAACTTTGCCTTGAACGCATTTAATGAGCCAGCCGTTACCACCTCTCTGGGAAGAGAGTTCCAGAGTTTGACTGTTCTGACCGTAAAGAAATTCTTTCTACTAGCTGAATGAAATCTTTTTTCTTCTAATCTATACTCATGCCCTCGCGTCCTAGATTCCTTTCTAGTAGAAAAGAGGGTGTGTGACAGTTCCTTATATTGGCCCTTGATATACTTGTACATGTTGAGCATGTCCCCCCTTAAACGTCTCTTTTCTAATGTAAATAGTCCCAAATTGCTTAATCTCTCCACGTAGCTTAAATTCTCCATTCCCCTAATAAGCTTTGTTACTCGCCTTTTGGACTTTTTCTAATTCTATGATGTCCTTTTTATAGTGTGGGGCCCAGAACTGTACTCCGTACTCTAGGTGAGGTCTCACCAATGCTTTATATAGTGGCATAATTACCCTTGAGTCCCTAGTTTCCATTCCCCTCTTAATACATGCCAGAATTTTGTTGGCCTTTTTTGTAGCTACATTACAATGGGCACTACATCCCAGTTTGCTGTCTATTTGGACTCCTAGATCCTTTTCAAGTATGGAATTACCCAGATCATCTCCACTAAGGTTGTAACTTGCACACTGGCTGTGTCTCCCAAGGTGCATAACCTTACATTTATCTACATTGAACCTCATCTTCCATTTTTTTGCCCACTCATCTAGAATTGCAAGATCATTTTGAAGCATGGTGACATCTTCTGATGATTTGATGACTTTGCTAAGTTTTGTATTGTCCGCAAAGATGGATACATTGCTGAGTAACCCTATCCCAATATCGTTAATAAAAATGTTAAACAAATTATTTATAAGCGATGAGCTCCCCAATAATATAGTTATTATTTACAGGACTTTTGGCATATATTAGCATCACTTTTATATAATAAAGTTATATAATAACATCATTGTGTGCTGTATATTTACCTCTTTCTCTGGTGATTTCCAGCGTGTTGGTAACTTTACATGTAATTCCTGCCACGTCTAGCTCGGTCGATCACAGGATGCTGTGGTTGGGGTCTTCCCCTACTTCTCTGTATAAGACGGTTACACAAGGTGCAGATGAGCAGAGAGGGTACCAACAATGAAAGGAAGCCGGGCTCAGCTGCTGTCTCTCTGCATGGTCACCCTGGCACTGTATGTGCCCGTCACAGAGGCCCAACGGCAGGTGAGAGATTGGGCGGAACCTCCGCTGCTTGTATGTATTGTGTAAGACAGGGATGGGGAACCTTCGGCCCTCCAGCTGTTGTGGAACTACACATCCCAGCATGCCTTGTTACAGTTTTGCTATGTGGCCATGCTACAACTGTTGTAGGGCATGCTGGGATGTGTAGTTCAACAACAGCTGGAGGGCTGAAGGTTCTCCATCCCTGGTATAGGTAGTTATTTTGTAGAGCAGAATAAGAACATGAGGTAACATGGCAGAGGCATAGGGGGTAATTCTAAATTGGGAAAAAAAAGTAGCTTTGTATGTGGAACAAACCATGGATTAAAATCACCAGAACCCCTGAGCTGGCGCAGGCTGGCGGAGAGGCGCTACATCTGACAGGGAGAAGCGGGGAGAAGCGGGAGCGGATTCTTTGCTCGTCTCCGCTTCAGGAAGTCGGGCAGGGTTAGCGGGCATGGGCAAATGCCTCCGCTGGGAAGGGACCTGCACTCGCGGTGGAGGGGGTGGGAGCACCGGAAGGGAGCACCTCTGCTGGCCGCCACCTCCTGTTCCTGTCCTCACCCCCTAACTTTAAGCCCAGGGAGAGGAGCACTTCTCCGCCGGCCGCTGCCTCTTCCTCTACCCTCCCCTTAACCTTAAGCCTGGGGAAGGGAGCACCTAAGACGGCCGCTGCGTCTTCCTCTCCCCACCCCTAACCTTAAGCCTGGGGAAGGGAGCACCTAAGACGGCCGCTGCCGGCCACTGCCGGCCACTGCCTCTTCCCGCCCCTTAACCTTAAGCCTGGGGAAGGGAGCACCTAAGATGGCCGCTGTGTCTTCCTCTCCCCACCCCTAACCTTAAGCCTGGGGAAGGGAGCACCTAAGACGGCCGCTGCCGGCCACTGCCGGCCACTGCCGGCCACTGCCTCTTCCCGCCCCTTAACCTTAAGCCTGGGGAAGGGAGCACCTAAGACGGCCGCTGTGTCTTCCTCTCCCCACCCCTAACCTTAAGCCTGGGGAAGGGAGCACCCCCCTCGGCCACCACTTATCCTCCTCCGCTGCCTCCAGCTCATGCTTGCAGTCTCCTGTGCTATGCAAAGCACAGGGAGATCTGCCAGCTGCTCCCGTCTGCCACCTTGCTGTTTGCCACTGCCTGCCTCTGCCTCTTGCTCCTGCCAGCGGTCTCGCACTTTTTAAAGCACAGAGATCCACCGGCAGCTCTGATGGCACTGTAGAGCCGTGTCTCCCAAGATGTTTTCGTCCTGTCAGGGGGGGTTTCCAGGTACTCAGAAACCCCCCCTGTGTGCGCCACTGGTGGGGAGGTGGCGGAGGGCAGCATCTGGCTCCCTCAGAACGTGGCGCGCGTGTGTCTCCTGCACGCACGTCCCCTTCAGGTGGCTGGCGAACGGTGGCAGATGGCGATTCTATCACCAGGAGCAGCTCTAATGGGAGCTGCTCCATCCGTACTTCTCCATCATAGCTGTTTTGTATTTGAAAATAGTAAATCAGAGATATATCCATTCAAATGGGCTCATCAGTGCCATCTTCCTTGCAGTGGTTAGAAGGCCTAGTGATCCCTACGGCTTCATGTATTTTAAAAAAAGAGGTCCGATTCAGACCTGTTGGTACAGTATCAGTGTTTATGTCACCAAGTAGAGCTCATACTGAGCAGCAATGAACCGGCAGACCACTAGATGTCCTTGTAAATGCCGCACACGTGGGTATTGCTTCCTGATTTGCAGGTTTGTAGCCATCACCACTATATGGAGGTGAATTTCCCAGTCTGTGCGTAACCTAGAACCTACTCTTCCTGTGTGATAGAATCAGGCTGATCCGGGCTGGAGCTGACATCACAGACCCTCCCTGGAAACTCCTGGGCACGTCTGCATTGTCCCTGACACTCCCAGAAAACTGCCGGTTACCTGTCGATCAGTTTGCGAATGGCCAGCAATCAAAAAAGCTGCTGGATATTTTTGGAAGAATGGCCTTGCCCATGCATACTACGATCCATATGCATGCGCCTTCCATCGATAATTATCCATCCTGCGAAATCACAGACCAACGATCAGGTCTGAATAACCCCTAATGCGCACGCATGTTCTGGCTTAGTCTCATTTGCAAGAAATCTGTCTGTACACATGACACAAGTAGGTAGTGCCTCCAGTTCATATTATGCCATAGTGCCTCCATTTCATATTATGCCACAGTGCCCCACCCCCTGGTGATGCTCTGTAACTACGCCCCGGCTGGCCTGTCGTTAATCCGACACTGTGAGTATGGCCTAGCAGTGGAGACGTCACTGCATAGGACTCAGTAATTCCCGCTCTAGTGCGCCGTCAGGTCTGGAGCATGCGCAGTGGGGAAACACGCAGAACATATGACTCACATTCAGTCCAGCACCAGACCCATGTTTTAACTGTTTAATCTGCTGGCAATGGAGGGGTTAACCTTTCTCCGAGTATCAATTATGTATAGCTTTATGTTCTGCTGTGCACATTAGTCTCACTTTGGCATCACTTACGAAATGTCACACTGATAAAACTTTCATTGCACAGATAAGTGGGGTGAGAGGAGGAACAGAGAGGAAGACAGGAGAATGGGGAGAGGGGGATATAGGAGGATAAGGGAGAGGCAGACAGGAGGATGGGGAGAGGGGGATATAGGAGGAACAGAGAGGCAGACAGAAGGATGGGGAGAGGGGGATATAGGAGGAACAGAGAGGCAGACAGGAGGACGGGGAGAGGGGGATATAGGAGGAACAGAGAGGCAGACAGGAGGATGGGGAGAGGGGGATATAGGAGGAACAGAGAGGCAGACAGGAGGATGGGGAGAGGGGGATATAGGAGGATCAGGAAGAGGCAGACAGGAGGATGGGGAGAGGGGGATATAGGAGGATCAGGGAGAGGCAGACAGGAGGATGGGGAGAGGGGGACATAGGAGGATCAGGGAGAGGCAGACAGGAGGATGGGGAGAGGGGGATATAGGAGGAACAGAGAGGCAGACAGGAGGATGGGGAGAGGGGGATATAGGAGGATCAGGGAGAGGCAGACAGGAGGATGGGGAGAGGGGGATATAGGAGGAGCAGAGAGGCAGACAGGAGGATGGGGAGAGGGGGATGTAGGAGGATCAGGGAGAGGCAGACAGGAGGATGGGGAGAGGGGGATATAGGAGGAACAGAGAGGCAGACAGGAGGATGGGGAGAGGGGGATATAGGAGGAACAGAGAGGCAGACAGGAGGATGGGGAGAGGGGGATATAGGAGGATCAGGGAGAGGCAGACCGGAGGACGGGGAGAGGGGGATACAGGAGGATCAGGGAGAGGCAGACAGGAGGACGGGGAGAAGGGGATATAGGAGGAACAGAAAGGCAGACAGGAGGATGGGGAGAGGGGATATAGGAGGAACAGAGAGGCAGACAGGAGGACGGGGAGAGGGGGATATAGGGGGAACAGAGAGGCAGACAGGAGGATGAGGAGAGGGGGATATAGGAGGAACAGAGAGGCAGACAGGAGGACGGGGAGAGGGGGATATAGGAGGAACAGAGAGGCAGACAGGAGGACGGGGAGAGTGGGATATAGGAGGAACAGAGAGGCAGACAGGAGGATGGGGAGAGGGGGATATTGGAGGAACAGAGAGGCAGACAGGAGGACGGGGAGAGGGGGATATAGGGGGAACAGAGAGGCAGACAGGAGGATGAGGAGAGGGGGATATAGGAGGAACAGAGAGGCAGACAGGAGGACGGGGAGAGGGGGATATAGGAGGAACAGAGAGGCAGACAGGAGGACGGGGAGAGTGGGATATAGGAGGAACAGAGAGGCAGACAGGAGGATGGGGAGAGGGGGATATAGGAGGAACAGAGAGGCAGACAGGAGGACGGGGAGAGGGGGATATAGGAGGAACAGAGAGGCAGACAGGAGGATGGGGAGAGGGGGATATAGGAGGATCAGGGAGAGGCAGACAGGAAGATGGGGAGAGGGGGATATAGGGGGAACAGAGAGGCAGACAGGAGGATGGGGAGAGGGGGACATAGGAGGATCAGGGAGAGGCAGACAGGAGGATGGGGAGAGGGGGATATAGGAAAAACAGAGAGGCAGACAGGAGGATGGGGAGAGGGGGATATAGGAGGATCAGGGAGAGGCAGACAGGAGGATGGGGAGAGGGGGATATAGGAGGAACAGAGAGGCAGACAGGAGGATGGGGAGAGGGGGATATAGGAGGAACAGAGAGGCAGACAGGAGGACGGGGAGAGTGGGATATAGGAGGAACAGAGAGGCAGACAGGAGGATGGGGAGAGGGGGATATAGGAGGAACAGAGAGGCAGACAGGAGGATGGGGAGAGGGGGATATAGGAGGAACAGAGAGGCAGACAAGAGGACGGGGAGAGGGGGATATAGGAGGAACAGAGAGGCAGACAGGAGGACGGGGAGAGTGGGATATAGGAGGAACAGAGAGGCAGACAGGAGGATGGGGAGAGGGGATATAGGAGGATCAGGGAGAGGCAGACAGGAGGACGGGGAGAGGGGGATATAGGAGGAACAGAGAGTAAGACAGGAGGATGGGGAGAGGGGGATATAGGAGGAACAGAGAGGCAGACAGGATGATGGGGAGAGGGGGATATAGGAGGATCAGGGAGAGGCAGACAGGAGGATGGGGAGAGGGGATATAGGAAGAACAGAGAGGCAGACAGGAGGATGGGGAGAGGGGGATATAGGAGGATCAGGGAGAGGCAGACAGGAGGATGGGGAGAGGGGGATATAGGAGGATCAGGGAGAGGCAGACAGGAGGATGGGGAGAGGGGGATATTGGAGGAACAGAGAGGCAGACAGGAGGATGGGGAGAGGGGGATATAGGAGGAACAGAGAGGCAGACAGGAGGACGGGGAGAGGGGGATATAGGAGGAACAGAGAGGCAGACAGGAGGACGGGGAGAGGGGGATATAGGAGGAACAGAGAGGCAGACAGGAGGACGGGGAGAGGGGGATATAGGAGGAACAGAGAGGCAGACAGGAGGATGGGGAGAGGGGGATATACAGTAGGAGGATCAGGGAGAGGCAGACAGGAGGATGGGGAGAGGGGGATATAGGAGGATCAGGGAGAGGCAGACAGGAGGATGGGGAGAGGGGGATATAGGAGGAACAGAGAGGCAGACAGGAGGATGGGGAGAGGGGGATATAGGAGGAACAGAGAGGGACACAGGAGGATGGGGAGAGGGGGATATAGGAGGAACAGAGAGGCAGACAGGAGGACGGGGAGAGGGGGATATAGGAGGAACAGAGAGGCAGACAGGAGGATGGGGAGAGGGGGATATAGGAGGATCAGGGAGAGGCAGACAGGAGGATGGGGAGAGGGGGATATAGGAGGATCAGGGAGAGGCAGACAGGAGGATGGGGAGAGGGGGATATAGGAGGAACAGAGAGGCAGACAGGAGGATGGCGAGAGGGGGATATAGGAGGAACAGATAGGCAGACAGGAGGATGGGGAGAGGGGGATATAGGAGGATCAGGGAGAGGCAGACAGGAGGATGGGGAGAGGGGGATATAGGAGGAACAGAGAGGCAGACAGGAGGATGGGGATATAGGAGGAACAGAGAGGCAGACAGGAGGGCAGGGAGAGGGGGATATAGGAGGAACAGAGGAAGACAGGAGGATGGGGATATAGGAGGAACAGAGAGGCAGACAGGAGGATGGGGAGAGGGGGATATAGGAGGAACAGAGAGGCAGACAGGAGGATGGGGAGAGGCGGATATAGGAGGAACAGAGAGGCAGACAGGAGGATGGGGAGAGGGGGATATAGGAGGATCAGGGTGAGGTAGACAGGAGGATGGGGAGAGGGGGATATAGGAGGATCAGGGAGAGGCAGACAGGCGGACAGGGACAGGGGGATATAGGAGGAACAGAGAGGCAGACAGGAGGATGGGGAGAGGGGGATATAGGAGGAACAGAGAGGCAGACAGGCGGACAGGGAGAGGGGGATATAGGAGGATCAGGGAGAGGCAGACAGGCGGACAGGGACAGGGGGATATAGGAGGAACAGAGAGGCAGACAGGAGGATGGGGAGAGGGGGATATAGGAGGAACAGAGAGGCAGACAGGCGGACAGGGAGAGGGGGATATAGGAGGAACAGAGAGGCAGACAGGAGGATGGGGAGAGGGGGATATAGGAGGAACAGAGAGGCAGACAGGAGGATGGGGAGAGGGGGATATAGGGGGAACAGAGAGGCAGACAGGAGGATGGGGAGAGGGGGATATAGGAGGATCAGGGTGAGGTAGACAGGAGGATGGGGAGAGGGGGATATAGGGGGAACAGAGAGGCAGACAGGAGGATGGGGAGAGGGGGATATAGGGGGAACAGAGAGGCAGACAGGAGGATGGGGAGAGGGGGATATAGGAGGATCAGGGTGAGGTAGACAGGAGGATGGGGAGAGGGGGATATAGGGGGAACAGAGAGGCAGACAGGAGGATGGGGAGAGGGGGATATAGGAGGAACAGAGAGGCAGACAGGAGGATGGGGATATAGGAGGAACAGAGAGGCAGACAGGAGGGCAGGGAGAGGGGGATATAGGAGGAACAGAGAGGCAGACAGGAGGATGGGGAGAGGGGGATATAGGAGGATCAGGGTGAGGTAGACAGGAGGATGGGGAGAGGGGGATATAGGGGGAACAGAGAGGCAGACAGGAGGATGGGGAGAGGGGGATATAGGAGGAACAGAGAGGCAGACAGGAGGATGGGGATACAGGAGGAACAGAGAGGCAGACAGGAGGGCAGGGAGAGGGGGATATAGGAGGAACAGAGGAAGACAGGAGGATGGGGAGAGGAAGATGTAGGAGGAACAGAGAGGCAGACAGGAGGATGGGGAGAGGGGGATATAGGAGGATCAGGGAGAGGCAGACAGGAGGATGGGGAGAGGGGGACATAGGAGGATCAGGGAGAGGCAGACAGGAGGATGGGGAGAGGGGGATATAGGAGGAACAGAGAGGCAGACAGGAGGATGGGGAGAGGGGGATATAGGAGGATCAGGGAGAGGCAGACAGGAGGATGGGGAGAGGGGGATATAGGAGGAGCAGAGAGGCAGACAGGAGGATGGGGAGAGGGGGATGTAGGAGGATCAGGGAGAGGCAGACAGGAGGATGGGGAGAGGGGGATATAGGAGGAACAGAGAGGCAGACAGGAGGATGGGGAGAGGGGGATATAGGAGGAACAGAGAGGCAGACAGGAGGATGGGGAGAGGGGGATACAGGAGGATCAGGGAGAGGCAGACCGGAGGACGGGGAGAGGGGGATACAGGAGGATCAGGGAGAGGCAGACAGGAGGACGGGGAGAAGGGGATATAGGAGGAACAGAGAGGCAGACAGGAGGATGGGGAGAGGGGATATAGGAGGAACAGAGAGGCAGACAGGAGGACGGGGAGAGGGGGATATAGGGGGAACAGAGAGGCAGACAGGAGGATGAGGAGAGGGGGATATAGGAGGAACAGAGAGGCAGACAGGAGGACGGGGAGAGGGGGATATAGGAGGAACAGAGAGGCAGACAGGAGGACGGGGAGAGTGGGATATAGGAGGAACAGAGAGGCAGACAGGAGGATGGGGAGAGGGGGATATTGGAGGAACAGAGAGGCAGACAGGAGGACGGGGAGAGGGGGATATAGGGGGAACAGAGAGGCAGACAGGAGGATGAGGAGAGGGGGATATAGGAGGAACAGAGAGGCAGACAGGAGGACGGGGAGAGGGGGATATAGGAGGAACAGAGAGGCAGACAGGAGGACGGGGAGAGTGGGATATAGGAGGAACAGAGAGGCAGACAGGAGGATGGGGAGAGGGGGATATAGGAGGAACAGAGAGGCAGACAGGAGGACGGGGAGAGGGGGATATAGGAGGAACAGAGAGGCAGACAGGAGGATGGGGAGAGGGGGATATAGGAGGATCAGGGAGAGGCAGACAGGAAGATGGGGAGAGGGGGATATAGGGGGAACAGAGAGGCAGACAGGAGGATGGGGAGAGGGGGACATAGGAGGATCAGGGAGAGGCAGACAGGAGGATGGGGAGAGGGGGATATAGGAGGAACAGAGAGGCAGACAGGAGGATGGGGAGAGGGGGATATAGGAGGATCAGGGAGAGGCAGACAGGAGGATGGGGAGAGGGGGATATAGGAGGAACAGAGAGGCAGACAGGAGGATGGGGAGAGGGGGATATAGGAGGAACAGAGAGGCAGACAGGAGGACGGGGAGAGTGGGATATAGGAGGAACAGAGAGGCAGACAGGAGGATGGGGAGAGGGGGATATAGGAGGAACAGAGAGGCAGACAGGAGGATGGGGAGAGGGGGATATAGGAGGAACAGAGAGGCAGACAAGAGGACGGGGAGAGGGGGATATAGGAGGAACAGAGAGGCAGACAGGAGGACGGGGAGAGTGGGATATAGGAGGAACAGAGAGGCAGACAGGAGGATGGGGAGAGGGGATATAGGAGGATCAGGGAGAGGCAGACAGGAGGACGGGGAGAGGGGGATATAGGAGGAACAGAGAGTAAGACAGGAGGATGGGGAGAGGGGGATATAGGAGGAACAGAGAGGCAGACAGGATGATGGGGAGAGGGGGATATAGGAGGATCAGGGAGAGGCAGACAGGAGGATGGGGAGAGGGGATATAGGAAGAACAGAGAGGCAGACAGGAGGATGGGGAGAGGGGGATATAGGAGGATCAGGGAGAGGCAGACAGGAGGATGGGGAGAGGGGGATATAGGAGGATCAGGGAGAGGCAGACAGGAGGATGGGGAGAGGGGGATATTGGAGGAACAGAGAGGCAGACAGGAGGATGGGGAGAGGGGGATATAGGAGGAACAGAGAGGCAGACAGGAGGACGGGGAGAGGGGGATATAGGAGGAACAGAGAGGCAGACAGGAGGACGGGGAGAGGGGGATATAGGAGGAACAGAGAGGCAGACAGGAGGACGGGGAGAGGGGGATATAGGAGGAACAGAGAGGCAGACAGGAGGATGGGGAGAGGGGGATATACAGTAGGAGGATCAGGGAGAGGCAGACAGGAGGATGGGGAGAGGGGGATATAGGAGGATCAGGGAGAGGCAGACAGGAGGATGGGGAGAGGGGGATATAGGAGGAACAGAGAGGCAGACAGGAGGATGGGGAGAGGGGGATATAGGAGGAACAGAGAGGGACACAGGAGGATGGGGAGAGGGGGATATAGGAGGAACAGAGAGGCAGACAGGAGGACGGGGAGAGGGGGATATAGGAGGAACAGAGAGGCAGACAGGAGGATGGGGAGAGGGGGATATAGGAGGATCAGGGAGAGGCAGACAGGAGGATGGGGAGAGGGGGATATAGGAGGATCAGGGAGAGGCAGACAGGAGGATGGGGAGAGGGGGATATAGGAGGAACAGAGAGGCAGACAGGAGGATGGCGAGAGGGGGATATAGGAGGAACAGATAGGCAGACAGGAGGATGGGGAGAGGGGGATATAGGAGGATCAGGGAGAGGCAGACAGGAGGATGGGGAGAGGGGGATATAGGAGGAACAGAGAGGCAGACAGGAGGATGGGGATATAGGAGGAACAGAGAGGCAGACAGGAGGGCAGGGAGAGGGGGATATAGGAGGAACAGAGGAAGACAGGAGGATGGGGATATAGGAGGAACAGAGAGGCAGACAGGAGGATGGGGAGAGGGGGATATAGGAGGAACAGAGAGTCAGACAGGAGGATGGGGAGAGGCGGATATAGGAGGAACAGAGAGGCAGACAGGAGGTTGGGGAGAGGGGGATATAGGAGGATCAGGGAGAGGCAGACAGGCGGACAGGGACAGGGGGATATAGGAGGAACAGAGAGGCAGACAGGAGGATGGGGAGAGGGGGATATAGGAGGAACAGAGAGGCAGACAGGCGGACAGGGAGAGGGGGATATAGGAGGAACAGAGAGGCAGACAGGAGGATGGGGAGAGGGGGATATAGGAGGAACAGAGAGGCAGACAGGAGGATGGGGAGAGGGGGATATAGGGGGAACAGAGAGGCAGACAGGAGGATGGGGAGAGGGGGATATAGGAGGATCAGGGTGAGGTAGACAGGAGGATGGGGAGAGGGGGATATAGGGGGAACAGAGAGGCAGACAGGAGGATGGGGAGAGGGGGATATAGGGGGAACAGAGAGGCAGACAGGAGGATGGGGAGAGGGGGATATAGGAGGATCAGGGTGAGGTAGACAGGAGGATGGGGAGAGGGGGATATAGGGGGAACAGAGAGGCAGACAGGAGGATGGGGAGAGGGGGATATAGGAGGAACAGAGAGGCAGACAGGAGGATGGGGATATAGGAGGAACAGAGAGGCAGACAGGAGGGCAGGGAGAGGGGGATATAGGAGGAACAGAGAGGCAGACAGGAGGATGGGGAGAGGGGGATATAGGAGGATCAGGGTGAGGTAGACAGGAGGATGGGGAGAGGGGGATATAGGGGGAACAGAGAGGCAGACAGGAGGATGGGGAGAGGGGGATATAGGAGGAACAGAGAGGCAGACAGGAGGATGGGGATACAGGAGGAACAGAGAGGCAGACAGGAGGGCAGGGAGAGGGGGATATAGGAGGAACAGAGGAAGACAGGAGGATGGGGAGAGGAAGATGTAGGAGGAACAGAGAGGCAGACAGGAGGATGGGGAGAGGGGGATATAGGAGGATCAGGGAGAGGCAGACAGGAGGATGGGGAGAGGGGGATATAGGGGGAACAGAGAGGCAGACAGGAGGATGGGGAGAGGGGATATAGGAGGAACAGAGAGGCAGACAGGAGGACGGGGAGAGGGGATATAGGAGGAACAGAGAGACAGACAGGAGGATGGGGAGAGGGGGATATTGGAGAAACAGAGAGGCAGACAGGAGGATGGGGAGAGGGAGATATTGAAGGAACAGAGAGGCAGACAGGAGGATGGGGAGAGGGGGATATAGGAGGATCAGGGAGAGGCAGACAGGAGAATGGGGAGAGGGGATATAGGAGGAACAGAGAGGCAGACAGGAGGACGGGGAGAGGGGGATATAGGAGGAACAGAGAGGCAGACAGGAGGATGGGGAGAGGGGGATATAGGAGGAACAGAGAGGCAGACAGGAGGATGGGGAGAGGGTGATATTGGAGGAACAGAGAGGCAGACAGGAGGATGGGGAGAGGGGGATATTGGAGGAACAGAGAGGCAGACAGGAGGACGGGAGAGGGGGATCTAGGAGGAACAGAGAGGCAGACAGGAGGATGGGAAGAGGGGATATAGGAGGAACAGAGAGGCAGACAGGAGGATGGGGAGAGGGAGATCTAGGAGGAACAGAGAGGCAGACAGGAGGATGGGGAGAGGGGGATATTGGAGGAACAGAGAGGCAGACAGGAGGACGGGGAGAGGGGGATCTAGGAGGAATAGAGAGGCAGACAGGAGGATGGGGAGAGGGGGATATAGGAGGAACAGAGAGGCAGACAGGAGGATGGGGAGAGGGGGATATTGGAGGAACAGAGAGGCAGACAGGAGGACGGGGAGAGGGGGATCTAGGAGGAACAGAGAGGCAGACAGGAGGATGGGGAGAGGGGGATATTGGAGGAACAGAGAGGCAGACAGGAGGATGGGGAGAGGGGATATAGGAGGAACAGAGAGGCAGACAGGAGGATGGGGAGAGGGGATATAGGAGGAACAGAGAGGCAGACAGGAGGATGGGTAGAAGGGGATATAGGAGGAACAGAGAGGCAGACAGGAGGATGGGGAGAGGGGATATAGGAGGAACAGAGAGGCAGACAGGAGGATGGGAAGAGGGGGATATAGGAGAAACAGAGAGGCAGACAGGAGGATGGGGAGAGGGGGATATTGGAGGAACAGAGAGGCAGACAGGAGGATAGGGAGAGGGGGATATTGGAGGAACAGAGAGGCAGACAGGAGGATGGGGAGAGGGGGATATAGGAGGAACAGAGAGGCAGACAGGAGGATGGGGAGAGGGGGATATTGGAGGAACAGAGAGGCAGACAGGAGGATGGGGAGAGGGGGATAAAGGAGGAACAGAGAGGCAGACAGGAGGATGGGGAGAGGGTGATATTGGAGGAACAGAGAGTCAGACAGGAGGACGGGGAGAGGGGATATAGGAGGAACAGAGTGGCAGACAGGAGGATGGGGAGAGGGGGATATTGGAGGTACAGAGAGGCAGACAGGAGGATGGGGAGAGGGGGATATAGGAGGAACAGAGAGGCAGACAGGAGGATAGGGAGAGGGGGATATTGGAGGAACAGAGAGGCAGACAGGAGGATGGGGAGAGGGGGATATAGGAGGATCAGGGAGAGGCAGACAGGAGGATGGGGAGAGGGGATATAGGAGGAACAGAGAGGCAGACAGGAGGACGGGGAGAGGGGGATATAGGAGGAACAGAGAGGCAGACAGGAGGATGGGGAGAGGGGGATATAGGAGGAACAGAGAGGCAGACAGGAGGATGGGGAGAGGGGGATATTGGAGGAACAGAGAGGCAGACAGGAGGATGGGGAGAGGGGGATATTGGAGGAACAGAGAGGCAGACAGGAGGACGGGAGAGGGGGATCTAGGAGGAACAGAGAGGCAGACAGGAGGATGGGAAGAGGGGATATAGGAGGAACAGAGAGGCAGACAGGAGGATGGGGAGAGGGGGATCTAGGAGGAACAGAGAGGCAGACAGGAGGATGGGGAGAGGGGGATATTGGAGGAACAGAGAGGCAGACAGGAGGACGGGGAGAGGGGGATCTAGGAGGAACAGAGAGGCAGACAGGAGGATGGGGAGAGGGGGATATAGGAGGAACAGAGAGGCAGACAGGAGGATGGGGAGAGGGGGATATTGGAGGAACAGAGAGGCAGACAGGAGGACGGGGAGAGGGGGATCTAGGAGGAACAGAGAGGCAGACAGGAGGATGGGGAGAGGGGGATATTGGAGGAACAGAGAGGCAGACAGGAGGATGGGGAGAGGGGATATAGGAGGAACAGAGAGGCAGACAGGAGGATGGGGAGAGGGGATATAGGAGGAACAGAGAGGCAGACAGGAGGATGGGTAGAAGGGGATATAGGAGAAACAGAGAGGCAGACAGGAGGATGGGGAGAGGGGATATAGGAGGAACAGAGAGGCAGACAGGAGGATGGGGAGAGGGGGATATAGGAGGAACAGAGAGGCAGACAGGAGGATAGGGAGAGAGGGATATTGGAGGAACAGAGAGGCAGACAGGAGGATGGGGAGAGGGGGATATAGGAGGAACAGAGAGGCAGACAGGAGGATGGGGAGAGGGGGATATTGGAGGAACAGAGAGGCAGACAGGAGGATGGGGAGAGGGGGATATAGGAGGAACAGAGAGGCAGACAGGAGGATGGGGAGAGGGTGATATTGGAGGAACAGAGAGGCAGACAGGAGGACGGGGAGAGGGGATATAGGAGGAACAGAGAGGCAGACAGGAGGATGGGGAGAGGGGGATATTGGAGGTACAGAGAGGCAGACAGGAGGATGGGGAGAGGGGGATATAGGAGGAACAGAGAGGCAGACAGGAGGACGGGGAGAGGGGGATATTGGAGGAACAGAGAGGCAGACAGGAGGATGGGGAGAGGGGGATATAGGAGGAACAGAGAGGCAGACAGGAGGATGGGAAGAGGGGATATAGGAGGAACAGAGAGGCAGACAGGAGGATGGGGAGAGGGGATATAGGAGGAACAGAGAGGCAGACAGGAGGATGGGGAGAGGCGGATAATGGAGGAACAGAGAGGCAGACAGGAGGATGGGGAGAGGGGGACATTGGAGGAACAGAGAGGCAGACAGGAGGATGGGGAGAGGGGGACATAGGAGGAACAGAGAGGCAGACAGGAGGATGGGGAGAGGGGATATAGGAGGAACAGAGAGGCAGACAGGAGGATGGGGAGAGGGGGATATTGGAGGAACAGAGAGGCAGACAGGAGGATGGCTGTAAATCGCAGCTGTGCGAATATGGTCTCCAGTAATCGCTAACTAGGAGTAGCCAGAGACTTACTCGGTCAGTGAATAAAGGCATATCCGGCCGGTGCTGATGTCACACACCCTCCCCTAAAATGCTTGGGCGCACCTGCGTTATCCCTGTCACTCCCAGCATTTTTTCTGGCATGCCTAGTGTTTTTCTTGGTACTATCAATCACCTTGTGTACAGCCAGCGTTCAGAAAAGTATCATGCTTTCATTGCAGGACAGCCTAGCGCATGTGTACTACGAGCCGTAGTAATGCACAGTGTATCGATAACCAGCCGTTGCGCAATATTACAGCTCTGACTGAATCTGCCTATCGAATGGGGGTTATTGTTTGCTCAAGAGAGGGCAAACACTAGACAGAAAAGAGCTTTGTGGGCGCACTCTTAATAATGTATATATGAAATTAATTTAAAACGTAACATTTAATTCGATCTCTTAATATAAGATAGCCAAAATTTGAAAGATTAATAAGGAGAAAAATGTAAGAAGTGAAAAGATAGTTAGGTACCACTAGTTAGAGGCGCAAAAAGTTTTTGGCATAAAATGTTGTGTGATGGTCCTATTGGCTTTTCACACTTTATTCTCCATTCGGCGCATCACGTCCATATCGACATTGATATATGGACAATGCGATTTTGGGCGAAAATGAATGGTTTGGGTCCCTGGTCGGTTTAAATAACCTGTAGGGATATGTGTTGCCCCAGCAACTATTATGATGGTATTATCACAGCTTGTATTGCTTATGCAGTAGGCGTGTCCAGTACAATTTACTTAGGGATACCTCTATTAATACCACACCAGGGGTTCTTCAGGGGTCTCCCACAGGAATACTAATCTGGCCCGTCACTGCTTAGCTTCCAAGTTCGGGAAGTTTTTGGGCAGTTCCAGTGAGGTATGGTGGTATTTTGTTGAGGATTAATTCCCAGAATCCCAATTTTCTGGTTAACTGCGTCAAAGCATTAATAGCTGACTGGATACCTGATTTTTGTTGGCCACCACTCGATTAGCGGCTGAATATTGATGATCAATAACACATCATATAGTGAAAAAATGAAAAGAGGGTGAAAGGAGGGAGGGGGGGGGAGAAGGAAAGGGGGGAGGAGGGAGAGAAAGTGTGGGAGAGGATTAGGGGGAAAAAGAAAGAGGGGATAACTTTTGGAAAGAGGGAGAGAGCGGTGAGAAAAGATGGAGAGAGGAGAAGAAGGAAGTTGATGATGTGTGAAGCTGGATATAGGTGGTGATTACAGACAGTGGCCCCTTAAAAATTCACTATGTCACAATAATCAGGACTTGAGATCTTGGTGTTTATAGGGTTAAATGCCTGTAGGCCAGCCTGCTGAATAAGGTAGTGGATGTTTTTATTTGGTTTTAACCAGTGTCCACAGTTGTGTCGACAGTGTTGCCGACTCAGAGGGCCTTATTCTGGTTGGTGCGGCCGGGCCGTACGCGTACGTTCCGGGGTTTTTCATGATCTGCGCATGCGTACATTCGCCAATGCGCAGGCGCGAACACTCCACAACGCTTACGGACGGGTCTCTCCGTGCGAAAAAACCTGTACGCGAGTGTACGGGCATTGGGGGCGGCATAGGGGCGTGTTGAGGGGAGCGGCCGAAATAATGAGGGAAAATGGGCGTAAATATGGGTGTACACGGGGGTGTGCACCAAAAATGAACGGTGCTACTACCGCACGATCGCCTAAAGCACCGTTCATTTCGGACACAAAACAGGCGCCCGCCAACCGCCAGCTCAGACCACCCCTACAGATACCGCATGCCTGCGTGCGCCTGGGTTTGCTAATTTACGCTGATTACTACTCAAACACATACACCTGAATGTAATAAGCAATGCTGCAGTCTATTAAGTCAAAACCATGATTTCACTACCTGCAAGCCACACACAGCACTCAAACACATTGGAAGCTTATCTTTCTATACTTCTCTACATTTAAAGGTTTGTTTAATTTAAGGTAAGAATCTTTTTAAGACCTGCTTATATATGCTAAGGTAGGTATTTGTTAAACAGTTATACACATTCACTACGTGCTTTCATAGACTTTACACAGTAGCACACTCAATCTACACAAGTCGACATGTGTCAACGTGTTCACTCTAATACAAACATAGGTTTTGTATTTATGATACAATAACATAAACCACAACTAACACCTACAAAGGATGTTTCAGCAATGTTTTAAGCCCATGCCCACTATTTTGCACATTAATTAATTCAATCAATTAATTAATTTTCATAATTATAGTTGAAAGGCAAGATTTGCAGGTCCATATATGTGAAGGGTATGCCAGCGTACACGGACGTACGCTCACTCTCACGAGCGGTGACATAAGCTGAGTTTTCTATTGAAAACAATAGCGACCCGTCCGTGCAAGCTGGCGTACGCTCAGATAGCCGCAAGAAGTCGGTGGGAAGACGGACGAGAGACGTCCGTAAACGGTGGCGTACGCTCTGGTGTACGCCAGTTGTCGGAGTGTAAGGGCTGGTCCGTCCGTGTACGTTGGCGTACGCTCAATTGTACGCCACTCCCCTTCGACGTTGTTTCTGGCCGTACGTATGCGCCTGAGTTGTGGGTGGACTTAACCCCAACGGCCGCGTACGGAGAGCGTACGCTAATAGTGAACGTACGCACGTTTGGCCGCTCCGATCAGAATAACCTCCTAAATCCGGCTCTGTTCCAATACTGATTTTGCAAAGAAGCTGTTATCAGAAAACCTGCCTATTAAGTGCCTGGTTCCGTTCCAGTATTGGATTTTAGATGAAGTTTGCTGACAAAGTAACAATTGCTACTTAAATTGTATCACAACAGTTCATGTCAGCCAGGTCCAGTGAGGGAGTCTTGGCTGTTAGCACACAGTTGGTTAATAGAGTGTAATTAGTGCAGTACCCTACCCTGCAGTTCTGAATCTGCCTATCACAAAATGAAGGATGTCTATGAGAAAGACATCCTTGTTGTACCTAATACAGGTGGCAGCATTAATTTGAAACCTCTAGTACCACTTTTACGCCAAAGATGCTGGGTCGCAACCAGGTTTTTGGACTCAGATGTAACCAACTCAGATGCGACCCAGTGTTTGACCCCTTTTTACACCGGCGTCCCCACCAGCATAATGCCAGGTGGGTGACGCAGGCGAAGGCGGGCCCTGAGCCGGCACTTAGAGATGACATCAACTCCAAGCGCCGAGAAGTCTGCCAGCAGAGACCCCCGTGATGACAACGGCCACGCTGGGGGCAAGCCCAGCACTATGTTACATATAATAACGTACTTGCCACCTGAAGTGACTCGCTTTCCCAGCGTGATAATAATCTGTTTCTGCTTTAATCCGCGTAACAGTTTGTTTAAGGTGGAGCGTAACCCACACTGTTATTCTATATCCATTTATTACACACAGAACAATGCAATTAAACCACAACACCTAGTTTTACACTGTGTGCCCAATTTCTGAGTAAAGGCAGGTTCCCAGCTGGAATCTCTTCTCATTCCACCTGTATTATTTAGACTTAAACAAATACAGGCAGTTGGTGCACAACTGCGCCAGGACAAACCATTCTCATATTAAATGGAACAAATGTATGAGTATTTTGTTGCATGCAGGGAAGATCCTGACTGCTTGTACATGCAGCACACAAATGCTGGCCAGCTGCATGAACCCTTTGATTGCGAAGTGAATTTGTCAAAAAAGATGTGAAAATTGCCACGCAAACATTTTTATTCATCATAATGACCTGTAATGTTTACCTTACATAGAAAATGTAATCTTTTTTCACACAACATTTTTTATTTGAATTTATATAACAAATGTGAGCGATGCTGGTATTTTTAGTGGATATTTTGCACATCTCTCACAGAGATGTTGGCACTTAAAGGGTTAATGAACTATGATTTAATACCTCCCAACTTTAGCAATTCCTCTGGCTGGACCTTCGGCACATGCCCATAAATTTGGGGGTGTGGCCCCGCTGAGGGGGCATGTCTGTGAGCTTCTGATCTTGCTCTTACTCTCAGCCCCACTTCCTGCTGTGCGCATGCAACTTAGGCACCTGCTTAGGGCCCAGCAGGTCCCAAGGAGCCCCATAAAGATATCCTGGCCGACCAAAATGTTCCCACAGTTCTGTTCTTTGATAGGATAAAACATTTTTGGACATACAATATGGTCTCATCCACTGTATGTGAACAGTCAGGTTACTGTACATGTGAAATAGGTATTAGGCCTATTTCAAAAAGACGAGAGCCGGATTCAG
The DNA here is from genome assembly GCF_055691185.1 of Crinia signifera. Taxonomy (NCBI): domain Eukaryota; kingdom Metazoa; phylum Chordata; class Amphibia; order Anura; family Myobatrachidae; genus Crinia; species Crinia signifera. Next base: position 144,837,065 of record NC_139225.1, on the reverse strand, counting down.
ATTAGTACGCAATGCCGATGGTCTCGCAGCTCGCGTTTATCGGTAGACTGCAATCAGCAGAAAAAATACAGTGCTATGGATTGTGTGAGGGCCAGAAACTGGTATCTTGCCTAGGGCCCCATGAGGTCTGAATTCGCCTATGGTCTGAGCTTTCACATTGCCTCCATTATTTGCTGCAGGAAGCTGTAGGGACTTTATTTCCAATGACTATGTTGAGACTCTGCAAACCAGTGAACCTTAAGCCTCGTTCAGACACGTGTTTCGCCATTTCCCTACAGTTTAAACTCATACCAAAGCAGCCCTACATTCCACAAACATGGAATGTTGTCTTTCTTCTGTACAGTATTGCCTTGGTTTTTTTCCACTGGTGCAACAAATAAAATCGAAAATACTGTTTTCCAGTAATTACTATTTATTATTTTGTAAGTGTCACATAAGCGCCTAACTCAGAAGTGCACACAATGCCGATGTGGCGCTATTCAGGGACCATTTACTAATGCACATACCCAAATTATTGTGAAAATCCCTATGGCGCATGCGGTACCCGGAGTGTATACACAGACGCGCTGTTCTTTGTTGAGCCGTTGACATCAGAAATGGTGACGCAAAGCCAAAGGCATTCCTGGGAGGCGGCCAGAAGGGCGGTGCAAACAAAATCTGCCATGTGATCGTATAAATGACTTGCCGGTTATAGGGCTGATCCCTCCAGGAGGTAAAAGTCAGGTTGGCATAACAGAGGGGCATGGCTATACAGAGCCTGCATTACTGACATTGTACAGTGGGGGGCGGTAGGGTGAGGACAAGGGGCAGGATCAGGGCAACTGACTGTAGGGAGATGTACGAAGCCTTGGAGACAGACAAAGGGCCTGATTCAGTCCTGTTTGCTAGGCAGCATATCTTTGCTACCTAGCAAACAGGTAAATGCTGCCCTGGCAATGTCTCCCCCCCCCCCAACCGAGCGATTTGCATGTGAGTGCCCACTCAGGAAGTTACCAGTTACCAGGTGTGCTCAGAGTGCTCCATTCAATGCTATGATCCCCTGTGTGTTGTGTCGTGCTCGTGTTTGAACTGTTTCTAAGTACAGAATGTATCTGGCCTAAGGCAGCAGAACAAGGAAGACAACAGATTGCTAACCTCAGTAGATACCTCAGTAGACCTCATCTGTGGTGCACACAATGGTTTACCAACAACAGCCTTTCTTGGCTGCCTGGGTGTCATCCCCGATTCAGAACTGTCCTTTGTTCCCCACGTTCAATCTATATCCAAATCATGTTACATACAGCAATTAATAAGGGCAATGTTACACTCGTATGTCTGCAAAACCTTTAATTATTGCCCCCACTGATCACTGTAATAGTCTCCTTACTTACTGGTCTTCCCTGAAACAGACATTTACGCTTATGATCTATTATCAATGCAGCTTCGAGGCTGATGTTCCTCACAATACGTTCTTCTGATGCTCCGCCCTGTACGGCCCTTGATTGGTTACCTGTAATCTACCAGAACAAATATTTCTACTATGCATGATGCTATTATCCAAACGGTACTTGTTTCCTAGCACGGCGCCCATTGCATCAGGGGCATAACTAACTATTTAGCGCCCCCCCGCCGCACGTTTATTCGGCGCCCCCCACCTAACCTGCCCCCCCTTCTTACCCGCGGTCTGCGTCGTCTCGCCCGGCTCTCTGTCGGGACCTTCCTGACGTCACGGTCCCGGCCGGCTCCTGCTGCTACAGAGAAAACGGACTCTTAGAAAATGGCTGCCCCCATACTGCAGACAGAAAACTGTCTGCAGTATGGGGGCAGCCATTTTCTAATTGTCAGTTTTCATTGCAGCAGGAGCCGGCCGGGACCGTGACGTCAGGAAGGTCCCGACAGAGAGCCGGGCGAGACGCAGACCGTGGGTAACTATAGCCCCACAGCCCCCCCTGCGGCGCCCCCAATTTCTCTGCGCCCCCCCACCACCGCGGGGGCTGCGGAGCTATAGTTACGCCACTGCATCGCATCGTATACCATAAGCCTTATAATGGTATGCGATGCGACGCAATGGCACCCGATGTTATACAATTTAAAATCGTATACCATTGTATATGGCATACAATGCAATGGTATACGATTTTAAATTGTATAAGCACCCTAATGGGTGCTGTCAATGTTAAATGGCCCCCCTATAAGATTATTAATTGTATAAGTACCGTAATGGGTGCTTACAATGTTAAAAGCACCCCCAAGTCACCACCACTATCAACGCCAACCCAAAGCGTGGCGAGCGTAGCGAGCCCGCGAGGGGCGGCGGTACGCATCCTCTGACCTTTTCATACCCCCACTATCCACATCGGCGTGGAGTTGATTTTAGATAGTGTGGCGAGCCACCGAGCCCAAAGCGTGGCGAGCGCAGCGAGCCCTGCGAGGGGACGCCGAATACATGTAAAGGGGACTCTATACATGCGAGGGGACTCTATAATACGCGTCCGTTCGCCACGCTTCGGGCTCGGTGTCTCGCTGCGCTCGCCACACTATATAAAATCATCTCCATGCCAACATGGATACTGGGGGTATGAAAAGGTTGGAGGACGCGTACCGCCGCTCATAGTAGGGGTGCATTTAACATTGTAAACACCCATTAGGGTGCTTATACAATTTAAAATTGCATGCGGCTGTATGGCATGCGATGCAATACAATGCATAAGATGCCATGCAATTGAAAATCGTGCGCGCCTTGCTAGGAAACAGGTACCATCCAAACTATAGCCGTGTATGTCTCTTCGCTTGACTCTAAATATCTCCTAGCGCTATATATTCGCTCTGCGCAAGATCCGTGTCTTTCACCCACAGCCATTACTTGGTCCCACTCATGGTTACAGGATTTTCATCAGGCTGCATCTGTTGTGTGGAATGCCCTCCCACGTATAAGACTTTCCTCTGGTCTCCAAACCTTGAATCCATGAACACTCAGATTATTAAATTCCGAAACCACCCACATAACCCATATTGGCTATTCTACCTAATTGCTGAATATTTACACAGTTTACACAAAACTTACATGTGTTCTCTGTTCACTGACCCCATCCCAAACCTACCTTGTCACTGGATTATACAGTACAGCCCAGCAAGCACTATGTATCCCGGCTGGTTCAATGTGCAGTGTGTAGCACTTATCCCCATATATCAAACTCCTGGAATTCTGTAGATTGTGAGCTGGTCATTAACCTGGCCCATTGTATGACTGTTTATTGAATAATACAGGGACAATATAAATAAATGCTAATAAATAATTACATTTGCACAACTCTGATGCAAGTCTGATTTATACTGCACCTGACATATAAACAGGGTGGAGGCAATCCTGCATGCAGTAAATGAAAGATTCATGATAATGGCACTTATTCATATACTTCCCTGAGGCAGGAAACACTGTGTTCATACTCACTTTACCCCTACATCCCAACTTTTCTAAATCGGGATCCTACTTGCGTCAAAAGTATTAGTGCCAAAAAGGGCGGAGTCTTGCAGAAAGAGGTGTGGCATCATTCCCATTAGGTCATGTCACCTTGTGTGTGTGCCCTTTTAGGGGGAATGACCACATGTCACACCCCCTTTGTTCATCCCCCCTGGGGTAAGTCCCTCCAGCACTGCTCTTATCCTCCTCCTATGACTGAGTGGAAGCCACGCCCACTCACCACTGTTTTGCAGTTAGAGCAGTGGCGTGACAACATTCCCGACCCCAGCAGGAATCTATGGCACATGGGTTGGACAGTGGATGAAAAAGGGGGCTTTCCTGCTAAAATTGGGATGGTGGGGAGATATGAATTATATCCCCCCCCCCTCTGCACCACTGGGTACATACAGGTTGATACAGAGCACTATAATGGTTGATATTATGCTCTGCAAATCCTCATCATGATCCTGGGATAGCCACCAGTGGGTTGACCATTAATGATTAACCTCAGTGTTATAAAACTATTTGCAAGGGAACCATTGATGGTTTTACCCAATGATGACCATCCCAGCATTTCTATTTGCTGGGCTCCAGACCAATCATAGCCAGGAGATGGAGAATTGTGGTTGTCAGGGGCAGAGCAACACTCAGTGTCTCGTTGGTTCTCCCCATCAATGTTAAAGGTATTCACCATGGGTTATTGACCATCGATGATTAAATCACCGATGGTTGATAACCGACACTGTGGTGAATAGAGGGTACAAGATGATGCATAACCTATATTTTGTATCATTGCCTGTTGTGTATATGTGTCTATAAAAGATCATCAATATATAAGTCTAGTGTCCGTTAGTCTCAGAAACACTGCCATCTGCTGACAGAGTGAGACTACATCTCTTTCTCACACATGCACAAACACAGGAGGTTGCGAACTAGCTTTCAAAGCTTTTCCTTCAATATATATTAATATATATATTAATATGAACACGCACAAGAATATAGCAGCGAGTGATTAGACCATAAGATGACTGTAGGTGGCAGGAGTCACAGTAGGATATAACACAAAGAGGCCTAAATATATCAAGAACTGAGAACAACACTCCGAAAATAGCTTCAGAAAACCGCCGCAGGGATTAATTAATGAGAGATATTTTTATTTTAGCCCATAGCTGCCAAAATTTTAAAATAGTTTCTGGAAACGCTGCGCTGTGTCGGAGGCTGAGACAGAGGAGTGTGCGCAGCTGATTCTCTCGCAGTTGATCGATAAACGGAGGTGTGCTCCGATAATCGCAATACGCAGGTGCTGCGAATGATAGACAGAGTCTAGGTAGATATTCAATATGTCAACAACATGTGGTCGACATGCATAAGTCGACAGCTACAAAAGGTCAACAGAAAGATTGACATTGGTAAAATACAAGGCCGACGTGACAATGCCAACACACAAATATTCGTCACATGTCTAAGCTGTCACATATTACTAAACATACAAAAAATTGTGTCGACCATGTGTGTCAATGTCACGTCGACCTTTTGAGCCTGTCAAAAGTTTACCTGCCGACCTCACCTGTTGTGGCCTTTTCATCAGCTAACCTTTTGTGCATGTCGACTTATGGACTGTCGACATAAATGCTTTTGCGCTTCGGTACCAAACCCTGTTGCCGACGGCTAGTGCTGCTTGTCATGCCTGACTTATACTTTATTATAAACTATAATATATTTATTATTATTGCATAGATTATAGTATTATTGCATAGATTATATATTATTTTATTATATACAGTAACTGCAATGTCCCTTTTTCAGGAGCCATTACCCCACTGTCCTGATGACAAAGTCTCTTAGCTCATCCTTAATCATATTGAAATGTTATTTGGTTAGAAGAGAGACCTGGTGTACGCACAGCAGCAGCCAATGACTCAGGCCAATAACGCAGGGAGATGATCTTACCTCGGGATGCAAGGAGATGTACTAAGCCATGGAGGCTGATTCAGTACCGCACGCTAAGGAGCGGCCATTCCTCAGAAAGCACCCCCCCCCCCCGCCGCCGAATCCCCTCGGTACCATGCGAGGGGAGGTGTACATGAACTCATCCCATCACATACGGCCGAAGGGTTGGAAATAATTAGATGGTTGATGGTCTTCGGTAATAAAATGCAGTCTATATCGGCTTTTCTTTCCGTCGATGTTCGCCGGGCAGACGCTGTCGTCATGTGATGTCAGCCGCCCACACTAAGCAGGCATCGCCACGCCTGCTTCTACCGAGGAATGCCCAGTGATTTTATGGGGACGTGTGTTGGGTGTGTTCGTCTGCTACCGCCCCCTACACTCCCCCGGCCCTCCCTCCCCGCAGTGAAAGGCCCAGCGAGTGTGTAAATCGCCAAAGCCATTTGCTGCCAGAAATGCCCATGCGCAAACCTGACCATTGGAGCCAAATTCGTATCACACAGAGCAATCCTGAATCACCCCCAAAGTACTATCCAACTAGCTCCTAACTGCCATGTTACAGGCTGTGTTTGAAGAATGATATTACAAACAGGGTTGCCTACCCTCCTGGAATGGTCGGGAGGATCCCGAAAATCGGGTGCCCCTCCCGGCCCCCTGGAAAAGTGGGCAACGCTCCAGGATCCTGGGGGAACCCCGCTCCGCCCCCGCGGGTCTCCGTGGAGGGTGCGGAGCGAAAATTTCACAATCGCGTCATTTTACCCTCGCTCCCTCCACGGAGATCTGCGAATCAGGTTATTTTACATCCTGGGGCGGGGCTTAATGGCATCACCCTCAAGCCCCCCCCCCAAAGTGCTTCTTAAAGGGCCTTATTCTGGTTCACTCTTTCTGACAAAATCCTTCTTAGATGGGCAAAACCATGTGCACTGCAGGTGGGGTAGATGTAACATGTGCAGAGAGAATTAGATTTGGGTGGGGTTTTACTTCAAAGTGAGATCTATATTGCAGTGTAAAAATAAAGCAGCGAGTATTTTCCCTGCACAGAAACAAAATTACTCACCGAAATCTAATTCTCTCTGCACATGTTACATCTGCCCCCCTGCAGTGCACATGGTTTTGCCCATCTAAGAAGGATTTTGTCAGAAAGAATGAACCAAAATAAGGCCCAAAGTCTCCTGCCTGGGCTTTTCCTGGAGAGAAGACTGATTAAGGAGCTGGTTGGTCAGTACTCTCTCTGTTTTATCACTCTCCAAGCCTTAGTACATCTCACCCACAAACTGTAGCTTGCAACCCAACGTAAGGCAATTTCCTTGTTTTATTGACCTGAGTGATTGGTTTCAGCTTAGTTTCTGTTTGTTATAGCAGTGACAGTGGAAATGTTTGGTAAGTGTGACGAATGAATTTGACATTATCTCCATTTTTGTCCTTACAGGCATCCAAGAGACCAGCGCTAAAAGGTAATTCTATCATCAATTTAGTTTACTATCTAACTGTGGTGCGTTTATGGGCCTGATTCATGTTCAAGTAAAGCAAAAAGTGCAAGCAACAATCAATGCTGCCATGCAAGATGATGAGCAAATGCATTCATATTTTTTCTGTGCAGGGTAAATGCTAACGGCTTTGCATGTAGCCCACACGTTAGATTTATTTTTTACACTGCATATGATATTTAGATATCAGCTTGAAAACACCCCACCCAAATCTTACACTCTGCACATGTTACATCTGACCACCTTCAGTGCAGCATGGTTTGGCCCTGTCGCTCGCTAATTTGCTTACTTATGCTTACATAAATCAGGACCTCAGATAGGTGACCTTTGATGCTCTGTTCTTTAATTTTGCCCCCCAAACTGGCACTGGCTTGCTAAGCATTATGGGAAATATAGATGTGATCCAGATAGAGAAACCAAGTTTGGACACTTGTGAGTTGTGTCTGAGCAGCGAGACTGGTACGGGTGCGTGACTAATAGCACTTTATCTCCAGCAGCCAATCAAAAGAATAACTGGCAGAAGCAGAACATCAAAAAACCAGCAGCACATCTGATTGGTGAGTTGGCGGATCCCAAGGCATCAACCAGACAATGCCCGCTGTAGCACCAAGATGTCTTTTATTTTGTTATTGGGTGAGGGGTAGATCCTCCAGGAGTGAGAGTCTGCCGGCCCCAGCATACTCTTGTTATATCTCCAGGCACATGATTGGTTGTGTCATCATTCTCCAGTTTCCCAAGCATGTCTTTAAGTAGGGGCGGACTTAGGGGTCAGGAGCCCCTCCCACAGAGAGCACATTATTACCCAACCCCTACATTTCCTTAATAGTTTTTTGCAGAAAACTGTGAACCTGATAACATGATGTGTACCATCCCTACACCCACCTGCCTTATACCCACCTCTACTACACCCACCTTCCCTACACCCACCTTCCCTATACCCACCTGCCCTACACCCACCTTCCCTACACCCACCTGCCTTATACCACCTCTACTACACCCACCTTCCCTACACCCACCTGCCTTATACCCACCTCTACTACACCCACCTTCCCTACACCCACCTTCCCTATACCCACCTCTACTACACCCACCTTCCCTACACCCACCTGCCTTATACCACCTCTACTACACCCACCTTCCCTACACCCACCTGCCTTATAACCACCTCTACTACACCCACCTTCCCTACACCCACCTTCCTATACCCACCTGCCCTACACCCACCTGCCATACACCAAAAGTCCTACACCCACCTGCCTTATACCCACCTGTACTACACCCACCTGCCATACACCAAAGTCCTACACCCACCTGCCTTATACCCACCTGTACTACACCCATCTACCTTTTACCTACCTGTACTACACCCACCTGCCCTACACCCACCTGCCCTACACCCACCTGCCCTACACCCACCTTCCCTACACCCACCTTCCATACACTAAAAGTCCTACACCCGTGACCCACCTGTCGTATTTCCTTGACATTTTATGTTGTGGATCAGCTAATCTCACATTCCAGCTGATCTGTATCCATACCTCCCAACTTCTCAGCCAAGTAAAGAAGGACAACAGCCCGAAAATAGGGAGCTTGGCTTAGTGACAAGGGGGCATGGTCTACAAGACATGCCATTTTCATGAAGTCATGCCCCCGTTTTTGCCGCTGTGGGGGCCTGACCAGCGGCTCTGTAAACTGCTGGTCAGCCCCCAGCCCCTAGTGTCTATTCACCGGATGACAGAGGGGACTCCCAACTGTCCCCAGCACAGGACACTGCCGGCCCCGGGAATGTCCCCAAAAACCGGGACGTTGCCACGGAAAGCGGGACAGTTGGGAGGTTGGTGTATCTTCCTCCTGTCTCTGCCAGGCTAGAGCTTTTTCTCTTTCCACTTTATCTCTTTCCAAGATTTACTAAATCTCCCCCATAGAGTTATTCTCTATTATATGCATTATATGCATTGCACTGTAGCGATTTACCGTTCAGTTCTAGAAATCTGAATCCACCCAAATTTTGTGAACCGAACCAAACCCTGGAGATTCAATCTGAACCGAATCCCTGTCCAGTTCTTCCCATAGTTCGAAATTCGGATATTAGATTGCAAAAATGTATTTATTACGTTATTTATATAGACGGGGAGAATATACAAACTCCACACAGTTAGGGCCATGGTGGGAATCGATCCCATTACATCAGTGCTGTGAGGCAGTAATGCTAACCATTACACCATCCGTGCTGCCACACAAATTACACAATTGTAGTTGTTTTTTATAGATGTATATCAATCATTATCGATTTTCAAATTGCTTTTAATTAAAAAAAAAAAAACCCATCTAAACTAAAGATGAGCGGGTCCGGATCTCCGGGATCCGCCAGAGCCGAATATGGTGATCCGAGTCAGGATCCGAGCCGGTTCGGGAGTTCCTGCCTGAATTCCAGACCGAAAACGAGCAAAACGTCATCATCGCGCTGTCGGATTCTCGCGGGATCTGGATTCTATATAAGACGCACGCGCGCCCCGCCATCTTCACTCCATTATAGGAGAGGGAAGAGGGTGTTTGGGATCTGTGCTCCGTGCTCTGTGCTCCGTGCTCCACGCTGCGTGCTCCGTGCCCTGTTTCCTGTGCCCTGTGCTGTGATTTATTAAGTGACTAATTTTTTTATTTTGTTGTAAACTAGGTGCTGCAGTGCTCACACGCAGGGGCTGCAGTGCTGCTGACTGTAGTACAGGTGGGTATAAGGCAGGTGGGTGTAGGACTTTTGGTGTAAGTCAATCCTTTGCAAGGGGGATGAAGTATGCCAGCAGTCACCCCGTTGCACAGCGTATTACCGACGCCATAACAACTATGTTGGTATTAGATGTGCGGCCAGTATCCGCAATCAATTGTGTGGGTTTTACCCAGTTGCTTGAGATCCTGTGTCCCCGGTACCAAATTCCATCTAGGTTCCACTTCTCCAGGAAGGCAATACCCAGACTGTACACGGACATTAAAAAAAGCGTTGTTAGTGTCCTTAAAAATGCCGCTGTACCGACTGTCCACTTAACCACGGATATGTGGACAAGCGGAACAGGGCAAACTAAAGACTATATGTCTGTGACTGCTCACTGGGTAGATGTATTGCCTTCAGCAGCAGCAGCACCAACAGCAGCAGCAGCAGCAGCAGCAACATCATTTCCCATTGCTATTCAGAGGCAGGCTACTCTGTGTATCACCGGTTTCAGTAACAGGCACACAGCAGAAAACCTCAGAAAAACTACGGGAAGTCATTGCGCAATGGCTTACCCCACTTGGACTCTCCTCGGGATTTGTGGTATCCGACAATGCCACCAATATTGTGAGTGCATTACATCTGGGCAAATTCCAACATGTCCCATGTTTTGCTCACACAATAAATTTGGTGGTGCAACATTTCTTGAAAAAGGACAGGGGTGTTCAAGAGATGTTGTCAGTTGTCCGGAAAATTTGTGGACATTTTCGCCATTCTGCAAGTGCGTGCAGGAGATTGCAACACTTGCAAGAAATGCTAAATTTGCCCTGCCATCAGCTGAAGCAAGAGGTGGTCACGAGGTGGAATTCCACCCTCTATATGCTTCAGCGGATGGAGGAGCAGCAAAAGGCCATCCAAAGCTACACCTCGACCTATGACATAGGGAGAGGAACGGGAATGCACCTGAGTCAATAATTTACGTGTTGTGCAAGATCCTGCAGCCCTTCGAGGCTGCTATACGCGAAGTTAGTTCTGACACTGCCAGCTTGAGCCAGGTCATTCCCTTGATAGGCCTTTGCAAAAGCAGTTGGAGAAATTGAAGGAGGAGTTGAAGCAGAGTGAATCTGCTAAATATGTAGGACTAGTGGTTCACGCCATTAATTCACTTTGCAAGGATCCAAGGGTCGTTGATCTCTTAAAATCAGATCATTATATTTTGGCGACAATACTGGATCCTAGGTTTAAGTCTTACATTGTGTCTTTGTTACCAATGTGCACAAATCTGCAGAGGTGCAAAGACCTCTTGGTCCAAAAATTGTCAGCTGAAGCGGAACGTGGCAGGCACACAACTCCTCCTTCAATTTCTACCACTGGGGTTGCTGGGAAAAAACTAAATTTTCCTCAGAGACCCACTGCTATTCAGTCCGGAAATATATTTGACATCTGGTCCGGACTGAAGGAGCTTCCTAGCATAATGGACATGTCGACTGCTACTGACTATGATGCTATCACAATTGATAGAATGGTGGATGACTACTTTGCCGATAGCATCGATATAGGTATGTCAGACTGTCCATTCTATTATTGGCAAGAAAAAAACGGCAATGTGGTGGCCTTTGCACAGACTGGCTTTGCTTTATTCCAGTGTATATTCTGAGAGAGTCTTCAGCGCAGCTGGGAACCTTGTTAGCGATCGGCGTAGGAGGTTACTTCCACAAAACGTGGAGAAGATGATGTTCATAAAAATGAATTTCAAATTCCACCAACTGGACCTCCTTCACCAGCACTTACGTCCTCCTAATACACACAGTCCTCCTGTATTGGTTGATTCCAGCGGCGACTAATTAATTGTGTGTGAAGAAGAGGATGAGGGTGAGGAATCGGATGCTGAGGATGACATATTCTAATACCAGTTTGTGCAGTGCCTAAGGACAATTTCTTGCACATCTCAGTATGTTTTTGCTCTTTGGAGCATTATTTTCTTTTTTAAGAATGACATCTTGTAAAGCCAGTTTGTGCACTGCTTGTTTTGTGGGGGCCCAAATAAACCAATCATTTCAGCCACATGTGACAGTCCCTGCCGCCGAAGTCCCTGTTGCTGAAATGATTGGTTTGTTAAACTGTGCATGTCCTGTATACAACATAAGGGTGGGTGAGAGGGCCCAAAGACAATTTCATCTTGCACCTCTTCATATTTTTGCCTCTTTGGAGCATTTTCTTATTTTTTTTAATAATGACAGCTTGTAAAACCTGTTTGTGCAGGGCCCAAGGACAATTTCAGCTTGCACCTCTTCGTATTTTTGCCTCTTTGGAGCATTTTCTTCTTTTTTGGATAGGATGGATGAATGGTGGGAAGATCGGTGCTTCTCTCTCCACATCCTCGATTATAGATGAAAAAATTTCATTGTGACATCCATGATCTCTGACTGGTTCAACAATCACATTAATTTAATTAAATTAATAATCAATCAATCAATCAATCAATCAATCATAAGGGTGGGAGGGCCCAAGGACAATTTCAGCTTGCACCTCTTTGTATTTTTGCCTCTTTGGAGCATTTTCTTCTTTTTTTTTTAATAATGACAGCTTGTAAAACCTTTTTGTGCAGGGCCCAAGGACAATTTCAGCTTGCACCTCTTCGTATTTTTGCCTCTTTGGAGCATTTTCTTCTTTTTTGGATAGGATGGATGAATGGTGGGAAGATCGGTGCTTCTCTCTCCACATCCTCGATTATAGATGAAAAAATTTCATTGTGACATCCATGATCTCTGACTGGTTCAACAATCACATTAATTTAATTAAATTAATAATCAATCAATCAATCAATCAATCATAAGGGTGGGAGGGCCCAAGGACAATTTCAGCTTGCACCTCTTTGTATTTTTGCCACTTTGGAGCATTTTCTTCTTTTTTTTTTAATAATGACAGCTTGTAAAACCTTTTTGTGCAGGGCCCAAGGACAATTTCAGCTTGCACCTCTTCGTATTTTTGCCTCTTTGGAGCATTTTCTTCTTTTTTGGATAGGATGGATGAATGGTGGGAAGATCGGTGCTTCTCTCTCCACATCCTCGATTATAGATGAAAAAATTTCATTGTGACATCCATGATCTCTGACTGGTTCAACAATCACATTAATTTAATTAAATTAATAATCAATCAATCAATCAATCAATCATAAGGGTGGGAGGGCCCAAGGACAATTTCAGCTTGCACCTCTTTGTATTTTTGCCTCTTTGGAGCATTTTCTTCTTTTTTTTTTAATAATGACAGCTTGTAAAACCTTTTTGTGCAGGGCCCAAGGACAATTTCAGCTTGCACCTCTTCGTATTTTTGCCTCTTTGGAGCATTTTCTTCTTTTTTGGATAGGATGGATGAATGGTGGGAAGATCGGTGCTTCTCTCTCCACATCCTCGATTATAGATGAAAAAATTTCATTGTGACATCCATGATCTCTGACTGGTTCAACAATCACATTAATTTAATTAAATTAATAATCAATCAATCAATCAATCAATCATAAGGGTGGGAGGGCCCAAGGACAATTTCAGCTTGCACCTCTTTGTATTTTTGCCTCTTTGGAGCATTTTCTTCTTTTTTTTTTAATAATGACAGCTTGTAAAACCTTTTTGTGCAGGGCCCAAGGACAATTTCAGCTTGCACCTCTTCGTATTTTTGCCTCTTTGGAGCATTTTCTTCTTTTTTGGATATGATGGGAAGATCGGTGCTTCTCTCTCCACATCCTCTATTATAGATGAAAAAATGTCATCGGTGACATCCATGATCTCTGACTGGTTCAACAATCACATTAATTACATTAATAATCAATCAATCAATCAATCAATCAATCAAGCATAAGGGTGGGTGGGAGGGTCCAAGGACAATTTCAACTTGCACATCTTTGTATTCTTTGCTCTTTTTTGGGGGGGGGGGGGGGGGGGTAGTTTATTAAACTGCCACCCTGTCTGCAGTGCCGCTCTGCTTCCAAGATGTGCCAAGTTGGAAGTGTAAGGTCCACATATATGAGCTGTGAAGTGATCAAAATTGACTAGTAATGAGTGGAAATTAATGTTGTTGAGCTTAATAATACTTTAGGGGCAAAAACAGGCCCAAAATCTGTTATTTGAGCAATTTTTAGCATTTAAAAAAAAAAGGGAGATCCAGATCCAAAACCAAAACCCGAAAAAGTGCCCGCCGCTCATCTCTAATCTAAACCAAGACATGATAATACATTAGCACCAAAATCTCACATCTCCACTACTGTGTTACCCATTAATAAACCATTTACCACTTTATTTGTCTTCCTGTATTACCCAATTATGTTTACAGTGATATCACAAACAGCATTAGAATATATTATAAAATATTTATTGTGTCCGATAGGATGATTGAATCGGACAAGGTAAATGTCCATGTAACTGAAAGTACATTAAAGCTTAAATGCTGCATCTCCTGCTTCCTAGTTTAAATGTACTGCTATCCCAAAGTGACATTAACCCCTTCAGTGGTGTTTTTTTGGGGGGGGAGCACTCCCCACTGGGCGAGTTTTTTATGGGGAGCGCTCCCTTAAAAAAAAAACCACTACCTCCCTGGGTCCGGGCAGCGCCACTGCACTGTCAATTAGCGGCTGCCCGGACCTGCGCCCCCCCGCGCCGCCTCCCTGTCCCCGGCAGCCGGCTTGTCATAAGCCGACGCCGGGGACTTCAATACAAAACCCGGAGGAGGGAGGAGGAGGCAGGAGGCGGCGCCGCAGAGGGGAGGGGGCCCGGCTGTAAACAGTGGCAATCCCGAGAATTTTCCGGGCTTGCCAGACTGGGCACTGAGGCACAGCCCGGAAAATTCTCGGGATTGCCACTGAAGGGGTTAAAGGCCCATACACATTGGGGTGACTTTGAGCTGAAAGTAGCCCAGTGTGTATAGGACAGCAATGAGCGGTGAGTGCTGATGCTCGCTCCTGCATCATCTCTGGCCCCGCCACTCATCTGCTGTCACTGAACTCGTTAGTACTGGTAGTTGTACAGGTGACCAGGAACTGGGTGGTTACCAGAGGAGTGTCCGAGTAAGTTCCATTCCAGGAATCCATGCGGATGGCCATTGTAAAGTGTTTCACTGACACAGCCCTTCAGAACCTTGGGGCCCCTCACAATGTGGGGTCCCAGTATGGGTACCCCCTTTGACCCCCCTACTGTCGCCAGCAATGTGTGGAGTACAAAGACACTCTAGAACTGTGCTAGTCTACTGCATTCCTCCAGATAGATTTCATTACTGCTAAGTACCACATACACTCCAACATGACCCATTCCATTAGGTACAAAGGGGCAGATGTATTAAGCCTTAACAAGAGATAAATGCAAGGGTGTTAAAGAGAGATAAACGTCCAGCCAATCAGCTCCTTACTGACTTTTTTCAAACACAGCCTGTAACATGGCAGTTAGCAGGTGATTGGCTGGACGTTTATCTTTCTTTATCACCCTTGCATTTATCTCTTGTTAAGGCTTAATACATCTGCCCCAAAATGCTCTATTCCTGGTCTTCCATGCCAGTGGCAGTTACAGAGGTGGGACTCCAGCACAGTCCAAAATTCAAAGAGGGGGGGGGGGGGTGTCACATCAACTGCCAGTGATTGTAGGACAGTGATGTTTGAGGTGGCAGTAGGTGTGTCTCCCCTTTTTGAATATTGGACAGTGGTGCAGTCCCACCTCTGTAACTGTCACTGGCAGGGAAGTCCAGAAAAGGAGCATTTTCTACCTAATGGAATGGGTCATGTTGGAGGGTATGGTACCATGTGTGGTGGGGGCCCATCTGGACTCACACACACTGGGCTCAGGGCAGGAAGTAGGCATACAGAAGGCATTGGAAGGTCATTGTATGTGCACACTGATCACCCATCTAATCCCATCTAGCTCTGCAATAAACTTGTCCATGATTCTGTCCTTCCTCCCACCGTAGGTGTGTCACCATCGCAGAGCAACACCCTGAAATGGATCTCTGAGAGTGACGTGGCATTCACCCGCAAAGTCACCCACCCCACCGACACCACGCTGGTGACTCCTCGGAAAGGCCTCTATTATGTCTATTGTCAAGTAGGATTTGGGGGCACGAATACTAACTTAAGACTGAGCAGCGAAGTCATCACCAGGAGCGATTCCGTAAATGCCAATGTCACCCTACTGGTCGGCTCGGAGACTATATCTGGCCCCCCTTTGGGTCACAAATTGTGGTATACCAGTCTGAACCAGGGAGGGCTGGCAAAGCTGGAGGCAGGACAGAAGCTGTATGTCCACATCAGCCATCCCGAGCTTGTAGATTATACGGAGGGAAAGACATTTTTTGGACTGGTCATGGTGTCCTGAGTTCCTGAATTTACATGCACAGAAATGGGGGTACTTGTGTAGTATCACGGCGCCCATCGCATCGCATCGCATCGCATACCACTAATTAAGGTATGCGATGGCATGCGATGGGACCCGATTTGAGCCTTTCCCCGGGCTGAGTATACAATTTTAATATCGCGTCGCATCGCATGCCATTATAATGGCATGCGATGCGATGCGACGCGATCATGCCCGATTTGGGCTTATTCCCATGTTAAATTCCCCCCCCAGACTCGATTTTTAATTGTATACCCACCCTGATGGGTAATGAGTATGTTAAATGCCCCCCCCATTGTTAACGCCACTATCAACGCCAACCCGAAGTGTGGCGAGCGCAGCGAGCCTGGGAGGGGCGGCGGTACGCGTGCTCTGACCTTTTCATACCCCCACTATCCACATCGGCGTGGAGTTGATTTTATATAGTGTGGCGAGTGCAGCGAGCCCCGCAAGGGGACGCGGAATATATGTGAAGTCATCCGCGTCCCCTCGCCACGCTTCGGGCTCGGTGGCTTGCTGCGCTCGCCACACTATATAAAATCATCTCCACACCGACGTGGATAGTGGGGGTAGGAAAAGGTCAGAGGACACGTACCGCCGCCCCTTGCGGGCTCACTGCGCTCGCCACGCTTCGGGTTGGCGTTGATAGTGGGGTGGCGTTAACAATGGGGGGGCATTTAACATAGTCATTACCCATCAGGGTGGGTGTACAATCAAAAATCGGGTCTGGGGGGGCATTTAACATAGGAATCAGGCATCTGGGTGCCTGTACAATTAAAAATCGGGTCCAATCGCGTCGCATCGCATGCATTCATATCGCATGCCATGCGACGCGATTTTTGGTTGTACAATGCCCTATGATGGAAATCATGGGCGCCGTGATAATACACAAGTACCGAAATGGGTCATCTGCCCATGATATATAAACCGTCCTGGCTAGTGCAATTTACCATTGTGGTGGGAAACTACTTGTGAGAAACCAATGTCAGTGTGCATCCAGGTATTGTGCAAATGTATTGCATATTTACAAAAATAAATGTACTAGAAAATCATATGTGTCATTCATTATGGTGGGAGGTCCACCTTCCTCTCTTCTACACCTGGGGTGGCCAAACTGGTCCTCGAGATCTACCAACAGGTCAAGTTTTCCAGACCATCTAGCTGGTGTACAGGTGTAGTCATTACTGATGCTGGCCATATACTAGACCAACTTTCACCCAACCATCCAGCTAGATGGTTGGTTGGATTGGAAATGTGGTACTGCATGGAAGCAATTTGTTCACAAACCCAGGGAAATGGACAAAAACATTCTGAATTACAAATTATAGACATTTCCTGCCTACTTCTGTGACATCACAAGTTGGCTAGTCTGATGATAAAAGTTGGTTAGGTGTGTGGGGTGGTATGTTAGTTGGACAGACTAGTTGGATGGTTGGAATAAAGTTGGTCTGTTGTATGGACAGCAGAACTGACACATTCTACTCGAGGACCGGTTTTGGAACCTCTTTGTACACTTACCCCAGTAGCTCCATCTTTCAGGTGATCCCAGTATCCCACCCTTGCCAAGTGTTGCCCCTTACTCCCCCCTGTCTCCATCACTCCATCCTAAACAGTGGCAGAGGTTGTGGAGGGGTGGCAGTTCAGTCCATGGCAGGGCGGATAATTCTATGAGTAGTGCAGTGTCATTTTATCTAGAATAATATAATGAATAGACAGGAACATTGACCAGTGAGAAGTATGTTGTGAAAATTGAGCTAAATTTTAATAATTTATATTTCTCTAGAGTAGAAATTGGGTTAAATATTACAGATGGATTCATATTACAGAAATCCGAAATCACCTGAATTTAGGGTGAATTCAGTCAAACCAAATCCCGATTCAGATCTTCCACTCGTGTCAGAACTCAGACTTAAAATTACAATCTTGGGGGTTTGGATTCCTTGTACGTCCCTGATGATTCAAAATCATTGATGGCCTACAATGACCAGTGTTGAATATTTTTTCCATCATTGGGGGAGAACTAGATGGATCAATTTTATTAATTTCTTTTTTTTACAAAGTGTTGGGACACAGAGCTAAGCCTCGCCCCCAGCACTCTCATGAAGCTCCGCCCCCATGCTCTAATTGGCCCACAGCCTACTGTTTTGCATACCCTCCAACTGTACCGATTTTGCAGATACAGTACTGTTTTTTTATGGTCTGTACCGGTTATACAAAATGTACCCATTTTACTGTTTTTTTCAAATTTCTCCAGAATTTAGGCGGCCGATCCTTCGACTCCGGTAGTACTGTAAACTTCCAATGTGATGGATCGGATCCCAGGCCTGGTGAGGAAGTAGAGAGGAAAGCCTGGCCCAGTGAACACGTTTTCCCAGTGATGCATAGTGGTCCCAGCAGCATGCGTCGCATCATGACGCCAAGCGGCCGGGCCCGCAGACCCGCACTCAGGGGCTGCCCAATCTGACAGATTGTAAAGGCTGCAGCAGCAGTGCACGGATCTCTGTGGCAGGAGGGGAGGGGAATGGCTGCACAGTTGCATATATTTTTCGTTAATCGTGCCGTGTCAAAACGGTAAGCAGTAAAATATATATATGTACACATTCGGAAAGGGGACATGGTCACGCCCCCTTTACCCATAGCCATGCTCCCTTTACCCGTGGCCATGCCCCCTTTCCGAATGTGTACCAGTTTGTGGCCTTCAGATGTTGGAGGGTATGGTATTGTAAAGCAGGCGTAGCCATCGGTGGGTGAAAGTATCAATGGTTCCCTTGCAGATGGTTTTACACCATCAAGGTTACACCTCAATAGTACCATAGATGATAACATCCGATGGTCATCCCTACCTGCAACAACTTGCCATGGTACTGTACTGAACTGCAGTATTAGTATGCGCCACTAGATGGCCCCAAAGAATATTCCATGGTAGAGAATAAGTACGTTTCACATACATTATATTCAGGTTTCAGCTGCATAAGCTTAATTAAGGTCGACATGCATTGGGTCGACCACTGAAGGTCGACAGGCCTAAGGTCCACATCTGAAATAGGTCGACATGGCTAAGGTTGACATGGTTGGAAGGTTGACACAAGCATTAGGCCGACAATGGGAAGTTCGACAGTCAAAAGGTCAACAAAAGGTTCGACAGTCAAAAGTTTTTCATGTTTTCTTTTGTCGCTGACATGTGCCGACAGGTGGTATATTATACCCCACTATCTACACGAGTGTGCAAGGAGAATAGAATAGTGTGCCGTGCAACGGGGTGGGGGGGGGGGGTGCTACCGTGCCCAGGGCATTGCGGGCGCAGTGGGTGCCCATCTCCACATTCGGGGGAAAAAAAATGTGAAAAACTCATGTTGACCTTTTTTCACCCCCGATGTATTGGGTCCGATCTGTAGGTGTGTGCCAGCGGTGAAGCACTGCGGGCACACACCTATGTGCAGGGGTGGACAGTGGCAGGTGTCATGGGGCGGGCAGCAGTGGGTGCCACGCAGTGGCGGGTCCGGTCAGCGTCGGACAGCTGGTAGCGGCATGTGCGGGGCAGGAAGCGGCAGCAGAATTGAAAAATATACTTTCAAATGACTGGCCGGCCGCTGATTGGCTTAGAGAATTCTCTCTACAACGGGAAGGTCGTCAGAATTATCTCAGCCAATAAGCAGCCTCCCATCTGGATGAATAAATTGCACAATAATTGTAAACCATAAGTGATCCTCCCGGGGAGCTGCATGAGACACTGCGACCCGCAGGGGGGACAATGGAACGGTATCTGACAAGTGGGACTGTGTTGCTGAAATAGGGGCTGTTGTGAGGTAGGAAATCTGTGTGTATGGGCCTGTGGCTGTAGCTGCACATATCAGCAGATGCCTAACAACTATGATCAGCCACAGAAGTGCATACAGGGGGGGTTTCTGAGTAACCAGAAATCCCCCTGACATGGATATTACTAAGCCCCGCCCCCTTGCAGCAAATTGAATTCAGCTTTTACTGAACATAAAACCGGTACAGCCTCTCATAGCATACCTCCCAACTGTCCCGATTTTCACGGTTTTTGGGACTGTGCCGTGTCCCACCTGGGGCCGGCAGTATCCCACGGTGGGGTGGGGAGTTGAGAGTCAGAAGAGCAGCGGAGATGCCGTGCGCATGTGCACAGTGTGTATTTAGTGTGGTGCTGGCGGCATTGTCAGCAAAGTTGACTGTGGATGCCGTTTGTCGCACACCGACAAATGTGTGAAAGTGTGTGAGATGGTGAATTATATGCCAGCACCTTAAGACGCAGAGTCTTCTCGTCACTGCCAACCTGAAGGGTCACTGCTCCTGTCACCTGGACTCGATGGGCAGAAGGACAAGGGACACCCAAGAAACAAAACCCCAATGCAGGGTAATTCGGCATGACAGGTATAACACAATGCAAAATAACAGGCAGTATATGACATCACCATAGGATAACGTACAGTAATCAGTAGCATACAATGGGGCAGATGTATTAAGCCTGGTGAAGAGATAAACTGGAGATAAAGTGGAAGGAGATAACGCACCAGCCAATCAGATCCCAACTGCCATATTTCAAACACAGCTGATTGGCTGGTGCGTTAACTCTTCCAAGTTATCTCCACTTTATCTCCAGTTTATCTCTTCTCCAGGCTTAATACATCTGCCCCAATGAATGATTCGATGACACTGACTATTCCATAAATGGCACAACGGACACCATGCAGTGATATGAGTTCGGTAGTTTTCAATGACATAGGTAGCTCAGTCTCCTAAATTGCGCTATATATACCCCTTTTACACCCAAATCCTGGATCCGACCCGGTATTTGGAACATGGTTCCAAGCCAGGTCAGATCTGGGATTCGTAGTGGGGGCAGCGCTTGGAGAAGATCATCTCTAAGTGCCAGGAACGCCAATCCTCCCCAGCCCCCGTGCACCCCCCCAGCCCCCATCCGTGAGGTGAATAGATGCCACACACAGGCATCCATTCACCTCCTCCCTGCCTCCATTGCTGTCTGCACAGTACAGCAGACAGCAGCAGAGGTTGTGTGCACCCCCGTCCAACCTCCATGTAGACCGTAGGCAAAGTGCCACGGCCGCTGCCTGCTGTTGCGCGGTCCGTGACCCAGCCAGCCCAGGGGGGGGGGGGTGCGCGGCCGGCCCGGTTTTAGTGAGTTTTGGGCCGGCCCACCGGGAAATGGGCCAGTTTCCCGGCCAATCCCTGGGTAATGGACTATTCTGTCAACAATTAGCAGATGAGTCTCTCCCCTAAAAGCAGATTATGAACAGCTTCTTGGCAAACAACAACCTTTCAGTGAGGACAACAGGTTCATGACAGTCTCTTAACTCACTACTACCCTATAGTCAGGGTTGTGGCGGCAGCTTTTTAGTGGTGCGCTCGTCCCTCCGTTGCGCTCTGCTCCTGCCAGCTGTGCAGGTCGGGTGCGCTGCCTCTCTCCGTCCACCCGGCACCGTCCGTCCTCCATGTGCTCCGCTCAGTATAGGTCACTAGGTCTACAACAACTAGGTCAACAAGCATTAGGTCGACACCACTATGTCGACATGACTGAAGGTCGACATGGGGTTTGGTTGACAGGGTCGTTAGGTCGACAGGTTCATTGGGTCAACATGGGGAAGGTTGACAGTCTAAAGGTCAACATGGGGTTTTTCACTTTTTTTTTGAGCCGACATGTGCCGACAGGCGGTATTTCATGCCCTACCATCCACTAGGGCGTGGTGGGAGAATAAAATAGTGTGCCGAGCGCAGTGAGGCAACA